>NC_133677.1:12172899-12772899 GCF_048934315.1 Petromyzon marinus
ACTTTACCGAATAGAACCAAAGAGTAACAATGTTTTCCCCTACTAATAAGAGACACTTGGCATTCAGCGTGTATGATATCAAGACAGTTTCGCTCGATGGTGCTGACCAATCCTGTTCATACCACCGCACCTCTCTCGACATCACTGCCGTCCTGCCATCAGTTCCAACAACTTGCCTTACAGTCTATCACGGACCGTTATGGTCCACTCTTAAGAGTATCCAACCGTCTGAATTGAGGTTATTCCTTCTTTGGTCACCACCTCTGGTAAATATTGCAAGAAAAATCAATACAGGCCCACCGGCAGGGAAATGTGGAGCCAGTAATAGGCAGTGAAGTAAGTTGGTTGTTGCCCTATCCAAGTAGAGTTAGTGTTCTTATCTGATATGGATAGTTTTTTTTATTCTGGCGTTCTCGGTACCTGCCAAATATCAAAATCCTCAATTAGGAATTGGGCATTTTTTCCACCTTCATATTCAAGCCACTTCTGTTGTATTCGCCTGCACACCGTTCAAAGTATTATCACGGGGTAGAAGCGGGTTTAACTTTTGAACAACGGACAGCAGTCACATTCAGGGCACAGAAGTGTCGGCGGAGTGCATTGTTCATTGCTCAGAGCGAGTCGGCACAACTTGACACGGAGACTTTAAAATCGGCACGCGAGAGGTGAGCGTCACGACATGACACCAAAGAACGGAACAGCAGGAGACACAAAGGTCGCGCGTTGTGGAATTGGCCAAACATTTACTGCGGGACTCTCCTGAACATGGGTCTCGATGGTTTGTCAGGTTTTTGTTTTTAACGTCAGCTGCCCCACATTCTGCCTCCTGTGGGGACAGTGGTGCGACTTTTAGCGACTTTTTCTTCTTCGTCTTATCCGTTTAGGTGGATGTAATTGAACCGATAATTTTCAGTAGGGTCATTGATTGCTTTTATAATCGGATTGGCCAACTCGACATGCGACATTCCACCGAATATACCTCACCAGATGGTACTCGAGAGATGACTGAGTTGAGCACAGTTGGGATTTAAACTGACAGTCTAACAATCGTGAGCTCCCCTACACTACCGATTGCACTATGTTGGTCATTATTTCACCTTTACAAAGATACATACTTTATCGATGGGCTGCCACATTATCTGGTTTAAAATGTAAGTACTATGTATGTTGAACTTCTTTAGCTGTCTGCCTGTTGTCCAATTTGCATTGAACTTGACACTGCTTAAAAGAGTGAGAGCCCTGAAGCCTGCTTGTAAATTAATTATTAGAACACAGCCGCATACAAATTGCCATAATGTGGTGTAAAATTAAAAATAGGCAATGTCAACTGCACTTGTATATAATCTAAATAAAACATACACAGAACCCGCGCATTCTCATTAATTCCTATAGCAAGCGTAAATTTAAATGCACAGCACCGCATTCAGGAAGTAATTGATTTATACAACAGAACATCTACAAGGCAGGCAATATCCGAGGTGAGCGCTGAGCGAGAGCTCGAACGAGATTCCAAAGCGGATTCTGAGCATGTCCATCGAGTCAGCAGCAATATCCAAATGAATGGCCGCGTTGAGAGTTCAGTGGCTGAGAGCAAAATGTGTGAGAGCACATTTCAGTGCACTCACTTCCAGCTTTACTGAAAAGATCTTCCGAATATGTCCGCAGGTGATTATGGATGAGTTGCCTTTTTAGTTTACTTCATTAAACAGCATCAATGCATCACCAGTATACCAGTGCGCGTCTCTACGCTGCAGTGGTATTATTTCTGTTGTTTTTTCTTCAAGATATAATTATCCCATGTGTAAATTGCCAAGTGTGATAAGTGTTCCACCGTCAAATCATTTTATTTGCACAATCGCATGGCGATTTCTGCAAGGAGACAAGCACAGTCCACTTTAAGCGTGCGTGCCAATGCCTTGCTTTAACTCGCTGCTATAGTGCACAGACGTACATTCGTGTGTGTGCACTCTATAATATATTAGCACAAGTGGGCATCGGTGTATTAACTTGTTGACGAACACCTTTGCCTACAGACCATTCTGTCACAACTCTTAAAGGCCCGACGACATAAAGATGCACGCGATCGTGTGCTGCGTCACAGCTAAAAAGGCCTAATTCACAAAATTACCTTCGATTGGATTGAAGGAAAGTGCACGATTACCGGTCGCTACTTGTCATTGCGTAAGGACGGTTACACAATAAGCTCTCTCCTTCGAACGTAGTAATAATAATACATATAAGAATGGGTCTCATCTGGCTAAATAAAGCAAATTGATTTCCTACGTCTGATATTCCTGCTGAGAAAGGGCAACTTTCTTCCCATCCACCTTGGGAATAATTGGTAAATAATAAAATAATAATGCTAACTTCTCAGTGCCTACCGCTTTAAGGAACATGTTCCTTAGTTTATTTTCAATGAGTTGTTATGCTGAGCGTCTACTGTGTCTTGTGCATTGCTGTGAGATCCTTGACGATCTCGGTGTTTTATAAATATAATTATTTTTAGAGAGCAAATGAGATTAACATAACAAACTTGATTTGGAGCTTTCGTGACTGCAAGAATTACTCTTTGGCTCTTTCGGTAAAGTCACGTAATTTATTGTTTCTTTCTACGTGACTTTACCGAAAGAACCAAAGAGTATTAACAAAACATTCAACGATAACTTAATGAGTGGTGATGCATGGCAATGATGGTTGCATGAGGATAAGTCCAGAAATCCATCAACCTATCCCCACATCTATACGTAACCTAAATACAGATAATATTTTATTTACCAGGTAAGGCCCACTGAGCTATATAGCTTTTTTTCAGAAGCAGTCTGGTCACAAATGATAGCTCAACGAAGTGGCTTATCACGTGGAAATGTATAGCAGCCAAATACTCTAAATTCATGTTTATAAATGTGGAAGGAAAAGTTTACTCTACCACGGGGGAGCACATGCAAACTCCAAATATACAGCAGGCGTCTGGGTCAGGATCGAGCCCATGACTTCTTGTATTCCAGGCGAGAGAGTTAACATCTCACCACCGCGGTGCCCCAATCAGAGCCACACTGGCTGTACCTCTGCATCCAATTACCTCTAAACGAGCAAATGTTATTTGTCCACATAAATAATTATCAACGTTGAGTGAAGACACATAATGATCGTGACAGCGAGCTGTGGGGATGCTTCAGGGTTGAAGTAGTTTTGTGAAAGTGAGCAGAAAAAATGTTCTCAGAAGATGAATTATGGCAAATTAAATATGTATTATGTGTGTGTTGCACACATGTGTTAGACCACAGTACAGTGTTCGGGCAAGAGACCGCTCCCCACCCTCACAAACTCCTTGTAATGGTCTTGCCCCGAATTCCCTACTGATGATGCTTAGGAAATGAGGGCAGCTAAGGGAGGGGGGGCTTTGGAGAGCGTTAGAGAGAGCGAGAGAGACAAGATGGGGATTGCGCCAATAGGGAAGACAGGGGACATTAACCTCTGTCCATTGGTTGTACACCGAGCACGTGGACATGGTCCTTGTGGACAGCTCTTTGTCCCGGCAGTCTACGAGGCTGCGTAGGATAAGAGCTTTGTCTTTCGTGGAAAGACATTTCATTCCGACCCCCGATGTGGAAAAGTGTTAAAATCAATTACACATTGGTAAAAAAAAAAGTACACACCAACATTTATTAAGCAGTGACATTTATGGGCAATCAGTGGTCAGGATGTGTTAATATCAGACGATGGGACATTGAGCTGCTTACATGCGTCTGCGCAAGACAGGATATTATGTGCGTCTACACAATAATAATAATAATGTGAATTGACTGGCATGCAGATTAGTGGGTTTGGCACATCCTACCTACGTTGCAAGGTCAACTGAGACGTCGGAGGATATACGAATTTAATTTTTCAGGTTACAATATCATTTTCATGAGCACTTTATTGACAAGTAGACTCTTCTAAGTGCCCCCTGAGAAAGGCTGATTATTTATTAATGACTTTCAACTATACATGAAACTAAAGCTAAACAATTTTATTGTCACCAGGTAAGGTCCACTGAGCTATGCAGCTCTTTTTAAGAAGCGACCTGGCCACAAATGATAGCTCAATGCAGTGGCTTGTCGTGTGGACATTTATATCAGCCACATACTCGAAACGCGTGTTTCTAAGTGTGGAGAGGAAAACCCGAGGACCCGAAGAAAAATCCACTCGACCACGGGGAGAGAGAGATGCAAACTCCAAATATACAGCAAACGTCAGGATCAGGATCGAACCCACGGCCTCCTGTATATCAGGCGAGGTTGTTAACATCTCATAGCCACCGTGGCGCCCCATTGTTTCTACTATCAAGGTGAAATAAAATCACCCCTCCTCCCCGTCATAATCATGGACTCTACATAATGTGCCAAATAACACAATAGATTACATATTAACAAGTTAAATGAATAAAAAAATGTCATGGGTGTTGGTAAATATGACATAATTGATCTCGTGCTGTCCACCTCTAACTGGGAGAAAGCATCTCAACAGAATCCCAGCTGATGAAATGAATTCCATTAACTGAACAACCTCGGTGCATTCGCCGCTATGAAAAAGCGCACGCGTGCTTTGACTGGGTATGTTTGCTCGAGTGGCAACACGTGGGAACGAGCAAGAGACGGAATCGACGGCGGCCAAGAACGGAAGCCGGCGATTGGGGGGCCTGGCGTCAGCATGTGGAAGTCTTCGTCGTGGCTTATGGTGACAATATGTGAACGTCAAAATCCCTTAAACCATCCGTGCAGAGAACAACACTGAGAACACAAGTACGGTGCAGTCGTAACAATTGTCGAGGAGAACTGCGGGGACCCGACGAGGGGCAACCGGGGGAAGGGGTCCAAGCAGAAAGGGGAGTACCAGAAGGCAGAGAGAGAGGAGGGTGAGGAGTAGAAAGAGCCCAGGTAGAAGGAGGAGAGCCAGGTAAAAGGGAGGAGCCCGGGCTAAGGGGATAAAAGGGGAACCTGGACGGAAGGGGAGGGGAGAGTGAGGAAGGGGAGTGAGTGAGAGCGAGAGTGAGAGGAGCCAGGTAGCAGGGAGAAAGGCTCCTGGGCCGGAGAGACAAAGGAGGCTACGAGTGGATGAGTACGGGGTAGCCCGGACGAAGGTCGAGGGAGTCAGGAGAGAGGGCGAGAGTCAGGGAGTAGGGGGGTACGCGAGACAGAAGAGCAGTGTGGATGTCGGTGTGAATAAACGGCAAGCAGCCCTGAACATTCTACCCTGGTCTCCGTCTGAGTTTGTAATCACCAAGCACGACTCTACACAATCATAGACCTTTATGCAGCAAGGCCTAATGCCTCAGATGGGGGTCCTATGCCGTGGTGTTTGGTAATTTCCTTAATGTTTTGCATGTACGAAGCACAACAAAGATGAAATGAAGTGCCTGGCAAAATCCCACGAATATGCTTGGATGACGTTCAAAAGCTGCGCAGACAAAATCAGTAAGCAACTTTCTAGACGGCACTGCATTGCCGTAGGTACATTACAGCCCAGCAGGCTGGGAGTGTCGCTCATGAAATCCGAGTGATCCACCCGGCGCATCTCTGCAGAACTGGAATACAGAGGCGTGCCCCGCCACACCCAGGCCATGATTGCATTGCATTACGAAGCATGCAGCTCGGATTTAAAGTTAGCCCTGTTTTACATTCGGCTCGAAAGGCAGTGGCTCAAACGGCACCGGTCCGGTGGAGTGTTGAACATATAGACACGGGTTCGTAGAAGTGCAGAACAGCGGATTTTTTTCTGAGATGCCCTCTGCTATCCACCGCACAACCCCCGCGGTCAACAACCTATAACGCCTGTAGTGCACGGTGATCACCCATCCAAACATTATCCATGCTCACGCCTGGCTTACAGTATAGCTGGCGAGCGCTGACAAGATTCAGTCTCATCGGGCCCACTTGTGGGAGATTTGCTCAACTTGTCTCTGCACTGTATACGGGCAGACTTTGCTTTGATTTTTTGTGTTTTAATTTGTCGCCCTCCCACCCGCGCCTCCGATTGCCACGGTCGGCTACCGTCCGTTGCGAAAGAAGTTCAACACCCATACATAGAGACCTCTGAAGCTGAGAGATGTTCGACGCGTGAAATTGGCCAGTCTCCACGCAAGAGTCGGTTCCACAGATGCCGTGGGCGTGGGAGGAGGGAGGCGGACGTTGTCAGGGTGTTTCAATCATTAACACGAAACATTTATGTGGATATTCAGTGATTTTACAGTCCCAGAATTGCATGGCATTGGTCTGTGCCAGCATGAGACCATGATAAATTCTCTAAATTGCATAATGTGTGCAAATTGAAGGATTTACACGGCACATTACACAAACAGGGCCGGGATAAACCGATCTATAAATTCTCAATAAGGAACCAGCTTAACACCACGTGCAGAAATCTCCTCACTAAAAAAATGACGCAGTGAGACATTCCTGAGGTTTTTTTTTCTTCTTTCAAACGTCAACGTTGTAAATACTGCAGAGTAAATCAAAAGCAAATGTGTGTAATGTTTTTTTTTCTCTTCTGTGTGTGTGTGCCCTCATTATTAGCCGGGCTGAGACCATGTGAGGACACGACCATACCTAACAACCTGTTTCACATTCGGTGACTTCTCGGTGTTCGGCGAGTGGTGTGGACTTGGCGATCTAGAGCACGCATTAACCCACACTGCGAGTCGCACTTGCTAAGTGCGACTGTTAATGTCCGGAAGAACGCAATATGGGAATGCTTCTCTGGGTCATGTGGGGCCACGAACTTGGATACAGGCCCACCGCTCGTGCCACTCTTCCACGCTCGTGTCGTGGCTCCTGGGTTGACCAATGTCGCCCACGGTTAGCGATCATCCTCAGGCAACATTGGCCGGCCACGTTTGGTTTTATAATGGCCACCTCGTTGTTGTGAATTAAATCGTCAGAATGCCCTCAACATCTGCGGAAAAGAGCTTCATAGCTCATCAGATTCTTTCAGTCTAAATGCAGATTCTGATATAAAAATGTGGGGTTTCCCTGCTCGTTTTTCATACTCGTGAAATATTTTTTTTTCAAATGTAATGCGGCACTTTAAATAAATGTTTCCAGTCACGGTGTAATGGTTTGCACACTGGGCCAGCATGTCAGAAGTCAACGTTCGACCTCCCGGAACGGCAGTTGAAACAATGGATACTTTTCATGACTCCCCTCGCCTTTGTCCACCCAGTAGCCAATCAGCAGGTCATGTGTGATGGGGTAAAGTCTGACAACTCCATCTCTTCTAAGACGTCTGGTTAGTGTTGAAGAGTAGACCAAGTTACCTTTAACGGAGCTCTCTTGGACTCTCTGTTGTCGGAGGCCCTCCTGCCACTGAAGGGCTGCCCTTTAACTTACTTTTTTTTAAAAAATAAGTGTACAATTTTTCACGAAATGTTTTGCTTAAGTATGAAGGTATGTACAGGGAAAGATGGTTACAATGGCAGCGATAGGAAGGGTCATGTTCGCATGACCATTGCAAGGGAATAATGAGCACAATGCCTCCCAAGTCATCCGATATTGTCCACTGGTTTTTCTCGAGCTACCGCACGGGGAACAAAGCCTGCTTTTGATAATGCCTGGGCCACGTGATTTCCCACAAACCAAGCAAGTCCATCCCATCCCGGTGAACTCATCTTTTTGTAAATGTGAAACAAGTGTACCACGCGAAGTTATGTATGTACACATGTATGTACGTAACACAAAAAAATCCAAAGACAAAGACCTCCCATATAGCCTTTAGCAGACTTGGGGTAAGTGCTGTTGGCGAGCACCTACGAAGGTCCGGACGGTACACAAAGGAGTGGGTGGCCAGCCCCATGCCCAGCCGCCTTTGTCTCCCGAGTGGGGATGTTTTACATCGCACCAGGTACTCATTTGAGGCTGATTCGACCTAGGGGAGGCCCGGGACCAGTTCAGATATTCGCCAACGTCATTGATCGTGAGCAGGAATCAAACTCCGGTCGCCAGGTTCGTAGCGCAGCAGCGCTAACCGCTGCCCCACCACTCCCCACGCACGCATGCATGCAACACGCACACATACTGACGTAGATAAATGTGCCAGGCATCCAACAAACATTCAAATTGCACGTGAAAAGGCCTTTTGTGTCACGTGCGCTGCTCCACTGCAACGCGATTGCATGCACAGCTTGGTCCTGCAATGCGGGGGACACGAGGACATGGTCTAAATGTTCACGTGACCACGAGGGCCCTCCCAAAGCTAATCGGTTAACCTGAGCAATTTCCCAGGAACCTATTCGACTTTTACTATGGGGGTAAAATGGCCACGATTTCACCACCTGGGATGCCACGTTTCTTTTCGAACGTTTTAATCTTTGCCATTTATTTACTTACAAATGGACAATTACATTACACACGCACACGCGTAACAAAGATGCTCCTTTGGGTTGCATGGACTGGTGCAACGTGTACTGTTAGCGAACACCTATGAAGTACAGCACCAGCAGACGAGTGTGGGTGTATGTTCAGTACATATTGATCACTACTTCAGGTGCTCATTTTAGGCTGAGTCTACCTAGCAAGGGGGTCACTGCATTATGTGCACTGACAACATATTGAACCTGGGACCAAAGATATTATAAAATGTGATGCGCTAATCACCATACATTTGATATTCATGGCTGAAGTTTGCTTTTTTTCCACGACTGGGGAATAAAACGAAAATCCATTGCTGCGATATACCGTATACACTTCCAAGGATGTCTACAGCGCGTGCTTATTAGTAACCAAGGGCACATCCATACTACGGGCAAGGCAACTGCAGTGATTTTATAGTGCCACCATGCATCACCGACGTCTGCAGCAGCAGCAGCAGCAGCAGCAAAAAAAAAGACATTTGTTCAGCTGCAGAGGATTACTGCAGCGCGAGGCTCTTGCACCCTCACTCGGAGTGAATAATATACAGACAAAATATCGGGCGCCGTTGGTGTGGCTGGGTGGCAGACGGTGTGTGTGTGTGGGGGGGGTACTGGGTCGTCAACAAAGCACCGACGTTTATAGGGAGTGAATGCAAATGTCGTGCACCTGGCAAGGACACGGGAAGACTAGCGTCAAGGTAGATCCATAACGATGCAACATGAAAGTGGTCGTGCCTCACACCCTTTTTCCGAACACACGACGATTAAACACAAAAAAGGGGCAATATTCTACCTCACAGGCTGCTGGGGCAAGTGCCGTTATCACGCAGCCTACATGAGCTGGCACGGCGAAGTGAGTGGCAGCGCAAAGCCACACCACCATTAATGACCTTGCCCGTGCTGATGTTGACCTCACAATCATGGGGAGGCACAGAATAAAACGTGGTTCAAGGTTAGACGCCAAATGCTGCCACTTTGTGTTTTTCATTGGCTCGGAAGCAAACCACGAATCACCACCAACAACAACCACTAAGTGGCGGTGATGTCACCACAGCGATTGTGCCAAGCTAGGTGCACCTTGAGGCCACGCGCAAGGACAAAGATCCCCCGTATAGTCTCAACCCACTGTTGGGGCAAGTGCTGTTAGCGAGCACCTATGAAGGCCAGCATGGCACGTGAGACGGTGGGTGGCCAGGACCACGCCCGGCCGCCTTTGTCTCCCCAGTGGCGATGTTTGCATACCACACCAAATATTATTCATTTGAGGGTGAGTCGACCTCGGGGAGACCCAGGACCGGCTCAGATAAACGGCACTGGTGTTGGCCGTGAGCGGGAATTGAATGCCATGTTCTACACACACAACCATGAACACACAGCCGTGAACACACCCATACATTGACCCATGCATTGCACACGTTATGCAAGTCGTGAACGGCAGACACACACCACACTCACAACATGAAATAATTATTCATAATAAAGGTTTTTCGGGTTAGATCGCGTTATTAATAAATGTGTCGTAACCCTCCACCACCCGACACGGCCAAACAGTAAAAAAGTGTCACGTTTACAAAGGACAAATAGTTCACTACTTTAGCCCACCGGTGTGTTGAAGAAATAATTATCCGACCAAACACGTCTGTGAGAAACGGAGTCGGGTCCACGACGATCGGCGCGTGCCATCTGCTGCAGAGTGCACGTCAAAGACTGGCATGCATGTATCTCGGGAGTGTCTCCCTTATCAAGGAGTTAATTTTGGCCAGACTCGGTTTCAAATATGGAGATGCACAATACAATAATCTGTCGACAGTGCGCATGCACTGCACAAAGCGGGTCAGATTCATGCACAATTGCACTCGGAGAATCGCATTTACCAACACATGACTACACACGCAGGGCACAGATGTTCATTCAGCTTGCCGAGTATGTCGGGGCCGTGTGTTCTGTTAGCGAGCACCTATTAAATCCGGTGCAAACGCTCGAGTGCTTGTGGGATGCCAAATTAATGTTGACCAAATGTATCCGGTGCTTATTCAGGCCGAGGAGATCTAGGTGAGGGTCAGGCCTCTCTGCATTGTGCCTGGTCAGGAATGTGATATTGGACCAGTGAGATCTGGCGCATTGCGCTAATCAGCACACACACGCTCGCGTGAACGTGCACACGTATACTAACAAACGCACCACTAACTACATTCACATACACAAACACTTTACCGTATACATACACAAAATACCACGCAAGAATGTCACGGCGTGTAAGAAAAGGCACAATATGAACCATTCACACACAAACACACACGAACCACTCACACACTGACACAGTGCGATACAACATAGGGCACCAACTAATACGTGACACCGCAGCGTAAGATACAATAACACACAAGGCAACGCACCTGCTTATAGCACAACAAAGACAAAGATCCCCCGTACAGCCTTAATATAATTTTGGGGCAAGTGCTGTTAGCGAGCACCTATGAAGGCCGGCACAGCACACGAGAGGGCGGGTGGCCAGCACCACGACCGGCCGCCTTTGTCTCCCTCGTGGCAATATTTACACATCGCACCAGGTCCTCATTTGAGGCTTAGTCGACCTAGGGGAGGTCCAGGACCGGTTCAGATCATCGTTGCTGATGTTGGGCGTGACCAGGATTCGAACTCAGGTGGCCGGGTTTGTAACACGCGAACGGCAATGCTTTCGCTCTACCACGAGACACAATAACGCACAGACACAATAACAAAGACACACACACGCGCGCGCGCCTACTCCATGGACATTGACACAGTGACACACTTAGATGCGGAGGCACAATACGACTCGCACAGAACGACACCACACTACTCACACACACAAAAGACACAACACACAAAACACGACAACCACAATACACGTAACTCACGATAACACACAGATCACGCACGGGATATTCAGAAAGACAGGGGAAATGCTGTTTGCACGGACCTCTTAAGACCAGCGGTTTAGTCAGGACCACGCCCGAACGCCTTTGTCTCTCCAATGCGGATATTTATGCAATGCAGCACCAGACTCGTCTAGGTGTGAGTCGAGCAAAGGGAAGCCCGTAACAGGTTCAGACAACCTAAGTTCATGCCAAAACAGAGACACAAAGACTCCTCCTAAGACGTTATGTTTTGCAAGTGTTGTGAGCAGCCATCTCATGTTTTCCGCATCAGATACTCATTTAAGGCTGAGTCGACCCAGATATCAGAACCAGTTCAGATCTCACTCGCAAACCGATGTTAGTCATGGTCCGGAATCGAACTCGGGGTATTGAGTTCGTAGCGCAACACGCTGACCACTGCACTACCGCTCCCCACTACAGGCACAACAAAGACAAAAATCTCCCGTATAGCCTCCAACAGACAGTTGGTGCAAGTGCTGTTAGCGAGCACCTATGAAGGCCGGAACGGTACACGAGGGGGTGGGTGGCCAGCACCACGTCCAACCGCATTTGTCTCCCAAGTGGCTATGTTTACACACCGCACCAGGTACAAATTTTGAGGCTGAGCCGACCTAGGGGAGGCCCGGGACCGGTTCAGATAATCGTCACTGGTGTTGGCCGTGAGCGGGAATCGAACCCGGGTCGCCAGGTTCATAGCGCAGCGGGCTAACCGCTACACTACCGCTCCCCACACACATCTACACACACAAACATCTACACACACACATCTACACACACATCTACACACAATCTACACACACACACTCATCTACACACACACTCATCTACACACACACATCTACACACACACACTCATCTACACACACACATCTACACACACACACACTCATCTACACACACACACACTCATCTACACACACACATCTACACACACACACTCATCTACACACACACACACATCTACACACATACACATCTACACACACTCATCTAAACACACACATCTACACACACATCTACACACAATCTACACACACACACTCATCTACACACACTCATCTACACACACACATCTACACACACACATCTACACACACACACTCATCTACACACACACACATCTACACACACACATCTACACACACACTCATCTACACACACACATCTACACACACTCATCTACACACACACATCTACACACACACTCATCTACACACACACATCTACACACACACACTCATCTACACACACACACATCTACACACACACACACTCATCTACACACACACACACTCATCTACACACACACATCTACACACACACACTCATCTACACACACACACACATCTACACACATACACATCTACACACACTCATCTAAACACACACATCTACACACACATCTACACACAATCTACACACACACACTCATCTACACACACTCATCTACACACACACATCTACACACACACATCTACACACACACACTCATCTACACACACACACATCTACACACACACATCTACACACACACTCATCTACACACACACATCTACACACACTCATCTACACACACACATCTACACACACACTCATCTACACACACACATCTACACACACACACTCATCTACACACACACACATCTACACACACACACATCTACACACACTCATCTAAACACACACACACACACATCTACACACACATCTACACACACACATCTACACACACACACATCTACACACACACATCTACACACACACACTCATCTACACACACACACTCATCTACAAACACACACATCTACACACACTCATCTAAACACACACACACCTTCACATCGTCGTCATTGTTCTGCAGCGCCTCTTTGCCGGTGGCCGCCCTGATCGTGAGCGGGTTGCCGTTGCCGCTCGTCGTGGTGCCGGTGACCCCGGGTGGACCGGGCAGCGGTGCCCCGCTCTCCGCGTCCCCATTGCCGGGTGCCGACTCCCCGCCGCTCACGCTGCCCGGCGGGGAGTTCCCGGACGCCGGCGAGCGCGTCTCGGACCGGTTCGGAGTCTCCGCGGCCGATCGTCGGCCCACGCTGTACGAGTCGAAGTCTATGGTCTTGTTCTCGTACGCCCCCTCCACCGTGCAGAACATGCCTCCGTACTTCTGCCGAGGCTTGGGGCTGCCGGAGCCCAGGCGGCCGAAGTAGGCAGGCAGCTCCTCGTCCTTACCGCCGCCGCCTCCTCCTTTCCCTGCTGCGGCTGCTGCCATTGTGCGTCTTTACTTGGTCTTCCTCTTGGTCGTTAGTGGTCGTTATCCTCCTGCTGCTCCTCGCTTGTCTCTCCGCTTAATCTTCTTCTGCTCGTTGTTGTTGCTGCTGCTGCTGAAGGGAATGGCTTTGGCTGGCTTCCTGCCGTCCTTGTGCCGTGCCTGCACTGTCTGCTGTGCGAGAGCTGTAAGGGAAGTGAGGTTCTGAGCACAGGCGGCGCGCGCGGCTGTGCGTGTGCGTGCGTGCGTGTGAGTACATGCACGCGCGTGTGTGTACACACACGTCTGGCCACGTGTGTGTGTGTGTACATACGTGCGTCTGTGCACGCGCGCACGTGTGTGCGTGCGTGCGTACATTTATGCATTGGTGTGTGCGCGTGTGTACATGCGTACGTGTGCGTGTACATACATGCGTCTGTGCACGTGTGTGTACATACATGTATGCACGTGTGTGTGTGTGCGCTTGCGTACATGTATGCGTGTGTGCATACATGCATGAGTCTGCGCGCGTGTATAAGTTCGTTGTTTGTTCACGTACATACACACGCGTGCGCGTGTGTATGTACGTGCATGCGTGTGCGTACATATGATCGATGTATGCGTACATATGATCGATGTGCATTCCATAGCTGCACTCACAAACGAGCAATGGGTACGTGCATAGGGCTGGCCACACATGCGGTGTGTGTCTGTGTGTACTGTATATGCTCGAGCAGCTATCGCAGGATACAACGACTATATAATAGCAATGCACGGGAGCGCACACATCGCTCAGGCGTCGATCATTCATTCCCAAGTGCACTTACCGCATTATCTCGCTTCGACGTGCACACGGCATAGACGTACGGTGCGAAAGACATTCAACGTAGTGCGTATCATGCAACACAATCACGAACAGAAGCACCCACATGTGCATATCCCGCGCATTGCAATGTCTAAACCCGTACGCAAAGGCTGCGCGTCTATGTGTGTACACTCACACACTGGTCAGCGTTCAGTGTGTTCACCAAGAGAGGTGTGAGCGTGTGTGGAGGTATACGCGCCAATGTATGGATGTTGAACTTGTTTCGCACCGTACGTAATCAACCGTGCTAGACGTGTCGCATATATATTGTAGTATGTATACACAGATACATGTGGCAAGCACACACGGACAGGGATGTGTATGATATTCGGTACTTGTATGGTGTGCAAATGGAAGTATGCGCGCGGTACAATACCGTGGAGGTCGGGGTGTGTGCTGCTGCTGCTGCTGTGTGCACACACACACACAGAGCCGCTCTCCAACCCACGGGGGTGCGCGTCACACAAACCACCACCACCACGACCAGCAGCAGCCTGTCCCACTGAACTCTGGCTCCTCTCGCTCGGAAATAAATAAATAAAAAACCCGCGTGTAATGCAGCAGCCTCGGCTGAAACCACACCCGGACTTACAACAAAGTACAATGTAATGATTTAGAGAGAGAGAGAAAAAAAATGTAATACGGGCGGGCTTGTGTCTGTCTGCGTGTATCGTTTGCGAGTGCGGCGGCGTGGAAACGCGAGGTTGGTGTGGAGCTGTACGCTCTACGTGTGTCTGGCGTTTCGGGGGGGGGGCAGGGTAAGGGGTGCTGTGCATGCATAAACAAGTCGTGTCTGACATATCGATTGTAACCCGTGATAAACCGAGCCTTGCAGGGAGGGTGGCAGCAGCTGCTGCTGGCCCCCCTCGGCCCCGCTGTGGCTGACGGCGTGATGTCGAGGTGGAGCTGTCCAGTTCAGCACCCCCCCCGTCCCCCCCCCCCGCGCGCTAGCAGAGGGGCAGCAGCAGCAGCCACTGACGCCTCTAGCCCACGAGTTGGGAAGAATATGCGCGCGTGTGTGTGTGTGTGTTATTGGGTACCGTGGTGGCCTGGGGCATAGCGCGACTCAAAAGGACTAAACTCTCTTGGGTTGAATCATCCCAAGCGAGTGTTGTCCTTGAGGCAGTGTGGGTATCAGCAGTGGAGAGACAAAGACGGCCGGGTGTGAATGCCGATCTCAAACAGCTCCTCTTGCGCCGTGTTGGCTTGAAATCGGTGCTCGCTCGCCAGGCTTTCCCACAGCCTTTATGTGTAGGACAAGTTATTAATTGTTTAGTTTGTATACTACATATGCATTTTATCACCAAAAAGTAAACTCTATATATACTGTGGGTGTTATTTTCTTCAACAAAAAAACTAACAGCAAACCTTAATTAGGATGAAAATTATATTTCGTCTGGGCCATAGAACTCCTTATATCATCTCAATAGGTCTCACTCCCATCACTAGAGAGCGCTAAGTTTTATTTGTGAGTCATGGTTTGCAGCGCGCCAATAAGTATATGTATTAAAATAATAAAGTGTTATCTAAGAAAACAATAATTGTATATGTTGAATTGTTATACTGGCATTGTTGATGGAACTGGGACAATCGGCTGGCTGCACGTGAATATGGGTTAAGCTCCTTCACCTTGGCCAACTGAAACCCAGATTCTAACTCAGGGTTTCAGTGTTGCTGGCTTCGTGCTCTGAGACAACCATTATCCCCAGACACCGCAATTCTTATATATTAAATCTTGACTTAAAGCTTTCGTGACTGCAGGAATTAATATTATTTGGGTCTTTCGGTTAGGTCACGTAGATAGGTTCAAATTAATACAAATAAATATAAAACAAACAAAAAACTACGACGTTTCGATCACAACACAAGCGATCGTCATCAGGATCGATTGTGTTGGGATCGAAACGTAGGTTTTTGTTTGTTTCATATATATTTTTTATTAATTTGAACCTATCTACGTGACTTTACGGAAAGACCCAAAGAATATTCTTATATATTGTGAGAACAGAAAGGGATTGACTTTTTCAGCATGAGAATATAGTGCTAATCCTACATTTAATGGAATTATCTCAGACTTTAATATCATTAGAGCCATTAAGGCGCTTTGTGACACATCTTACCATCTTGTGCAAACAAAAAATAAAATAATGAATGGCTCAGTGGCAACCTAAGCCATTCACGAATGTAGGTCTCATTCGTTCGAGGGTTGAACACCTGTGATATAGCGATGGGTGAGTGAATGTCTCACGCGGGGATAAAGCCAGTGCACGCATGTCTGTGTTAAACATCAAACAGGCAACCGCATTACAACACACTGCCTGTTGGAACAAGTGGGTTTCTGCACAGCTGTCTGATAATATATGTATCAAATCAAAGTATCTCCCTGCTCGAGACGAATATTGGGGCAGCATTCATCTGCATTGGAAATCTTGGGCCGGTGATGAAAATTCCACCATCCCATGCTGGGGATCGCTATATGGACTAAATTACCACCGTCATTAGTGATTGGTATTTAATACATTCATAGTCCAGGTTTTGTGGCACATGTCTGTAATCCAGCGACTTAAGAGATGGGGCTGATGGATTATAGAGAGATGGGAATTGCATGAGACACAAACCTGTACGGAAATGCGGTGCGCGTGGGATTCCGTGCAGTAAGTAGGTATGTTATCCAATTAAAAGGCTCTTTTTTAAACCCTTATATAAACGAACTATAAAAAGTTCACAAAGAGGACCCTTCTGAAGACAAACTCTTCAGATTTAGTGAGGCTTTCCTGTGAAAATATTTACACATTTGTATCGTAGCTTGACTTGAGAATGATCTGTCCGAGTCACAATGGGGATAATGCACAACCCACGGAGATTAACTTTAATAATGGCAGACGCCGACTTCCAGATGGCGAATGCGAAGGTCAAGACGTGCTCTTTCGCTTGAGCAGTGAGCAGTGGAGCGAGTACACAGGATCGGCAAATGAACGTTTCACAAGCTAGATGAATCACCCATTGTGGCTACATTGTTAGCCACCACTGTGGGATAGCGATGACACTAAAGTGAACTGCCATTGTCAGTTTTAGTAAAGGCATGTTTTGTATTCGCCTAAGAGTGTTTTTTCGTGGTGGTCTAATGTTTATAACAAGACGCGCATATGGGCATAGAGAGGAGCCTGCTTCAGACATTAACCTGCTGGGCAAAGAGCTTCTTGTCAGGGGCATTAGGCCAAGTAGCTTTCTTAAAGCTCTCTCTCTCTCTCTGTGAATGGAGTTTAATCATTGTCCTCTCATGCGACTTGCGTGTCCCTGGGCAAATTCGGTTCTGCCAACTCAGAAACTAATTTTCTAGTTACTGCCCACACACGAAATATATTTCCTAATATAAAGGAACTGTGAAACATCCCAAGCAGTAACTTTTATATGTAGGCTTTCACAAGCAATATTATGATTCATAATTTGTTTATTTTGGGTTAGATCATGCAGGTATAATGGAATTTTTTTAACCATAACCCTCCACCACCTGGCAAAGCAGAAGCCTTATGAAACGATGTTGAGACTTAATGGATAGACTTTTGTAAGGTAAACAAATATTAATATTACCTTTTTACAGTAAATGTAAAGGTATCGTAGTTTATACAATTTAAACGAACGATTTGTTTTATTGATATGAATAAATTGCTAAACATTGCAGCTAATGTCTATATAAATGGATGCAGTAGACATTTACATATTTTGAATCTAGTACAGTGGTATGTGTGCTCAAAACGAGTAAAAATATGTTCTGCTTCAGCAAGCAAAATATAAATTAAGTTTCAACAGAAATGTAATACCAGCTCGATAAGTATGTTTGTGCTTTAAAGTACATGCGGTGTGTAATGAATTTGTCTATGGTCATGCCCTTGCTTGCATAATATATATGTCTATGGACATGTATATGAATATGGGTATATCCTTGCTTGCATTCGAGAGCAAATCCAATTTCTGGGACGTTTTATTAAATCAGATATTGCTCGAAATGTTGGTCTTGTCTCTGGTCCTGTAGATGTTGCATGGTACAGCTGTCCAGGTCAGCCAGTCTTCTATATTATATGTAAATAAGCGACACACTCACATATGCATGTAGCGTACTGATAAACATTTTACACACCGGCAGATTGGCAGACCTGCAAATCTTGATTGTCTTTAGCTACAACACTCGCATTTTAAATTGTGCACAATCTTAACAGAGCTACGAGTTCATCCCTCTAACAGAAGACCAAAACAGCGACCTTTTAATTGTCCAGTGTGATAACCATTTTGCCATGCAAGCATCACCTACCTAAATGAAATACGATTTTCCGTTTTTTCACCTTTTTGTTTCAATTCACTCACCCAAAAATAGCTTTAATTTAAACTTTTTTTTACTCGTAATAATACTTTAACTCATGTATCAAATCTTGTTTAACGGAGACGTGGGTCGCATAAACAATAGAGCAAGCTAGTAGTGCGACCTTGTTTAGAAGGTGTACAAACACTCGGCTGAGTTAGGGGGGGGGGGGGGGGGGTGAGAATGCCAGAGTTGGTCTTCAACAAACTTTAAACAAATGTCAACCGTGAAGGAGAATGAGCAAAGATACGATCTGCTTTTTGTCTGTTAAGCATTTCGCACTCACTCTCAGCACCTGTGTTTGACGAGTGGCTGTGGACACCCCATCGCTTAATAATATACATTATTAGTTTTATATCTACATGGCTTTACCGAATGACCCATATAATGTTTGTACAAAAATATTTTGACTTGCTGGAGGTATGGGGTGTATAGGGGGGTATGGGTGTCTGGGGGTATAGTGGTGGTATGGGGGAATACGTGGGGTATGGGGTGTATAGGGGTGGTATGGGGGTATAGGGGGTGTATGGGGGTATAGGAGGTATGGGGGGTATAGGGGGGTATAGGAGTTATAGGGAGGTATAGGGGGTGTATGGGTGTACGGAGGGTATAGGGGGAGTATGGGGATGTATGGGGGTATAGGGGTGGTATGGGGGGTATAGGGGGTGTATGGGGGTATAGGAGGTATGGGGGTATAGGGGGGTATAGGAGGTATAGGGGGGTATAGGGGGTGTATGGGGGTGTATGGGGGTATAGGAGGTATAGGGGGTGTATGGGTGTACGGGGGGTGTACGTAGGGTATAGGGGGTATAGGAGGTATGGGGGTATAGGGGGTATAGGGGGTGTATGGGGGAATAGGAGATATAGGGGTGTATAGGGGGTGTACGGGGGGTATAGGGGGTGTATGGGTGTACGGGGGGTATAGGGGGTGTACGGGGGGTATAGGGGGTGTACGTGGGGTATAGGGGGTGTACGGGGGGTATAGGGGATGTATAGGGGGTACAGAGATGTCCGGACATTGTGAATCACTCAATGCTGTAAAGGCGACGCCAGGTTTGTCAGTAACTTTATTTTTATTTTTTAAACTGCTTCAGTTTTAAATCATATATAAAATTTACATTTTCTACGAATAAAAAATACGGTCATATTTACAAGTACTTACACGTATAATACATAGATTTGTGGCTCTCTACATCTGATAATCAGGGGTGACACAAGTGGCAGTGCGCTCGAGCTTGGTCGTGATGCAATTTCATCAAAGAAAATAAATGAACGCGTTCATTTAATTTGAATTCACAATGTAGTTCGTGCCAAATTAAAATCTTTATTGTGGCACCAGTTGTTGTTGCGACAAGTTCAATGTGCTGCAGCAATCCGCAGTTCGTACTGCGCGTACTCATTACGTAATTACGGCATGATTTATACTGAGACTGCATCTCAGGTGACAGCAATTGCACCATGGCTCAATTACAATTGAAGGCCACTGGGTTGTAAGACTATCTTAGAATAGGTACCCTGCTGCTGCGATGGTTTGAAACCCAAACAATGTAAATATTTTAATTTATATTTAATGTTGAGTTTAAAGTTCAAAGAGCGGATTAACTCGATGTCTGCGACAAACAAAATTGCGTTTTGTTACCTCTGAAATCACGGTGGCTTCTGTGTTGAATGCATTCAGCCACAAAAAGGGCACGATGCCGAGTTCTGTTTAGCCAATCCCACGATGGACCGCGCCGGGTGCAGTTTGCCGTTTCTGTTCGAAGGAGTTGCAGAAAGTGAGCGGTCCCAAATTGATGGCGTCGTCTGCGCGCAACCGCGGTTGCTTGAGATTGCAGCAACGCCTCGTGCTATAGTTGTATGTGGTAGTCATAACGACGCACACGTTGTTATGAACGTGTCAAGAAAAATACGTATTGTTGTTGTTGTTTTTATTCTGATTTACACTTGGATGAGTTTCCCATTCGAATAGATCTGTCGCATAGCAGTAACCCCAACTGTGAGCTCAAGGCGGTAGTCCCCATAAACCACGGGACTTCACCCAACAAACGCGCACTATATAATCAGTGGCAATACTTTGAAATGGTCATGAAGCCAACATTGTGCGCTGTTATTTGACGTATCCTTCTTGCTTCATATTCTGCCTCGGTAGGGTAAGAACGTGCACCAATCTTCGCTCCTCCGCCACTGAAGAAATAAACTTTATTCAACTCTGCATCACGAGGCCATCCTTACAGATATCCATCACATCCAATTGAGTTTGGACAGACGTTTCAACGCCAGTGATTTGCTGCATAATTATTGCAGGGCCAAAGAATGGTTATGCATGACCCATGGTCACAGAGATTCATGGTTAATGAACGCAATAGATGACTAACCACAACTTTACAAGGACTGCATTGTTGCCTTTGAAGTATTCTTTTTTTTTACCGTGCATACGTTTACATTGTCACTCTGGCTGTAATGTGAGACTGCAAGAATACATATCTGGCAAACGTACGGTGACTTAATAAAGAAAATTAAAAAGCAAAAACCCATGCATTGTAAAAGAATATATTTAATTTACAAGGTATGTCTCATCATACAGGTAATCCGATGCGAATAATTGCATTGCCGTAGTAAGTGGTATCAAACTCAGTGTGCAATTAACTCTATACATATGATATATGATTTGAAATCCTATGATTTAAAGTGGATACTGCGTACCAATAATGGTTTGATGCTTTACATACAAAGTAGCCTTGCACAATTGTGCATCACTGGCTGTGCCTGTACCCTACACTGGCTTGAAAAGCAAAACTGCTTTTGGGCGACTGACTTAAATATAAACATTTAACAATGGTCATACATGTGTTTGCTATCTTAATTAGTGTTAAGATATCCCTAACCCTTATGGCAAACATAATTATTTTAATGGTAATCTTTTTTTTATCTCTGCATGTAGTGATATGTGTGTGCAAATACTCACAAATACATCTTTACATGAGGTTGCTATGGCTATGAAAGCGATCAATGGATGCACTGTAAATAATGTGTAACTGAATTAGCCATCGATGTTTACATTATAACCCAAATTGGGCTGTTGAATGAATAATTATAGCAACATTTAAATGTCTGGAGTTTGATAGAGCTCACTAAATCAGCAACTCGGATATAGTTTTGTTAAACATGGGCCATGCAAAGATTTCAACAAAAGCTCATGGTAGCTCACAGAAGCATATTACACCTGGGAATGGCAAAACACTTAAAGTGCTATACTTAACAATAAGGCACTCGGGGCTTCGGAACCACTCCAGAGAACAACAAACAAAGCCAACGCGCGATTTACAGAGGTGAGAGAGCTGTTACAGAGGTTAACTGACTGCAGAGGATTACAAGACCACTGGATCATTGGGCAGGGGGGGGGGGGTCATTCTGTCTGTTGTCTACCCTGATCTTAATCACCCACATTGACCCACCACCACCTTACACCGGATTAAACCTGCTGCGATGCCAGCGTCTCCCCTTCCTTATTGATTATGGTGAAACCAAGGCAAATGCCCAAACTAAAACTGAAACATTTTTATTGATTAATTTAAACATTGTATGGATTAGCTGATGATTTTTTTTTTATGGGTTAGCCGAATCCCATTGTGGTCATCGCAAATGCCAGCGAGATGACAGGTTGGCAGCGTTCATAAGGTCAAATCCCATCTTACAGACATTCTTGGCGGCATTGAACTGAATGTGGAAGCGCCTCACAATACCGTTCACACGAACAGGTAATTTATGTTCAATTTGCATGTACACATAGCGCCCTTTCGTCAATCCACTGCTGAACGAGGGCATCCCCACCCCCCATTTGGGTCGAAGGATTTGACCGTGCTATCAACACGCTGGTCAGTGCGAGTTGGTGAAGGCGGGGAGCATAAAAGTAGGGTACAACAATGGATTTTGCTGCATTGCCTTCTGCTTGCCCACCGCATAGTCCCATCTACAATGACTGAAAAACGATTTCACAACAAGAGTTACACTGTTACATCGATGTACATATCCCATTGGTTAAACTCGGCATATTAATAGTTCGGACGCATACAAAGTGCCGTACAGCAAGAGTGTTTCTAAATACGCAATCACATCTTCACTCATTGAAAATAATGCGTAAGTGTGCGTCAGGTTAGCAATCACACTTGCAGTGCACATTCAACGAAGAAAACGTGGAATTGAAATTGTTACAGGCTTCATTTAAAAAAAAAATGCATCGTTACAGGAAATAAAAAAGTGCGCTTTAATCATCGCTCACAATTTAAGGACATACGAAAAAATGTTGTGACGGGAGGCCTGTAAATTTGAGCTATGTAGTACAAGAAATAAAATATCCTCACCGGCAATTTGAAAAAGTGGGATTTAGGGTATGACTAAACAGACAATGACGTCCCTTTGAAAGCGACGTCAAAGCGTATTAAGTATAAATTTAGAGCAAACAATCCACTCTGGTCATTCCCCACAGAAATTACCAATTGACTACAGCAACCGTTTTGTAAGACTCCATTCAAAAAAACAATAATGGTTTTGAACGCAGTGGATTTCTCCAAGAGTTTCACTGAATTGCAAGACTTTTTCAGAGGAATGCTGCATCATTGGGATATTAATATTGCCAGGAAAGCAGAGTACAAGAAGAACGCCTAGCATATGATGGATTTGATAATTCACTTGCTCCGCTGCCACTTCCTGGAAGCTGAGCGGGACAGTAGGAGTTCGCGTGTAACTTTGTGTGTGCTATATTAACAAGGCTATTCGGCCATGCGTTCAGGATTCTGTACATCTGGACTAAACTGACGTGGCAACATTTCATTTGTCAACCAAAGTACTTGAGGGATATGAGTGTGGCCTTCATTCCCACTGGACAGTGGCATTTGGACTCGGTTTCAATGCAGTCAAAAACAACGCATTCCTGACCAATAAGAGAGAATGAGTTTGTGAAATATTTTAAAAGGATTATTTGCACCGACGTGTTATTAGACATATACAAAAAAATCTAATCGTTTTAAGTGGGACATTCATCCAGCAGTGTGCTGACAAGATATTTTGAAATTACTATTATTATTGAGCAACTTTATTCATGTTTGGGGTTTTGATACTTTTATAAGGTTGTCAGTATACTTTAAGCCTGTATGTTGAACTTCTTTCGCACCATATGTAGCGAACCGTGCTAATTGGAGGTGAGAATATGGATGCACGCTTTCTTAAATATGTACAAATCACTAATTGTTCGCCAAATATGTAGATAATCACTATTTTACGAATCGCCAAACATGTCCTCGATGTTAAAGAATTCGTATCACCTGGCGAAAAAATTCTGTGCCGTGACTCCTTAACTTTAAACGGTTTCTCATACCCAACTCAAGATGGTACTCTGTTGTGGCTTGTGGATTCACCGCATGTCAATAATCAAGTGGATTTGTAATTTTCCTGCCATTTGGACGATTAAGTGAAAAAGCTAATATTGAAATTTTCTGGCTATTTTTGTCGAGTCATTGGTAAAATGGCTGAGTCAATTTGCGTGACTACTAAAGTTCCAATGCAAGTTTTAAAGGCTACTGGCTTCCTGACCCTACACTGGCATTAGCCTTGTGCCTTAATATCTTTGACATCAACCGACTACATTTACAGAAGTGTTACAGGACCTCTAATGGGACTCTCCATCCTGACAGCCTTTACCACTGGTCCAGGGGTATTGAACCACGGTCAACGCTAAATCACACAGACCAAACATTTCCGCTGCATCAGCGGCACTCAACTTAAATTCAGCCACGCGGCCGCAATTGCGTTATCGTCTTAAATGGGCATGGCCTTCTTTCGAAAAAGCAGTTAATGTAATTTTGTTTTAGTGCACCATGCACCGATGTACACGAATAGAATTGGACCATCGAAAAGAGATGATAAGGCCTAACATTTTAAGCGCACGTCAATGCCAACGCTGACGTCACTGAAGGTTTGACTTTGGTCTCGCGAAGTGTGCCACATCGTTTCGGTAAATGTGTCAGCCACGCGTTGTTTCCCCCACACACACACACAGCATGTCCTGCTGCAAATCATTATCGGAAATACTATGAAACGTTTAGGCATGCACAATGTCATGCGGAAGAAATTTACTTTTAGAAAGTAGAATATCTGTTTTTCCGTCACCGGGAGACAACATGTAAAAGAGCACCCATTCTAAAGTCTTAAATATTAAATCTCAACACGATCTTGTCTCAGCCAGAGGACAGTTACTTACCCATTACAATTGCAAAGCCACAAACTGTTACATTACATTGCAGTTCTACATTCAAGCATCATACATTCATATTCACATCCCACAATGAATGCAAATCATCAAAATTGTCGACGATGTATCTTCTGTTCCACGAAATATATATTTTAATGACTGCTTGCTCATCGGATTTAAAAAGAAATGTACATTATAATGATGAATAATTTGATTGCTCTTGCATGTCGGAGATATTTAGTTCATCGGCCAAGGCAGTCGATCGGCAGGGCGCGTTTAGCGAGGTAAAGTGTGGGCACGGCCACCTTTTCAAAGACGTCTGGCTAGCATAGAAGAGTAGGCCAAAATATCGTAGACGGGCTCTTCTAGACCTCCCTCTCGTGGAGGCGCCTCCGCCAGCAGTGTCGAGAGCAAATTCTTTCTGGGCTGCACCTTCGCCGTTAATTAGGCAAAAACAAAATGTGTCAAAACACTTCGAAACGTTTCGATTTAAAGTTTTCGTGACTGCAATGATTCATCTTCTTTGGTTCTTTCGGTAAAGTCACGTAGAATGAGAATAAAATAATAAATTGATAAAATAAAATAACAGTGCTGTCCTACCAGACAGTCTCGTCCCTTCACCTGATGAAGGCCGCTTTTGTTGTGGCCGAAACGTCGTGAGAATATTATTGTGTTATTTTATTTTATCAATTTATTATTTTATTCTCATTCTACGTGACTTTACCGAAAGAACCAAAGAAGACTTCGAAACGTGTTTATCTATTAACAACTTGTTGACCACATGTACCGAAATAGAGGGGAGGTAAGAGTGACCAAGGTGCGAACATCTATCTCAATATTCAGTGTATCTTTCATGACTTGTGAGCGTGACATTACATCTGCCTTGAGGCTGGTGTCGGACACCGTATCTTTGTTGAAATGAAAGAAAAAGATCTACTACGAATATGATTTTGCTTCTTGCTAGCTCAGTTGTTATCGGCCTACTTAACATTTTCCACCGAAAGGCAGTTCACGTTGATTTTCTTTTACTAAATACTGTAGCTGCTTTGCTACTGAACATTGACAGGCAACCACCTTTCCGCCCAACCACAAATGATGACAAATATATTGGTGGAAATGTAAGTCCTCAGCGCAATGTTTTTTTTTAAAGAGCTAACTTTAACAAAACATGGGAAGCAAAAGCTATTCCGCTCAGCCTCGTAGACTGCCGTGGCCAGGTGGTGTTAGCGACCACATACAGAACTCCAATCACCCGCCTTTGTCTCCGCAGCTATTCACACATCTCACAAGGTACAGGCACTCGTCAACTTACGAACGAGTTAGGTTCCAGAGGTCTATTTGTAAGACCAACTTTACTCTTGTCGATTCCAAACACGTTGTACGGCATGTACACTAAACACGGGGAATGGATTTAAAAGTTGAATCATCTCCTGTAGATGTAGATGCCACTGGTTCTTCACGTTCTGCAGATGTAGATGCCACCACTGCCATCTATTGCGCGGAGCGGCTGAGCTTACGACTCTCGGTCCGATAGTTCTTAAGTCGAATGTTCGTAAGTAGAGGAGTCCTGTATTTAATGGCTTGTACGATTGCCACTGGTGTTCATGTACGACACTCGTGCACAATTTGTAATGCATCCAATTGCCGAACTTTAAATGTACTTTAAATGCTTCAGTGAACAGTTAGACATGGCTTCTATTTTTCCAAGTACGTTTTAAATGACCAGCATCACCGTGGAACAGCACAAAAAACATCTGAGGAATAATGTAACATTTTTACGTGGTTTTGAGGTTCCAGTTCATTTGTATTTTATAATTTCCAGTAACAAAAAAGACAACATTTAATAAGAAATGTTACAATCTGTGGAAACCTTGGGCAAGTGGTATTCACGGCTAATAGGGTAAAATTAGAAAATGTATTAACATGTGAATAAAACCAGCAATAAAAACTAATTTATTAAATAACACGTAATAATACGAGCATTTAGGGCTTCGCAGCTGCATTCCATAATGTACTGTATATCAAAAACTAAAGAATGTACACTTTATCATTTTTTAAATAACAAGGCATTTCATATTGGAAGTGGCATTTCAAATAAATTACACCAAAGGATTAAGGAACAAAATAAAAAGCAAATATGAATGTGAAATAACCATTTTTATCCAAAATGTAGGCATAAAAACTGCATTTGCCCTTCATTGCAAAGTAAAAATCTATATTTATGAGCTCTTTATTGTAATCTTGATGGGGTTGTAAACACTGGCATTTGGAAATAAAAATATGGGATGATTATGCAGGGAATTAAATTGACAAAGAGCACTTATGCCATTAGCTGTAAACGTGTGCTGATCATTTCACATATAAACTATGATTGGGTGTGCGATTGAAACCCACATTAACCCTCAACATCAGGATGAAATGTAATTCAATTGAACGCAGATTTTGAAGTGCATACTTATATGCCATTCAGAAACTGTTCCATTGGTTCGACGTTAACTTTCCAAATGGGTAATTTATACTTATCGCTTGAGCCAGAAATCCCAGCCGAAGCTTCCGACAGATTCTCATTAGTGCCTCCCAGAACCTTAGATGGAGACATTCTCACGTCACGTTAATGTATTTAATTTATTATTTTCAAGCGGAAGGGTTCTTTTGTTTTGTTTTTGCTTTATTGTAGCACGCGCTCACCCCCAAATTATGCTTGATTAAGAAGCTAAAGAGACTCCACCGAGCCCCCCTTTCGCCGTGATGTTTAACTCTACTGTTTGAGCATCATTCACCTGAAAAGAATGACAATTACTACGTCTACCGCTAGTACTTTACCATAAACCTCTGTGGCAAGCAAGAGAAATAGATCATGGATTCCCAGACCTTTTCAAATATTTATCGACGGCATTATTAGGCGCGCGTACGGGAGGCTGATTTTAAACAAAAGGGAGGCTCAATGGAAGAAAGAAAAAAAAACAATAATTTCCCGCAGAGATGGCACGAGGAATGCTGAACATGCCTCGCCTTGTACAAGCTCAACATGGACAACCGTGGTCCGAGGCGGAGATGCGTAAAAGGGCACTGGTTTATCCTGTGGCGTCTCTGAAACAGCGAGAGACTGACAAAAAAAAAACGATCAACTCTGCTCGTCTTGACAGGGATCATCGGCCTCAAAGGAATTCACTCGAGCACTGTCCTCAGCCATTATAATATCAGCGTGGGACAGAAGACACGCGTTAGCATTTGCTCGTGTTTGACACTTGTTAGCACCGTCCTGTACGCGCGCGCGCGCTCGCTCTCGCGTTAGTTAGCGCTACTCCGGCCTCACGTCCAGCCTGCTAATAACACATTTCGTACAGTCCCAGTTGGATCAGTGGCATCTTCGCCTTTTGGTCGTGTATGGGTGTGTGTACACGCACGAGCGTGAGCATCGCCTAATGGGATTGTATACGCGTGACTGATGCATCGATTTGAGATTTTTGACAAACACATTAAAGAATGAACGTCAGAAGACATTGACACATGGATGACTAAGGTGGCGCTTCCAGAATTAATATAACAGGAGGCTCTTTTGAATGATCTTCCCTGTTTACATATACATAGAGCAATAATTTTTTTTCCCCATGTTTAGCTGCTTATCCGAAGCTTCTTCTCCATATGTAGAAATGTTACTAATAAAAATAGCGGATAAAACACAATGGCTGCAGGAAAAATCCACATTGTTCAACTTGGGAACCAAGGCTATGGTAATTAAATTTACATCATTTTAATTGATGTCAAGAGATTAAACATGAACTGTTCTGCGACTCTGCACTGAGTGACTTAGAGGGGTAGCGAATGTCCATTTAAAATAGCACAAGAGGTGTTCTTAAAATCAACATATTAATGTGAATCTGCATAACATAATGGTATTGATCGTATCAAAATACTTGGGGAAAAACTGTCAGTTAAACCTCGATTAGACTCAGAGCCAATTGCATTCCAACAGCAAAAAAAATATGACGACGGTAAGACTACTTTTGTGGAACTTTAACCAAAATGCACTTTTGTCTCATGTAGGTAAAGCAGCTTCCGTGACTTGTCGTTTGTGGTCATGTGATCAGAAGGCTGCTATGAAACAAGAACGGTGATATTTACCAAGGGTCCACAGCTGTGGTTGTTTCTTTAATGGTCGTTTCAGATCACATTCAGAACACGCATTTCTTAGTCGAATGCTTCACGAGGCCTAGTTATAGCGTACTCGGATTCACATTTGCCCCAGATCACGTGGTTCCTCGCTAAGAGAGTCAAAACAATTCCACATGAAATAGAAATATATTTATGCAGCCACAATGGCAACGTATCAAATAATGCACTCCGTTGTGTGGAACAGTTAAGGCTGCAAGGGTTCCTTGAATAACAGTCTGATTCTTAGCCACCAGTCTTGGAAATGATGGAATTGAAGCTTTGAAAAGTTACCGGCTTAAAAGGACAAGGACGAACACCAAGCCTTTCCAAGGCCCCTTGGTTGCTAAGAACAAAGCCCCCTTGCAGTAGGCCACAGCTGACAGCACCCGTTCTATATGTTGACGCTAAAGCTCTGCTTCGTGTGCCGCCCTATTCACTAACTGCTTGCGTTCCAGTTTTCTGTAGTTTGTTTTTACTGAGTAAGCTGTCAGAAGCAGAGTCCACGAGTAATGTGCTACGACTAAGCTGCATCTTATACTTTTCATAACGCTTCACGCAGTGTGTGTACTGCACGTGCGTTGCCCTTTGTAGACAACTTAAGATTACCTTTTTTTTTTAAACAGGGCTGCGACAATTCCACGGTCTGTTCTTGGTTTGTGTTGCTAATTTGTCGGGTATTGTTTAATTCTGTGAATATGTAATGCATGCTGTTTAGGGATGTGTGGTTTGTGCATAAAGTAGGGATTTAGATAAATGTATTATGTACAGTATTCTATATAAAATTACCTGTAATTGAATTTAAATATTAAAAATATGTGTGTGTATATAGAGATATAGGCCAATGTTGTAAAATGCACCATTCATGACATTGATCTTTCTAATGCAAACCAACCCTATGATTGTATTAAACCAGACTGACTTAATTACTGTGCAATATAGCCTGAAAACTGTTCAATAAATTAGCGCTTCTCCTAAGACATAAATCCAGAGACTTCTAAAAGTTCACATATATCCCAAATGAGAAAAAAAAAAACATGCCTACACGGTAACGTTTTCGTTTCTACAGGCAGATAGAAATATAAAACGCTTTCCAAATGGAACGTTTAAAACGCGGTGTGTCTGATAGGCACACGGCCAGGAGAAAGACTTCAGATTCCAAGTAAAATATGAAACTATAAAAAAAACGTTTTGTTATTATTTTACCAGGTAAGGCCCACTGAGCTACATAGCTCATTTTCAGAAGTTACCTGGCCACAAATGATAGCTCAACAAAGTGGCTTATCACGGGGCCATTCATCGCAGTCAATTTCTCTAAACGTACGTTCCTAAATGTGGAGAGAGAAACCGGAGGACTCGGAGAAAACCCCACGCGACCAACGGGGACAGAGACAGGCAAACTCCAAATATACAACAGTCAGGATCGAACCCAGGACCTCCTGCCGATACCAGGCGAGGGAGTTCACATCTTGTTGTGATTCAGAGGACACGACAACCACTTTGACACTCGCGGCTGTTGATGGACGATCTCTCCGGAGGACGCTGTCATGGGCTCGGATTTTAACGGTCCTTGCTTCGGAATCGGTTCTGCAACAGACGCGTACACGTTCACGACACATTGGCGGTGAGATTTTTTTGACTTTCAAGATTCCACGCTCTTGACGACGCAGCAGAAGAAACACGCACACATGGTTCGCGCAATTGTATACAATCCCCCCCCCCCCCCACCGACGATAACAAGAGCAGAAACATTAGGGAGAAATTAAACACACACTCACCAAGTTGGACAATGATTCTACCTCGTGGGCCTCTGCACTGTGCTGTGAAGGGCCATTGCCCGAAACGTCGTCTATGAGAAACGTTTCCTTTTTAAGGAGGCGTTATTGACAAATGTGTTGAGCTTTTTTCATATATATACCAAGAACCGGGTTCAGTAAACAAGAATGAACGTGGAGGTTTTATTACAGTGATACAATACCCATTTAAAAGTGGCACCAAATTCCCTCCTTTTGTATCTGTAGTCAAGTTTAGTCAACTTTGAATGACCCAAGACACATAATGGTCTAACAGCTGTGCACTATCGACCCATATTACCATGTTTCATTTTGAGACATGGACCGGGTAACATCCATTAAATTCAAAACCCCTTTATTATCCCGCGTGAAAGAGAGAGAGACCAATTAAATTGCACGATCACTTTTGAGAAGGCATTGGAAGACGCAAATAAAAGCGACTGTTCAGCTTTAAATACAAATTTCCCAGGAACTATATCGGCCAAGTGGTGCAGTAGCACAGACCGAACAAGCTTCACCACCTTTTTCATGAACAAAGACTGCCCTTGTCTGATATATGAACACCATCGGCTAACATTTCCACGTGTCTCTGTGCTGCATGACCATCGCTAATCTTTCGATGACCAAGCAAATTTTTGTAGGTGGAATTCTTGATAAATCGTGAGCAATGGAAAGAGGATTTTACTAACAGGGGGAGTAGGAACAGCACACCGCTTTGCAATGAGTAACGTGAGCTGTTTAGATTTCGGAAAAAAAACAAAAACATTCTCACGATGTTGATGCTACAAAGCTGCCATTGCACAGAGCTTGGTTTAAACAAGATGCTCGCAGAGATCGCAAAACCTGGCTGGGGCTTTTTCAGTTCAGAAAAAAAATGCGTTCATTATTTCACTAATTTCAATTGTAAGCATTGGCTTTTGCACATCGCATCAAATGAGCAAAACTGAGCATTTCACTTTGATCTCCGCACGAGAGCAGCATCTGAATTATCCGACATCTGAAGATTCTAAATTCTAATCTGCAGGCATTAACGGCCAGCGCTGTGCCTGGATCTCACAGATGAATGATAGATTATTGCTGAGCAAGTGATCGCGGTGTCACTTGCCGCATCGCGTCGCGGAGAAAGGACTTTCTCTCTCCTCCTTTTTCAACCATGATCATTGTGCCAGTTGTGCCACTGGGGGAAGGAGGGAGTGAGCGGTGGCTAACGATTGGGCATGCTGCCGACCGCTGGGCTGAAAGGGTGGCAGGGCGCTGTGGCAGTGTTCCGTGGCGAGTGTCTCCCGACAGATGGCGAGAAGGCGAAACGCCCCTGTGACTAATGGCCACTGCGTGAAAGGAGCAGCGGCGGTGACTCCTCGGCTTTAGTCGCACGCGCTAAAGGAGCAGCAGACGTTTTAATGAAGGCCTGTTGTAAATATACGCGCAAGTAACGCGTGCGTGCGTGTGCAATGGTGTCAATTAGTGTAACCCCTATGTGCAGTGGAGGAGGTGGGGAGGAGGAGGCGCCACAAAACCCCAGCAAAACAGAGTTATTTCGAGGCACGGCTAACATCCGTGGTGTGTGACATCGATTTCAGACGCAGAAAGCCCCTTTTCACCATCCTGCACTGGCAAAAATTGGTGAAGCATGGTCAATTCCCTCCCATGACCGAAATGGTACTGGGAGGCCTTCTTCCGGAAGTGCATTGACAAAGGGCTGTAAATTATTGATGCATTAAATGTTTGAATGTATTCTTCATGCGCTGCACGACATGAAAGCGATGTTTCCAACTCACCACTTGATAACCACAGACTCGTATGTATACAGATATATAATCTTATTCACTTCTCGCCTGCTCACTGGGTTATGACTCCATCCTTTGAAAAGTGGAGCTGTGCCATCTGGCTGCGCGGGACAAAGCCCTTGATGGGGGGGGTGTTGAGTGATACATCGTTCCCCCAAAACTGGTCGGTTGGTGGGTGACTTTTGGTGTCCAAACATCTGCGGTGGCACTTATCTGCATCTATTTAAGGCCGAAACAGGAGGATTTCTCCACAACTCTGGCTGCGCTTGATGATGCTGGTTGTTGTAATCACTGACAAAACATCACCGTACTCGAATTGTAAATGTTGTGGCTTTACTCTCCAACGCACCGATCTGCTGAACTAGTAACGAATTGGCACGTTTTGTTTACGTGACGAACCTTACTAATTGGCTGTGTTGGGTTTTAACGACGCATTTATATTTAGGCGATCTCGCCCAAAACACCTCTATTATAGATGCAACGTAATGTTGGATGGCTCTGCAAGCTAGAGACGTCCACGTATAGGCTGGCAATTCAGACAGCGCCATTGCAAGAGTTCAACTCCCATGAAGCTTAGAGCGCTGAATGGAGTTCAAAAGAACTCACAAACACCTTGTGAAAGACCAAATGCAGAAGATCCCTGGGTTTGATCTTCCACGAAGCTCATGGTCCACCCGAAACCGCATCCGCGCACAATCCATGCAGATGCGGATACCTGATGCACAAATGGTCATCCAGACCATACAACATATACCGAAGCAATGCCAGATCCACAAATACGAAGGAGACATCACAGCGACACCACTCCGCTGCTCCTAGCGCGATTATCTGGCTTGACCACCTCAATGTGATATTTGAGTTGTTGCTCTGCATCTCCATCAGCCATACCAAAAGAAGACGATTAAAAGTGCAATTTTGGTCGCGCAACTGACCAGTTAAGCGTGGACCCACCTTTTTAGTGAGTATATATTGAGGCTGACACAGCACACGATGGCAGTGGTGTGACTGACATACCCCACCAGATGCTCATTGTTCGTCTCAGGCAACCAAGTAGAATCCCAAGCCAGGTTCAGATTCCAATTGAGCCTGTCGTTACGCACGGTCAAGATCTGGCCCTGGTTTGTGAGCACTATGGCGCAGTGTGTCCACCGGTGTGTGTCCACCCCCCCCCCCCCCCCCACTGCTGTTCCCCCTCTCAAGTTACACACACTGGCCTCCGTTCCCACGTGCGACGCTGGACGGGAGGTGATGGGTGGGGCTTGATGACGTCGTTGGTGTCACCGGGCGCGTCACGCTGGCCGTGGATTTGTGGGGGGTTTCCCGCCTTCCAGAGGCTGGATGCGCGGGACGGAGGCCACTTTTTAAAGGGGCCGAGTGGTGGACCACGGAAAGTAGCCGAATATAATGTTTTGGTTGATTATAATCAATAATTATCAATAATAGTCAAGACGAATAATTGTTCGTCTTAACCGCAGAATTGCCCCAGCTTCAAGTATATGCTACATAAGCAGCAGGTAAGCAATGTTACAAATCTGAAAAGGAAATAAAAATTTCTTTGATAGCATTACGGTTATTTTTTACTCGTGTATCTTTTAAACAAGACTGCTACGGATCATATTCTGTTCCCAGAGTCTCATCGGCAAGGTGACGTCTCATAAATCAATGCCGATGGACACCCTGACACAGGCAGAAGTCACTCACACGCAACGAGAGACTAAGAAAAACAGAGCTGTGGTCATGAGAAGCGAATGCTTGAACAAACTGAGGCGTGGCTCGACTTTGTCAACGCGCTGCCTACTCATTTCCAAGGCCCTTTTATTGCAATGTGCCACAAAATAGCTTCCACATCCACTCTCTTTCAACACGTTAAAGAAACTCAGCGGCTTAAAAAGTGGTCAGACTTACATACTTTAGCCTTGGCTAAATACTCCCCCCTAATTGACATCAATGGGGTCTCACTTGGGTCACATAAAATATGCTAAATTGAACAAAACCTACGATCATGTTTTTTTTTTAATTCTGTTAGTATATGTGAGCCATGTTCAATCTGCTGCTGACGCCAACGCTCATGGATTAGCAATCCACCAAGCACCTGCCCACCGTGGATGTCCTCTCAGGCACGTGCCTCCCTTGGCTGCCCCTCTCTCGTTATTCTCGACAAATATATAAACTCAATTTTCTTTTTTACCAGGTAAGGCCGACTGCGCTGTATAGCTCTATTTCAGACGCGGCATGGCCACAAATGATAGCACAACCAAGCGGCTTATCGCGTGGAAATTTATAGCAGCCAAATACGCGATACGCGTGTTGATTCTGAACGTGGAGAGAATAATAAGTAATATTTTGAAAAAACTTTTTAAAAAACACGCTTTAATGAAATGTACCGTACGAGTAATGGCAGAAATCCACGACTCCAGGAAGTGACCCCGAAGCTTGCCATAACGTAAGGGGACCGTGGTGATTTAGAGCCAACGTGAGTTGAGCGTGGACAATTAGACCCAAGCCGAAACATAAGATCTAAAAAAGATTGCTTAAGATAAGAATTGTTTTAATGATAGACTATAGTATTGTCATCAGTGTGACATACGTATACCAAGTTTGCAGTTGAAGCGACATTGGGAAGTGGGTTAAAAATTGAGTTACAAGATTTGAGGATACGACATTCAACAACAGAGTTGAGGATACAACAACAGACAGAGTGAGTGAAATAAAAGCGTGTAAAATAGATAAAAACAGAAGGACCCGAAAAAAATTCCACGTGACTACGGGGAGAGAGAGAGAGAGAGACATGCACTCCAAATATACAGCAGGCATCAGGGTCGGGATCGAATCCATGACCTGCCGCATACCATGGCGAGGGAATGAACATCCCGCCACCACAGCGCACCTGCATGAAAGTGTTACCATTATGCCGTGAAACGCTTGTTGAATTGCTTTGCTAAAAAAAATTATTTGATAAAGGGTGACATACTTCATTCTGAAGAAGGTGGACGTTTGGCCCAGCGGCCGTGCGACGACGATGTCACCGATTTATTTGTTTGTTTGCCGCAGAAGAAGTGGGACGCCACTCGTTCAGCTCCCATGGCGATGGCGCCAATTAAAAAACCACACATTTTAGGCGTTCAACTATGCAGCCCTCACTGTAAATGGCGAAGAAGAGAAAGCCACACAGCCATTAGAAGCACCAGACCCATTTTGGAATAGAGCCTGGCAGGGAGACAAATGTGCACTACAGAGTTGTCTTTACAACGACATAAAATACTAAAGAAAATGTATTAATTATGTTGAGGGTGGTTTAGGGATTCATGATACAGTATTCATAAAGGGTTCGCGTACACTCTATATTGTAAACTACTGCTGCATTGATTGAATTACTGCATTGTCAAATTACGTGAGCTGGGGGGAGTGATGGCACAGCGGTTAGCGCACTGTGCGATGAACCGTGGGCAAAGCACTCTTTGTGTTCCTGGCCACGGCTCACATCCTCGGCCTCCCTCTTCACCAGCCCACATTGAGCAGTGGTGGTGAAGTATGGTCAAGCAATCCCTCACCCATCGTCCAGGGGGTGGATCGGAAAACAGGCCCTTAAGATATCACTGTTACACGACCTATAAAGTGTGCCGATACATTTCTGGATCTTTGCTTTGAGACCGGTTGTTAAAGATGCTGCCGTATAAAGCTGCCATATGGGGTACGTTTCAACTGTTATATCCATCCGTGCGAAGCTGGCGCCGACGAATCGACTTGCAATAAACAGTGCACGCACACACACATATATATCAATGTAATAAAGCAAATTGTGAATAAAACCTTGTGGACATTTAGATTTATGAAGGAGGCCTGAAATAGGATTAACATTTGTGTTTGTTAAAAAAATTGTTTTAAGTGTGCAGGGAATGTAAGGGGGATGGGGGTGGGGGGTCAACTCGGCCTACACGCGAAGGGCCCTCGAAGCGCCCTCGTAATCCCCGATGGCTGTGCAGACGCCACTCCTATTATGGAGAAGTTCCCGTTAGAGCCATCAGTCACGCGCCTCCCGTGTTGACACTAAACATGCTTCACCTGGGGTTTTTGCAACGTTTAAATTAACAGCTTGTCCGTAGGATCGACCGTTTTCTTAATGCCATTTTCACACACTTTCAGGATTTTTTTATTTTATTTTTAGGTGCGAAGATTTTTTTTATCTCCAGAATTTGGCAAGTGTAATCGCAAGAGCGTGATGTCAGTAGCATGCTTATGTCCTTCTTTACGAAAGAAAACAAAATGAGGTTTTGAAGACCAGACAATGAACACTGAAAATTATACATCGGCATATTCACACTCAATACTTCGTTTTTGCGGACAATAACTCAATGCATTAATGGGCTAATTTGTGGTGATCATGAGGCTAATTTCCATTTCACACACATCTAAAGGTCAGTACCAATGAGGTCGTCAAAGTGAACCTCAGAAACCACCAAAAATTCAACAACAGATAACATAGCACATGCTGGCGAATCACGATCATGTTTAAAAACACACACACACGGTCCACTAGAGAGCAAATCACATAGCCTTAGCCAATAAACCATCCAATTAATATACCACGATTGCCGGAGGCAGATTATGAACCCTTAATTTAATCCTTCTCATAAAAATCTGTCTCTGCGTATGTCTGTTCATGCAAATTTAGAGATTTAAATAGCTGGGTTTTAACACGGGGAAACGATGGGCAAATACAGCTCAGCTCTGCTCAAGGGTTCTTCATCAGTCGCAGAGTCCAACGGAACTGTTCATGCGCAGCTGCCTGCTCTCAAAGTAACAAAAAAAATCCTGCATAACCCACTCGACATTCTCCATCCACAGATACATGCCCAGTATTTTACGTAGTGTAATGTTGTACACAGTACCCACATATATAATAGATTGACTCTATGAGCCTTTACCAAATGTAGTGAATCCCAGGGACGTAAGATACATGGATGACTGTCACCGGATAAGGGCCAATGATTCGCTGCTTAGGGAGAGTTTATTGTTGGGCCCTATACCAGTTCCCATGCAAACAGTCCAATGTTACAACAAGGTGTGTGGTGAGCGAGGCACAGTCGTTCGGAGCCTTCTTACTTGTTCCGACAAAAAAAATCTATTCGCTAAAACTTTGCTTGGTAAAAAAATATTTTTGCGAGTTGCTGCTACACGCTGCTGAAATACTCTTGCCACGCATATACAGATTGGTTCCCTCCGTTCACCTCCCCCCCCTCTTTACTTCGCGATTAGACCACAACACAGCGCTCACTTGCACCTCAACGTCTTCTGGCGCCTCTTGCTCACTTAATGCATGCACTGTTTTTTAAATTTGATTGTTTTTACGTCACTCTTAGGCCAAAATATACAGCTTACGCGCAACCTTAACGCAACTTTTTCATATTCCACAGCTTGCACTCTTTTTGACTCGCATGAGTCTCATTTACGACCGTTAAATCCCTCGTTTGCTGGTTGTGCAACGTTACTTGAGGACCCTGTACCTTGTCTCTGCAATACTGATGTGTGTTTGTCTCTGTTGTGTTGTTGCGGCTGTGCTCACGCACCGCCTGCAAAATATCCGGGCAACTGAATAAACAGGATCATCCGTTTAACAGATCAATGCAACTTATTACAAGGAGGCAATACATGGGAGCCTAATAATAGGGTTTTTCCCCTTTTTTTCTTGAAGATGAATCCTTGCAGTCACGAAAGCTTTAAATCGAAGTATGTTTTTTCGTTTGCATTTTGACTGCAGGTATTGTGGTTAATGCAGACATGAATCATTGTAAAAAAGGTTTCAGTTTTGTTGCCAGAAAAAAGGGGAAAAACCCTATTATTACATTTTGGTACTGGCAAAGGAGGTCGAATGATGTACATGGGAGCCGCTTCAGCAATTTTTTTCGAATGATCTAGTTGGAGAAAGTGATTATGACGATCCTGTTAGTGCTATATCGTCACCATAGACACCGATACGAAGTGGAAATATGGAAGAAGTAGGTAACTTTGTGGAGGTGTGAAGTAGGTAACTTTGTGGAGGTGTGAAGTAGGTAACTTTGTGGAGGTGTGAAGTAGGTAACTTTGTGGAGGTGTGAAGTAGGTAACTTTGTGGAGGTGTGAAGTAGGTAACTTTGTGGAGGTATGAAGTAGGTAACTTTGTGGAGGTGTGAAGTAGGTAACTTTGTGGAGGTGTGAAGTAGGTAACTTTGTGGAGGTGTGAAGTAGGTAACTTTGTGGAGGTGTGAAGTAGGTAACTTTGTGGAGGTATGAAGTAGGTAACTTTGTGGAGGTGTGAAGTAGGTAACTTTGTGGAGGTGTGAAGTAGGTAACTTTGTGGAGGTGTGAAGTAGGTAACTTTGTGAAGGTGTGAAGTAGGTAACTTTGTGGAGGTGTGAAGTAGGTAACTTTGTGGAGGTGTGAAGTAGGTAACTTTGTGGAGGTGTGAAGTAGGTAACTTTGTGGAGGTATGAAGTAGGTAACTTTGTGAAGGTGTGAAGTAGGTAACTTTGTGGAGGTGTGAAGTAGGTAACTTTGTGGAGGTGTGAAGTAGGTAACTTTGTGGAGGTGTGAAGTAGGTAACTTTGTGGAGGTGTGAAGTAGGTAACTTTGTGGAGGTGTGAAGTAGGTAACTTTGTGGAGGTGTGAAGTAGGTAACTTTGTGGAGGTGTGAAGTAGGTAACTTTGTGGAGGTGTGAAGTAGGTAACTTTGTGGAGGTGTGAAGTAGGTAACTTTGTGGAGGTGTGAAGTAGGTAACTTTGTGGAGGTATGAAGTAGGTAACTTTGTGGAGGTGTGAAGTAGGTAACTTTGTGGAGGTGTGAAGTAGGTAACTTTGTGGAGGTATGAAGTAGGTAACTTTGTGAAGGTGTGAAGTAGGTAACTTTGTGGAGGTGTGAAGTAGGTAACTTTGTGGAGGTGTGAAGTAGGTAACTTTGTGGAGGTGTGAAGTAGGTAACTTTGTGGAGGTGTGAAGTAGGTAACTTTGTGGAGGTGTGAAGTAGGTAACTTTGTGGAGGTGTGAAGTAGGTAACTTTGTGGAGGTGTGAAGTAGGTAACTTTGTGGAGGTGTGAAGTAGGTAACTTTGCGGAGGTGTGAAGTAGGTAACTTTGTGGAGGTGTGAAGTAGGTAACTTTGTGGAGGTGTGAAGTAGGTAACTTTGTGGAGGTGTGAATGTGCACACCACAGGAAGCTGTGGGGCAATGGGTTGAACGCGCCGTGATGATTTGAGCTGCAGTTGCACATTTGGGTGTTACGGGGAGATTTCCAGATGTTGCATAATGAATGAAGGGGGTTGCAAGAGTGAGATCAAGAGATGTCTGGCATTAACAGGGTGGATTTTGTGAAACTAAATGCATCACTTTAGAACCGAACAGAAGCCAACATTATTCCTAGGGAGTTTTGATTTAAAGCTTTCGTGACTGCAGGGATTCATATTCTTGGTTCTTTCGGTAAAGTCACGTAGAAGGGAAACATCAAAATAATAAAAATATAAAACAATAAAATTCTCACGACGTTTCGACTGCAACACAAGCAATCATCATCAGGTGTGAAACCCACAGCAAGAAAATTTGAAAAAAGTGGCGGGTTTTTTTTTACGTTAGCACCACGGAGAGCGATTTGACAGTTTCTGTGGTTTTCACACCTGATGATGATTGCTTGTGTTGCTGTCGAAACGTCGTGAGAATTTTATTGTTTTATATTTTTATTATTTTATTGTTTCCCTTCTACGTGACTTTACCGAAAGAACCAAGAATATGAATCCTTGCAGTCGCGAAAGCTTTAAATCAAAATTTAGTGCATAATGATTTAAAGCTCTCATAACTGCAGGGATTCATATTCTTGGTTCTTTCGGTAAAGTCACGTAGAAGGGAAACAATAAAATAATAAAAATATAAAACATAAAACATTTTTATTATTTTATTGTTTCCCTTCTACGTGACTTTACCGAAAGAACCAAGAATATGAATCCGAGGGAGTTGTTTTTGTTTTTGTCAGTTTGTAACTTCCCACTATGAGGCCTCCCACATTTCATTACATTCCCAATGTTACCCAGTTGCTCCCGTGTGTGTGTGTGTGAGGCTGGAGTAATGCCTCGCAAAAAAGCATGTTACCTTTGAATAACGGTATACGTGTATGTACGTTGAACTTATTTTGCACCGTAAGTAGCCAACCGTGGCTATGGGAATGCCATGGGCAGGCAAGGTCAAGCAATATAGAGGTGCACATTGGAGCGTGCCAGGAAAGTACAGTAATGTAGAATTAATTAAGAAATGGAAGTTGCAAAGGCAGGTGGTAGTTGTGTAATAAACGAAGGACAGCCACTGGAGTGGAACCAAGGAGTTGAGGTCTCAGGGAAAGAACTAAAACCAGGCGGTGAAAAAACTCCAAGAGCAACAACTTTTGAGACAATGAGGATTTGGTTAGAAGGAGTTGGATTGGCTCTGATGACCTCTTGAAGGTCAAGATTGTTTGCTGTTTGCCGCTATTTAGATTAAATCCTTAAAATATGCATTGCCTGAAATAACTGCTACACAAAACTGGTTGACATTTTCAGTGCAGTCATTGGTGAATGCACTGAGATCACAAAAATTGCTACACTTAATCCCAGGAGGATTCTAACACGCGTTGGCTACGGTGCTGGTTCGGGATTCTTACATGAGCATCAAAACCCTGCGCTGCCCAGTCATCAACAGAAGACATGTTCATGCACTTAACTTCATATATAACTTCATAGTGCAGTATGGACATGAACATAGAATGCAATTCAAATCTATTGATGGCTGTCTGACAAACAACCCCAAAAAAATGTAATTCGTGTAAATCAGATGATTTAGAACAAAGTTCTCCATATGGATCACATCTTGGATTCAGAGAAGACTTAGCAGATCTGCCAAAGGTCAACAAAAGTGACTCCAGTCACGCAGAAGCTGAGGGCTGGATTTGACATCCGAATGCAATCGTGCACCGATGGTAACACCATCTGCGGAAGAGGGCCTGTCGCCAATAGGCTGAGTTGTATGTATGTTGAACTTTGTTCGCACCGTACGTAGGCAACCGTGCTCATCGGAGGTGCGGCGGTGAAGGACAAACAAACTAAATACTACAACAAGCAGTTACCAAGAAATACGTTTTCAATCTAGAAATAAAAGTGCATATCTCCAGTGGCTTGCTAAAATCGGGCGGAGCGTTCCAGACGGCCGAATGAGCGCATCCGAAAGCGTGCGACGCGCCGACTGTCTTTCTTCTACAGCTAGCCAAAAGCCGCTGCGAGGAAAACCGGAGTTAGCGTCATGGTTTGTGCTCCTTGACAAGATTAGCGAGGTATTGTGGTTCACTTGTGGTAAGCACTTTGTGTGTAATGAGTGGCACTGGGGTAATGACGTTGTCACAGCCCAGAGCCAAGAGTCCATTAAAGGTGTGGCATGGCACATCCAGCGGAGAGATGAATGTGCTTCATAAGGCATTTTAAAAGCCTATGGCAATGTCATACGAGATTGCGAAATCTTCTTAATGCCCTATGGATTCTATTGCCACCTTAGTCTGCCCCTATGAGGCGAGGAAAGCAAGGACATTGCTGATTTTGTTATTATGATAACTCCTTGATCCATCTATGTTGGTCTCTCACACCGTCTTGCTATCTCTGTAACTCCTCTCGTCTGTTCCATCTTGTTTCCATTCCCCTCCTTTTAATATACTCGCCTAACTCTACCGGTCTAATACTCCAGCAACACCTTAATATATATATGTAAGTTAGGTGTTTACCAGGGCACTTGGATCTGCCAGTTATTGGCTGGCAAACCGCTCCAACAGCAAGGCCGGTCACTCTCTAGGGGGATGAAACGTGACTAAACGTTAAGTCACCAAATTTGGCGTGGTGATGGCTTTCGAGGCGTTAATCCGCCGGCCTTAAATCAGCGGACGTGAATTAGCCAGAGCGAGGACACATTCCTTGGCATGCCCCCTTGGTGGCTGGCAGATCACAAAAAAATGCTTCTTCAGTAAGTAAGTACATTTTATAAACGCGGAACTCTTATAACCTAGGTTATCGCGAGTGTGCCTTCACAGGTGGAACTGCCGAATAAACGAAATTGACAGATTGCGTGCGTATATACTAGTTTTTGGCTTATAATCCTCAGACGAACCAAAACCAAGTTCCCCACCTTGTTTAAACGACACTCCTCCAACGTATCACTGACACTCGGTCTGACGCATCACCATTCGATAGTGTTAGCAATAGACGACCTTTAATTCATACTTCATACCATGTGTCTGGTATGGCTAGGACACATCATAATCATGATCATAACCATCATCATCATTATTCCTCCAAGTCTGGAAAAATAACAATCACTTGCTCAGGATGTACCACTTGGTGTTTGCCTGAAAGATGCCCACAATCTTCTGCCTTGCCTCTGTTATTCTCTGCTCTAAAGAACTGCCACTGCCTGGCGAGCTAGCACAGTGTGGGCAAGGCGGTGGCTATGAGATGTTAACTACATCGCCTGGTATGCAGGTTGTTGTGGGTTCAATTCCGACTGTGACGCCTATATATTTGGAGTTTGCGTGTCTCTCTTCCTGTAGTTGTGTGGATTTTTCTCCGTGTCCTCCGGTTTTTTCCCCCACATTTAGAATCAACATCACGCGTTTCGAGCGTTTCGCTGCTAGCCACTTCGTTCAGCTATCATTTGTGGCCAGGCCGCTTCTGAAAAATAGCTAGATAGCTCAGTACGTGTGGTTAATGCAGACTTAATACCTTAAAAAGAGGTATCTGTTTGGCTGTTTGAACATCTTAACGCCTCCTGTTTTATTGGCAGAAAGGGTCAAACCTATCACTGTGGAGCCCATGCTTCGTAGAGGATTGCACTCCCGTACGATCGTCGTTGCCACGCATCACGTTTGGTGGTGTTGGCTCTTTGACCAAGCTCTTCTGTCCCCACGTAACTGCCCTGCAGAGAGGGATCCTTTTTTTTGTTGTTTACCAAAAAAAAAGAAAAGGCCACAGCACAAAGCTGTGAAAAGTCGCATGAATTAACGCCCCCTTGACCAGCCCTCGTACACAATGCGGCCTTGTAAATGTCACCGTGCCCCTGCCGAGGCAAGAAAAAACAACGTGTTGTTATTAAAGCTACATATATTAATTATATTGCATATGCTGTCACGGTGTAGAAGTTAGAAGCACACTGGGCTTCCAGTCCAGAGGTCGCCGGTTCGATCTCCTGGCACGGTAGTTGTATAGATAGTGCAAGTTTCTTGAAATCCCCCCTCCTCTGTCCACCGGGCAGTATAAACACGTGGACCGCAGTTAGAGTGGCTGATCTCGTAGTGGGTGGGATAAAGTGCGGGTACTCCCGCCTCTTCCAAGATATCTGGCCAGCGTGAAAGAGTAGGCCAAATACCCTCTACTGGGGGCTCTCTAGAGCCCCCTCAGGGGGAGGCCCTTTTTAGCAGGAACCTCCATCGTCAGCAGTGTGGGTGTGTGGAGCGAGGTGCCATTGTTTGCCTGACGGCCCTTTGATTGGTGTAGACCTACTGCCGGTGTCGTTGTTTTCCCCTACATTAACATGAGCTGCCCCGCCCATGCTGCTGACACACTTGGGCTACAACCATCTTTAAGCCTTTATAAACAGTTAGCCTTTAGAGGCTAACCCCCTTTTCCTGATGTGTTGCGATCGAAACATCGTAGTTATTTTTTTTAACCTATCTACGTGACCTAACCGAAAGACCCAAAGAATATGAATTCCTGCAGTCACGAAAGCTTTAAGTCAAGATTTTCGTGTAATTATCTATTTGTCATCACAATTTTTCTCATGTGAACATCAACATGGGCGTTAAGCAGTACTGTATAATAGAATGTGATTTATTCAAATATTTTAAGGAAGGTAACTAATATTCAGGCGAGCAAATTTAGAAATTAACTACTGTAATTTAGTAGGGCTAATATATTCACAATAATAAACAAGCACATAATATTACTTATACAAGCTATACATATTTTTTCCCCCATTGCAAAGAATGTGCGTGGTGGTTAATTTTGAGCTCTTAAGTTGCTTAGGTTAAGCGCTGAAAGGCTGCAGGTGGCCTGGTCAAATGCCTTGGGGGCAGATGTCCTCTTTCTCAACCTAATAGCCCCACGGTCAATTCATGGCACGTGCAAAGACAAAGATCCCCCGTATAGCCTTAACAGACTGTTGGGGCAAGTGCTGTTAGCGAGCAGCACCTATGAAGGCCGGCACGGCACACGAGGGGGGTGGGTGGTCCAGCACCACGCCCGGTCGCCTTTGTCTTCCCAGCGGCGATGTTTACACGCCGCACCAGGTACTCATTTGAGGTTGAGTCGACCTAGGGGAGGCCCAGGACTGGTTCGGATAATTGCCACTGGGTGCTGCTGGCCGGGAGCGGGAATCGAACTGGGGTCGCAGGGGTTCGTAGCGCAGCATAGCGCTGAGCACTGCACTACCGCTCACCACAATGTTTCACGCCCTGTCACACACACACAAACACACGCCCTGTCACACACACTGAAACACACGCCCTGTCACACACACAAACACACGGACGCCCTGTCACACACACACACGCCCTGTCACACACACACGCCCTGTCACACACACTGAAACACACGCCCTGTCACACACACACACACACGGCCTGGTCCCCCCCCCCACCTCCCCACGCTCAGCCCATCAAAGTATTCCCGTTCCAGTCTCCCATCTGCTGGGCTTCTCAAAAAAGCCTTCACAGGGAGTTGAGAGAGCTCTCGTAGGCATCTGCAGGACACCGCTGACCACGAAACGAGGGGGATATCGTATTCCCTGGTTGGCAGCAAACTCCCTTGATGAGATCGAACTCATGTTTCCATGAAACACAATTTGCAGTGCTGTGTTGACCCCCCCCCCCCCTTTACCACTCCGAGGCCTTGCGTCTTTCTAGGCAGGCATATGTGGGAAGTTCGTAGTGATTTTTAACCAAACGAACCACAATACCTTGCTACCATCGAACAAAGACAGTTACTGCATCGTGCGCTTCCAGATGCGCTTTTGCCTGCCGTTTGTAACGCTCTTCCTTGTGTGGAACATACTGCACCATGGTGCTCAGTGGGGGTTGGTAAAAAGGAGGGGGAGCGGGACGGGTTGAAGATATCGTTTTGCCACTGATGCGAGTGATGCTTTGCAATCAGAAGGATATGTTTTGTGGTATAGTGTGCTAACCACTGCACCACTGCTCCCGCCAATGCTTTTTTCAATAACACAGTACTTTGTTTTTAAATGGGCTAAATCTTAAAAGGTAAGACTTATTGTGTTCATCTTCTTTGGTTCTTTCGGTAAAGTCACGTAGAATGAGAATAAAATCATAAATTGATAAAATAAAATAACACAATAATATTCGAAACTTATTGTGTTGTTGGCCTTTTGTTATAATTAAAACGATAAGGCCATGGCAACAAAGCCACCACAGATGGCAGCTGCCTCTCCAATCAAATACAATGAGAGAAAATGTCTGTGCTGCATTATAGATACATCTTACAATACCTCAATTGTGTTGCGATGCATCCATTGCTTTTTCAATGATTATACCTTTAGGCATAAATATATTCCACCTGAGCGTGTATCATTAAATATTTCGTCTCGGTCTGTCCAATATATTTTTCCAGTTGACAAGGCGTTGTAGTTGACTAAAGGAGGATATCTGCTCTCTTGATCTCTTGTTCAAGAGAGAAAACACAGTTTGAGTGAAATCCTAGCAGTCAGTATCAGTTTAATAATCAATTTAAAACAGCCCAGCCCCAGTTTACTAATTCACCTCTGCATCCACAATTCCCCTCATTTCAAATAATAACCAATTTTAGGTACTGGTAGTATGACATTCACCGCACTGATGCAAATCACGCTGTTCATAAAAATAAGTGGGCTTTTTGGGTGCAGGAAGAAGTTGCTCGAAGGGATGGTGACCGACGGTCAAGGATAATTACGCCAACGGAAGACGAAGAATGAAACGCGTCCGAGAGTGCTTTCGCTGATGAGATGGGGCCACGAGATCAACTTCTTCGTGTGCCAGGTGCCAGGCGGATTGTTCGATCGCAGGGCAGTGAGAGATGGTGCCGGCTTGGGGAGGAATTCATCCAGCAGTGGATTGACCATTGACAGTGCTGGATCAAGCTAGTGCGGGGCCTGTAGCATATGTTATAAAGGGGCCCTAAATAAAATCAAATAAAACACTTAAATATTAAAACACATAAATGTTTAACTTGCATAGTAAAGTAATTGTATTTTTCCATTTGCTATACAGCCAGATAATACGACAAATCTCTAACCTTAAACACCCAGTCGTTCATAAAAGTTGAAGGCAGTATAGTACTATAGTAATAGATAAAGTGCAGAATCACTGAACCGGAATTGACAGCTTGAAAGCATTTAGCGCGGGGCCCTTGAAAGTGTGGGGTCCATAGCATATGCTACCAGGATAACCCGGTACTGACCATTAATGATGAGTTATACAATAAAAGTGACATCGCCCCCCCCCCAGCTAAAAGTCAAAGCAAAATAAACAAAAAACTCTCCTGGCCTATGAGTGTAGTACTTGAAAACTAATTTTTAAACTAATTTATTTAGAACTTGCTTTTGTGTTTAGTTTGTTGTGCTTCCCACGCACCTCCGATTAGCACGATTGGCTGTGTACGGTGCGAACATACATGACTACTTGTACAAATACGTGCACATAAACAAAGTGTACCTATTGTAGGGCACACGCAACATACACAATGGTGGCAATTTTATGTCTGCACAGGCCATACCATAGTCTATCGGGTGCACTTAGCAGGCAATCACGTAACTCTGCAACGGTTTCATACTCAATTCTAGATTTGAAGCTTTCGTGACTGCAAGGATCCATACTCTTTGGTTCTATTCGGTAAAGTCACGTAGGTAAAAAATAAAATAAAAAAATCACGACGTTTCGGCCACAACAGAAGTGGCCTTCATCAGGTGAAGGGACCGTGCTGTCATGAGGACAGCGTTGGAGTGAAAACAGCCAAGCCCAGGTCGCGTCCTTTAAGCTGTGTGGGAGGAAGCAAAACGCTTTGACAAAGGAATTAGCATAAAAATGAGCACGATGTACGTAGGAGGTGCATGGGCCATGATGGACCAGGAGCGGGTGGGGACCATGACGGACCAGCAGCGGGGGGGAGGGGGGAGTAGAGTGAGTGAGTGGAGTGAGTGAGTGGAGTGAGTGGAGTGAGTGGAGTGAGTGAGTGAGTGGAGTGAGTGAGTGGAGTGATTGAGTGAGTGAGTGGAGTGAGTGGAGTGAGTGAGTGGACCAATGATTTGGAATCATTGGTCTGACACGCCTGTGACTTACAAACCCAATGTGCCTCAGGGCTGCGGTGGGAAAGACGCCTATCAACGAATTGTGCAGAGCTACAAGCGGGCCAGGGACAGCCGGAGGGCCGTGGAAGCAGAAACGACCGCACTCGCACTCCTTCCCTTGTGATGTGGGCCATGGTCGCGTTCACCTCCTGCCGAAGGTAATATTCCAGAAATAAAGAGATAGGTTTTTGGTCTTCTTCTCATTAGTTGACTGCAGCTAGCTCAAGGTGCCCTGCATAGAGACAGTCGATAAATGCAATTAGTAAAGTGCTCCGATTGAGATAAGAGAGAATGGCAGACTTCGCACAGGTTTATTTTTAGAGTTAGCCACGGTTCAAATGAATACGCTGCACTTGCTGCGTTTGTTTGTGCTGCCGCGCGGCTCTCCGATGCGTTTTTCGGGTCGTACCGCGTGCAGCTCGGCGCGATGTCCGACGTTTCGCTTCGCTCGCTGCCCGAAGCTTCTTCAGCCTTGAATTCGGTTCGTGAAGGAGCTCCCAGCAGGTGGAGCGGAACGTCGGACGCCCTGCCAAGCGACCCGCGGTCCGTCCCGAAAACGCATCCGGGAGATTGTACTGCACTTCTTTGAAAGATATACTGCATTACGCAAGCCATATGAACTAAGACTAATAAGGATAATGTAGGCACGTACTGAGGTGTCAATCAAAATCGATTCCTATGCTCATGATACATGTATCGGCATGGGTGTGTGTGCAGAATATATTACTTGCATACGGGCTCAACTGAACCAGCTCGGAGGTGCTTTGCAAGAAAAATAAAATTAGTGCATACCTTGGATAAGAAAACGATGAACACAAATGAGACCATGAAATAATAGATGTTCGAATTAAACAGTTACCTTAAATAGTGCTAATTTAGGGGAGCGTGGGGAAAGGGGGAGGGGATGGGGGGGGGGATAATATTTCACTGGGGGGGGAACAAAACTATCAACACTTTGGGCTTCATGTCATCATTATTTCTCTGTGGCTGTGTTAACCATCGGGACTCCCTCTAATGAAACACGCTCGGAACCCAAATAACCAACGACCCATTTATACTGGTTTGATGAAATGACGTTGATTTTTCTAAGTGAAAATCGAGCAAAGACGCGATGGCAACTATCTCGCTGCACTGTCGCGCTCTGGGTCACGCGGGCCGCATTTCAACGTCGCCACGATAATTATTCACGTTTAAATTGAGCCCCACGCAAATTGTGGATTGCGACCACGCGCAGTATAAACCGCGGCGAGCCGGCTGACACAGTAACGGTGATCTTTCAACCTGAGACTGAAAGATGATGCTGTAGAGGCGCACCTGTGAGCCAACAGTGCCATGGCAAGACTACCGAGTCAACTCGACAGAGATACATGGCTTTAACCCGTGCGTGCAGCCGAGACGAAACGATGTTGTTTCAGTGCAGTGAGTTTTATTATCTCAACTGGTCGCAGAAATGGTTTTGCACTGAATTATGATCAGCGGCAGCAGAAGCACCTCGACAGGAGACCTCCTAGAGCTCCCTCTCAGGAGTGCCCTTCTGTCAGCAGTGGCGTGAGCAAGAATTTACAGGGCTGCACCTTTTACCTTTATGATCAGCTCAGAATTAAGCACCTCGAGAGGAGACCTCCTAGAGCTCCCTCTCAGGAGTGCCCTTCTGTCAGCAGTGGCGTGAGCAAGATTTTACAGGGCTGCACCTTTTACCTTTATGATCAGCTCAGAATTAAAGAATTCAAAGTCAGTGTCAAACAGGCAATGCAGCACCAGTCACCTCCATTTGTGTGTCCAGGTCCCCAGTAGAACAATTTGCATTGATTGCTCAATAGATTTTACCTGTGCCAAAATAAAAGCTAATCTAACCCAAAATAAAAATGGCACAATCCTATGATATGAACAGGTCCACACCTCCGATTAGCACGGTTGTGTACGTACGGTACAAAAGCAATACACCGTACATACAGGTCTTCTAACAAGGTAGTGCTCATTTCAATTAGCCCTGCAAAGACAAAGGCCTTAATCTACCCCAGAACTAAATTGAAACTCAGCATTCTGGCATTGTGAGTCAAGTGCTCTGTGCACGGTGCTGCCGGTGTAAACATAAATCACCTGAGAGGTGAGTGCAAAGCGATATATATGCTTATCCGCAGACCTGAAGAAAATGCAGCCTGGTGTTCGTGAGATATCCCTAAAAAATGTCAAAGCAGCGAGTCTGGCGGGTCATTCTGTATTGAGGATTTTGGCTGTCATCTGGAAAGAGATCAGGAGAGGATCAGAAATGCACTGATCTATGCCTGTCTGGATGCCAAAGGCAATGCCATCACAACAATCCATTATTTAGCTGAGAAAGAGCCTTTTTTAAGAGGGTCCTGCTTAGGAATAGTTCCTCTCTGAGTATTTGTGTGTGTTGGAGTAAACAGAAGTGACCGGGAAGAAACCAACACTTACAAGGCAATAACACTCAAAGTTCACGCAGAGAGGTCAACAACCGACTTGCTGTACTGCCTTCGGCAAATGACCTCGCTATCCCTGCGTATGTACATCTCGTTCACGATGACGATTAAGGCTACGATTTGGAAAGGTAATTATGAAAATATTTGTCAAATTCACAGCCGGGTGCAGGGAAAAAAATATATAATTTGCTGAAACGTCATAGAATGAGGTGGGGTAGCACCCCACCTCATCGGTAGCTTCATCTTTTTTATTCTAATTTTGTATGATTTTTTTACATTTAAAACTGTCAAGAGAACCACGTAGTTTGTATTTCAAATTCAACGCAATTCGGCAATTCAAGTCATGAAGTCTATTTTTTGCCATTCTATGCACATCGATTCAAAGCGATTGAAATATCCTCTGCGCTATACACACCAACACAAAGATCCCCCACATAGCCTTAATATACTGTAGGGCCAAGTGCTGCTAGCGAGCACCTATAAAGGCCGTACACACAAACACGCACACACATACACATCCCTGATTATGGTCTTAGAAGACAATTTGGGAATATGCAGTTAAGAAGCAGCTACACAGGCAGTTAAGGCACAACACATTAAGACCAAGACCAAAAAAAATTGCAGTAAATCTGTAGTTTGGAGCAAATATTGTACGCATAAGATGCGGTTGTAAGTGGTTAGTTGCATGACTGTTCTTTTTGGAGGTTACGGTGACCCAACCGCCGGTCAAGTGCATAGGTGGCAGCAGCAGCAGGAGCAGCAGCAGTCTCCTTAAGCAATTATCTTGACAAACTGCCAGACGTTTATTTCAGACGCGGGGCTCACACAAAAGTAAACCACAGGATTCATCACGCAAGCCTCGCTGGCTATTAACGAGCGCCTGCTTAGGCCAGCGTGGCGCATGGTGTCACGAAGTAACACCGACTTCTTTCCTGGCCACCTATTGTCCGATGCTCAGCGCTGATGTTTACCGCATTGCACGTGGTGCTTAATCGTGGGCACGCGTGAACCCCGTGCAGGCACAGGATGATAAGTGTCCGCGCACCAATCGTCACTCAGAAACTCCGCCGACACCAATTCCCCGCAGCACACGCATCCGCACGCATTTGCGCAGGGGGTCCAAATCATACACAACCGACCGCTACGCTAACGCGTTGATGGACCAGTGAATGAACGAATAAATGAATGAACGCACGCGGGGATGTGTGAGAACACTCCGCTGTAGTAGGTTCTGAATTAGCATTCGCGGATGGGGCCGAATGCCTCGATTGTGCGTCTTTTGAGCGCGTACACAATCGACGCAGAGGGCAGAATGGGTGCGAGCACCAACCCCCCCCCCACCCCCAGCTCGGGCGTACGCGCCACTTGGCCGCAGATCAGACGCAAGGAAGTCTGGGATGACATCACCAGCACAGTGCTCTTATGCACCTACAAAAACAATCCTTTGCCCGTTATTTTTGTACCGGTATTCTGAGAAGCCCAATACACGAGGAGGAGGAGGGGGGGGGGGTTATTTATAATTTTTGCTCAACAAGGGAACGCTGTTTGTGTGGTCGCTTCGTAAACAAGTGGACGTTTCATTGTGACGAGACGTTTTCCCCATTGAAGGTCAGAATACAATCCTGTCGCAAGGCGTCACCTGCTCCTCCTGTGCCCCCAACTTTCAAACCGTCGTGTCATTGTTTTCATAACATCGCTCCTAACTCCCGCAACATCCCATGAAAACATGACGATTAAACAGTTGGTGTTGGTCTGAGAAGAATGATTAAGATTGTTTATCTCTCCCAATGACACATTACATTCATCAGGCTGGAATTAAAATGTAATGGGTCAGGACAAATTCCACGAAAAAGCCAGCTCACAAAGTCCGAGGTGCACTTTGCACAGCTGCCCTGCTAACATATTCAGTCTGGCCTGGTTACCCACTGCCCCAACAAGAGTGAGGGGCCACTCTCACTCGCGTCCCAATAATAACGACGACGACGCATGGAAGGAGGTGTGCGGATATTCCCTCCGTTAGGGGAAAATCGGATGATTCACCAAGCTGCGCGTGCGGTGAAATGCAAAAACCATCAGGCGTGTAATCACCGACGGCTGCCCAATACAACACGCGTGAAGATGTCTTACAGCACTTAAAAGACCATTGTAGTTTGTTGATTTTGTAAAATGCCATACGAAATAAGAAGGGTAACACCAAAGAGCATCATCTATAGTAAAGCTGATGTTAAAGAACCCGCTGCATCATTGGCATTGCGTGGTAGTGTAATTGGTGAAATCTCCACTGAATAATAATAATGTTATATTCTTGGTTCTTTCGGTAAAGTCACGTAGAAGGGAAACAATAAAATAATAAAAATATTAAACAAATATTGTTTTATATTTTTATTTAAAAACAAATATTGTTTTATATTTTTAAATAATATAAAACAATATTTGTTTTATATTATTTAAAAATAATAAAAATATAAAACAATATTTGTTTTATATTTTCATTATTTTATTGTTTCCCTTCTACGTGACTTTACCGAAAGAACCAAGAATATGAATCCCTGCAGTCACGAAAGCTTTAAATCAAAATAATAATGTTGTTTACATTTACAAATCGCGTCGTCCATGCAAATTGCATCGCACAATCGCTGAGACGAGTAGGAAGGCAGTCAGATGGCGAGCCGGTGTCTCGCCCAAGTTCTGCAGATCATTGTATATTCTAAGGTTCTTTAGGTAAAGTCACGTAGATAGAAAAATAATAATACAAGTAAATTTTGATTTAAAGCTTTCGTGACTGCAGGGATTCATATTCTTGGTTCTTTCGGTAAAGTCACGTAGAAGGGAAACAATAAAATAATAAAAATATAAAACGATTAAATTCTCACGACGTTTCGACTGCAACACAAGCAATCATCATCAGGTGTGAAAACCACAACAAGAAAATTTGAAAAAAGTGGCGGTTTTTTTAACGTTAGCACCACGGATAGCGATTTGATGGTTTGTTCAGATGGACGAGTCCATCTATGTACGGAAAAGAGGAGGGGGGAGACGAAAAATAATGGATGCGGTCTGAAAGCCACCTTAAGCCTGATCAATCAATTAAGACCCGAAATGGTTTATCAAATCCTTCCAATGATTGCTAAGCCAGAATCCATCTTCTCGGTTGAAATTGTATGTGTTTGTATATCTGGATAGCCTCATGAACGAATCTCTCATGGTAGCCAGATGGCTTGCAAAGAACTTCTGTCTTGGAGAAGTCAATGTCATGTGAACCTACTGAATTATAACAGTGATCTGCCACGGCTGAGGTGTTGGTCTTACCGTGTTTCAGGTCTGCTTTGTGTTCATGAATGCGGTCCGAGACATGTCGTTTGGTTTCTCCAATGTAACTACTACCACAGAGGCAACTTAGTTTGTAGACGCCTTGTTTCCCTTCTACGTTACTTTACCGAAAGAACCAAGAATAATAATACAAGTGAATAAAAATGAAAAAAAAAATTAATGTAGACTGTAGCCTGTTTTTTAAGCTGGTGAGCGTACTGGCAGTCTATAATGTAGACTTATTATTGGTTCTTTCAGTTAAATTAATTTCAAATTAATTTACAGCCTTAGCAGATGTGCGGACATTTTCTGAATGTAACCACACCCTTGGCGCATTAAAACGGCTGCCTCTGTACATGCTTGACTCTGCATGAGAAATCCAGAGGCAGTAGAAACGACACACGGCAGGCTTTTAACGTGGCTACACATCAGGTGAGACTGAAACACATGACTGAAACACAAGAGGCGGTGGCGTCACGGTGTAATATTCCATTGCAATCACCCACATTTTTTTAAAAAAAAATATACATTTGAAGCCATGTTAAACATATATATGGGTTATTAGTTTTAGGTTTTTCATCACAATTGCTGAGCAGTGGGCCAAAATACTAGCGGCCAGCAACAGACAGCACACTTGAGGGTACAACAGATGCAGAAAGAGGAGTGCAGTGACCTGCAGTGTAGTGGTTTAAATCCAGTATGCATTAGACCAAATGGGCAGTCTGGTATAATGAATCATCAGCATTAGTGGAGGAATCAAAGACTGCCGTTCAGGGGAACACTGATTACGGTCGTAGCCATAAGAGTGATAAAGAAGAAACTGACTGATGGCGATTAAGGGACTGGAGTGATATGAAGCATATCTGGGGGTGCCACGGTGGTGAGATGTTTACTACCTCGCCCGGTATGCAGGAGCTCGTGGGTTCGATTCCGACCCTAAAGCCTGTATATTTGGAGTTTGCATGTTCTTCCTGTGGTCGCGTGGGTTTTTCTCCTGGTCCTCCGATTTTTTTCCCTACACAATTAGAAATGTGTGCTTCGAGTATTTGGCTGCTATTTATTTCCACATGATAAGCCAGTTCGTTGAGCTATCATTTGTGGCCAGGTCGCTTATGGAAAAGAGCTGTACAGCTCAGTGGACCTTACCTGGTAAAATATTTTTTTTAATGATTTTAGTTTAGTTTGTGGACGGGATCTTCAAGTAACATTTGAGGGATTGCATTGACAGTGGAATAGAAGCAGAGTGAACACACAGCACTTGTCCACCAGCACCATGAACAAGCACCGCCTTGTAAATGAAATGTCCACAGCGAGCTAGTGTTTCAAATATTTCTCCACTCTGAATAAGGACCATTATCCAATATCTTAGCTTATGATATATTTATCGGTTATAAGGCAGGGTTTGTTAAGAACCAACTTGTGCTTGTAAAATGCTATTATTATATATAGAAGAGGAAAATATATTTCATCTTTAGATTAATGTTGGAAGCGCTATGAAATGCATCACATTTTTGTTGTCAATTAATTATTAATGTTGTCTTTATTTAAAATAAACGATGTGGCCAGGAGTCATTTTAATATTTCAGGTCTTCACCCTTCCAGGCTTTATATATGAAGAAAAAAAAAACTGCTGTGGACTGACACCTGCCATATGAATGTGGAATTGTTCAGCACTGGCTCAGGGCCATCGCAGGATTTGAGCACAACCCCATGCTCATTTTGAGTTTGTAGACACGTTGTGACCTTTTTTTCAAAATAGTTTTCAACAATGCCCATCCTGTCATGGGAACTTTTTTTTTCCAGTATCAAAGGATGAAAAATAAGAAGAGGTTTTACCCTTTCTAGCAATAAAGCAAATGTTAAGATGTTCAAACACCAAAGAGATACATTTTGCAAGGCATCAAGTACTGCATTAACCACACACGTACTTGTGGTGAACATGCAAACAAATATGCTCTGATAATAATATATGACATTGTCTTTGAAACTGATTGGCCTACACCAGAGACAGCCTTCTTCAGGGCCTAGTCTCACCATCAGTGTTAGACGAGAGGACGACAAAATGCGGACAGTACAAAGACAATGAAACAGTACAAAGACAATGAAACAGCACAGAGACAATGCAACAGTACAGAGACAATGCAACAGAACAAAGACAATGCAACAGTACAAAGACAATGCAACAGTACAGAGACAATGCAACAGTACAAAGACAATGCAACAGTACAAAGACAATGCAACAGTACAGAGACAATGCAACAGCACAGAGACAATGCAACAGTAGAAAGACAATGCAACAGTACAGAGACAATGCAACAGTACAAAGACAATGCAACAGTACAAAGACAATGCAACAGTACAGAGAAATGCAACAGTACAAAGACAATGCAACAGTACAAAGACAATGCACTGTCAGGGCATTTATAGCTCGGGGTGAGCAGCTACAGTATACCATGTGACCTTTTTGACAGTATCAAAGTATGAACTATAAGAATAGGCTTTATACTTTCTGGCAATAAAACACGTCAAAGATGTTCAAACACAAAATAGATTCATTTTGTAAGGAATCAAGGCAGCATTAACCACATATACTTGTGGTTAACATGCAAACAAACATGCTCTGATAATATAATGCCCATCCTGTTGCATGCTTTGTGAACTTTTGGTGTGGATCTCATAAGAACGAACGGGTCTATGCCTGCAGTCCCATCACCTCGAAGGAAAAGTTTGTGGATCATGAAAGAGAAAAAACGCCATAATGCATAAGAGACATGTATGAGACAATCCTCCTGCTTGGTAGCAAGGTGCGAGTAGGAGTCTGGCGGAACGTTTCCTATTTACTTGTAGAACGATATCAGCGGTCGTCTGCTTGTACGCCTGGGTTTTCCTGAGGCCCACAAAGACTCACAAGTAAATCAAATATCCAACGATCCCAAAGTATGGCCCTTTACGTGACTCATGGGACTCAAATGCACTCCAAAGCAGAGTGCTTTAATCGAGTAAACATTCAGCCAGGTGGCACAGTAGTTAGAGTGCATGGCTCTCAAATTGAGATTGCAAATTCAAAACCTCTTAGGATTTGCTTCGGCCCAACATCCTTCTAGGGGTAATACATCAGTACCTATATGTGGGAAATAAACCGTGGCTTTCCTATGGCTAGACCAGATACAGTCATGGAAATGTGGAATTGGCCCAACTGCCTCAGGGCCGCCAAAAGAGATGAGCACCGCTGGGAGACAATGCCATCAAAATGTCGTGTTTAATGTCACCAAGTCACCATGCTTAAAAAAAACTGTGCATTATATTTGTTACAATAGTGTCTAAAATAACTGTGCTTACAAAAAAATCCACGTTGTAACATTATCGTATTATTCAGTCGACTGTGGCACCGCATGAAATGCACTTTACATTTACAGGTTGCACAGAACAATGCACTGACAAATTCCATGAGTTGGAATAAATGTAGCTACGTCACAAACAGGATTTATGGAGAAATTCTCCGGAGGCTCCTTTACCGGCTAGGACAAACAATGGAAGGATATGAGTCAAAATCCCAAAGCGAACATCTGATGACCTCGGAGCCAGAGTCTAGCACAATTAAATAGCATACAGTACGACGTGCGTGTATTCGTACAACTACTTAATGTAAACGAGCTGAGAGCCAATTGATCTAACGTGTCGCTTTCATCACCATCATCATTTATTATTTACACCACGCCTACTATGCGGTGCATCTCAAGGGGCTAAGAAAGATCTGGGATAAAATACTGGGAAATCAAGCATCCCAAAGTCAACGTCTCCATTCCCGAAATGGCTTTAGATGTTTTGTATCTCCATTGGCCAATGCAAGCCATTATGGACGTATAGGATATATGATCAAATAATAAAATAAATAAACACATTTGTCCATAACACTGCCTTCAAAAGAAAGGTATATACGAGGCGACGTTTTGGGCAAAGACACTTCTTCAGAGCACATAGTATGTTGGGATGAGTTGACCCCTGCCAGATTTCACACACGCACTCGTATACGAGGTGGAATGAAGACATAAAAACAGCGAGTTTGTTTTCTCTGTCAGTGGAAGAAAATCGTATCTCGAGTTTCAGCTGAAAGCCCTTCCCAAGAAGAATACAGAGGAGTAGGATGAGGGAGTCTTAAACAAGCTTGCAGAGGGTGGCTGTGTTTGTTACACAACTGATTATACAGCAAGCTAGGACAGAGTGAGGCCAATTGATAAGACGGCCAGCTTGGCCTACACATACATGGTGTATATATGTACCAAATGTATGTATGTTGAACTTCTTCCGTACCATACGTAGCCAACCGTGCTAATCCGAGGTGCGGGGGAAGGACACAAAACTAAGCATAAGAAGCAGTTCTAAAGAAATTAGTTTTCAAACGAGATTTAAAAGGGTATAGCTCCAGTGGCTTCCTGATATCGGAATGAAGAGCGATCCAAACGGCAGAATGAGTGCATCTGAAAGCGCGCGATGCGGTGAGCGTCTTTGTTCAATGGCTAGCCAAAACACGCTGCTGCAAGGATAACCGGAGTTCGTGTGATGGTGGTTTATGCTCCTTAACGAGATCAGCAAGGTATTGTGGTTCATTTGTGGCAAGAGGCACTTTGTGCGTAATGTGTGTGATATATAGGGGGTTATATCTAATATACTGTACTGCAAATATGCTTTGATTAGAGCAGACGACTCACATTTGAAAGGTTGCGACCTAAAACTTAGCCATGCATACCTCTGGGATTCATACCTTGTGGGAATTCCAGAGTGGTTGTCCTATACAGTTAACGGCCTCTGTCATAGCAATGTGGATTTGCCAACAGTGGCTCGAGGCTATCAATGGGGATGAGTATCACACTCATGCTGCCTTCGGCATAAAGACATATATTTATTTGCATGTGTGCATTGCTAGAACATAATCATCAATGATTCGGACGAAACGTAAGCAAAAGTTTTTATTGCTTAAACATGACCAAGCCTTAGGCTTTAACAAAAAACGTGGGCTGAGTTTTCTCCGGGGCACTTGCGCGGAGGCCAAGGATGGCATTTAGACAAGGAGGGCCCGTGGGGTCTGACCAGCCTCGTGGAATCACCATCGAACTACAGAGCCGATGCCTGATGCGTATAATTCATCCATTTCCACCGTGATTCAAGCGTGGTTTTCAGTCAAGATGTTAGGACTCGCATGGCCCGTTGGGCCTAGTGGGAGGCTGATTCAAGGATTTTATCCTGAACCTGTACTAGAATCCCTGACAGAAACCCATGCAAATAAATGGAGATTTGATATGAAAATGGGAATTCCTGCCGGAAACCTTCAGGCTCGAATACATACATAGCGGCTCCCCCTATTCTTTGCCAACCCTTTGTGAAGGTGGCTGGCTCACGGTATGCATTCCGTTCACGTGGTACCCACGTGCCTCCCAACATACCCACAATAACACGAACACTGCATTTATGAACAAAGGATGTGAGGAAAAAAAGTCAAACAAGCTCACTTTCCTATGAATTTGTAAATACGACCAATCGTGTAATACTTTAACGAGACCCAGTGCAACTTGATTAACGTTACCGCTTCTCGTCCCTAACTCCCACGTATTTTCACCCTTGCATCACGCCGCAGCGAGCCAAAATGTCGCTGGGGGCACTTCAAAGATTCGCGACGGCTTCCCCGTTTAATCGGCAATGGGGTGAGTGTTCCTTTTTGTCCTGTCACAATGGTCACGTCAAAAAGTCGTCAGTTGGAAATGTCAACCGTTGTAAGGTGGCCACCAGTCGAGCTGCATATTCCCATCGCTTTCACAGCAAATCTCATTTACGGTGTTACCCGTCATGGGAATTGCTCATTTAAAACGTTTCATGTCCAGCAAATAATGTCAATCGTATTTTTTCCAAATGTATTTAAAAAAAAAACTCTTTCTAACCAACACGCGCTGCCCACCGTAGTGAATCGTGGTCAAGCAAGCCTCGTGACTGACACGGTGTGAGGAGGCCTTGATCCAACAGAGGGCTGTCAAAGAGCTGTAAAAGATGTTGACCATCAACTCGCTTCATATCAATTTGTATTCGACAGCGATCGTTGTGCATGCCAACTGAATTATGTACCGTGCTATGCATTGATAGGTAAGAGTGGATATATGCAATGTTGCACATTTAAATAGTTTGTTCGCTGTATGCAAGTGTATTGGGGTATTCTAAGTATATGCAACCATGTACTTGAATGTATGTACTACATGCATAAGTGTGTGTGTATGTACATTTTATTGCGCATATCTGCTCATTAAAATCACCAGCCCTAAAAGTATGCATTACGAAATTCGAGAAACACTTTGGCAATCAGGCTTCCTCGTTTTGGTAGAATGACAGATTGATTGTGGAAAATCGGCCCCATTCCACAACTTTCAATTAATTAAATGGCTGCATTGGTGGAGCTCATTCCGTCATCATTCCGGCACCTACCGTTCCACCATGTGGAAATGCTCAGGGCTAGGGTGGTGTAAAAAAAAGCTGCAAGTAGCAGAACTTGATTCCGGATGAATAATTGTGTCCATCAAAGTTTTGGGGAGGATATGTGTGTGTGTGCAAGTTCAGTGTTTGTGAATATCTACAATTAATATCAATTGAAATTGAAAAGGCCTTTCAGGCCAATACACTTGACGTTACCATCACTCGCTATAATTTATTTCCTTGTGTAAGTTCCCACAATGTGTTACATAATTGATACATAACCTCTCAAAGGTATCCCATTACCATATCCTGCCATGTGGCTTGAGGGCTTTCCCTTGGTTGCTGACCTCTGCGTGCCTCTCCACTGTCTGTCTCAGTGGCCAGTAACCCAAACCTGTCAACCCCTTATCAGTGCTGCCTACCTCATTACAGAGCAATTCAGACCTTAATGGTCACCCCGTGCTCTTATAAATCTCAACGTTTATCCTATAAAGTCCCATCACGAGGGAGAAACACAAACTAACAGACAAAAAAATGTGTTCTCCCATATTGAAACGGCTGTACGCCGTATGGACGTGAAAACTCTATTTACCTGTACAACAATACGGGTAAACCGTATGGGCTGACAGATATGGTAACCCTCCCTCCCTCTTCCATCCTGTATGTTACACTTGCCAGACATATCACACCCTCCTCAACCGTGTCTACCTCAGAAACAATACTAACTCCAATACCGTAGTAGTAGAATAATAATAATTACTCTCGCCAGAAATGCCTCTCCACTTGTACTGTTGCTTACTACAAAAAGGCCAATATGTTTTACGATGGCCACCCCCTGTGTAATTGTAAAATTGGTATAGCTCATGCATAATCTGTGGCAATATCACCTAATCGTTGGCATAAGTAACATCAACACATGGCGTTGTGTATCAGGCACACCATCAATCAATCTTTCCATGAGTCCAAGCACAGGAGGAAATTATAGTGGAAGCTTTTACTAAATTAGCGAGTCGCCTCTTTAGCTGCACGACGAACTGGTGGTGTGAATGAACTCACACGTGCCTCTGAATGACAGTGGATATGACAGTGTGATCTCTCAATCCATTCCCAGCCTTTGTTTCAAACGTTGAGCCTTTTGCGAGCCTCTTCGCAATCCACAATCCCTCTGTGGGGCTTTCTGTAAGGGTTAGAGTGCGCCGCTCAGGTTTCAGTTCGTGTTTGCGCATAAGTAGGATTGTCACCTATTTGTATCAGCACACAGCGCATTTATTATATGGCATGGATATTACAGCACCCATTGCCCCATTCAATCGAGTGGTGGTTTCTGAAACCGTAATATTTCACACACACTGCCCCACATCGGAATACATTACATATATAATACAGAAAACAAAAACGTGCTTATCTTTTTTTGAAATTGATACCAAGACAACTACAGAAGCTAAATACAGGCGAATATATCTGTGTCGGTGCAATCTGCACAGCCAAAGTAGGTCATCATTGCATCCCAGTATCAAATCAATATTCCATAATTTGCTAACATCAAGTTAACTGTATACAATCACAACATTACCTATCCCACATAAGAACGAGCGTTATTGAAGAGCGGTTTGAAATGTGAATCTTTTCTGGTCACGGCCAGGCCCGGACTGGCCACATAGTCAGCAGTCCGAAGCGAAAATGCCCGGTGGGCCAGTCTGTGTGGGGATGTTGCAAATGTGATCAGAGTAATAAAAAAATATGTTTTTCATTGAAATACTTTATTACCTGTAATGTATACACTTCATTGCTTATTTGCACCCTCAGTTGGCATTAAGTCTCCCAGATATTTGGTAGCCCGAAATATTCTTCATATGTTTTTTGGACCCAGCCCAAATGGGCTAATGAGATCGTACAGCAAAAAATCAAGCTCTCACGTTGTCACATCGCAATATCTAGCTGCTACATAGCCCGTATTTGGGCTAGGTGTGTTTACAAATTTCTGGGCCAATTCTTAGACCCAGCCCGTCACTGGCCACGGCTGGGACATCAGTAATGAGTGATGCCTGGACCATCGCTGGGCCCCCTTCTTATCAACCCCACACTGAACAGCACGGTGAATCATGGTCAAACCCCTACAAGCCCTTTTCTCTAGCAGTGGGGCTGTAAATTATTACTTTATTTACGTTCACTCATTGTAAAAAGGTATTCTTTTATTACTCTTTGGTGCAGTGTGACGTAGAAAATAAAATCAAATAACAATAGAATACGACGTTTCGGTTGCAACACAAGCAATCATCATCAGGCAAGAATGAATGATGAAACACAGACACGGGAACAGCATAGGCAGACACACATGTGTGTCTTTGTGTGTGTCTCTCTCTGCATGTGTGTCTGCCTATGCTATTCCCGTGTCTGCGTTTTATCATTCATTCTTACCTGATGATGGTTGCTTGTGTTGCCACCGAAACGTCGTATTCTGTTATTATTTGATTTGATTTTCTACGTGACTTTACCGAAAGAACCAAAGAGTAATTCCTGCAGTCACGAAAGCTTCGAATCTATCCTCATATTGCACGATGTATAATTGCTCTATTTTACATAATTGTGCTTTATTTGCATTGTTAGTTTTTTTTTCCCCGTACACATATTATTTTCTATCGTTGGCCTGTCTGTGAAAAAGGAAAAGCCGAATGTCTCGTCGGGTTCTTCTCAGAGGCGTTAAACAAAAGGACACATAAAATAAGAAAGGAACCTTAAATGAACCGCGCGTCGCCGATGCTGTCTGGACACACCCAGCCAGTGTGCGGGTGTGTGGCGGAGAGCAGGCAGCAGTGTTTCGCTTAGTCATTCGTTACATTCTATATATTTTTTTTATTTTAACGATCAGTGCTGCCTGAGTAAAGCCAGCCGTTTCAGGGTCCGCTGGGAGCGATATCCCATCGACCACACCCCATGTAGATGGGGACCGCAGTACGACAACCACACACACACACGTCTCATCGTCGTGTTTCCCTTGAACGATTGGTGCGCAGTCACCTAGAGTGTGTGCGCGAGGAAATAAACACGATGGAGGATTTTTAAGGAACGCTTTTTTTATAATGATAAAAAAGGCGTTATCCTATCCGGCAATAATATAGGAGGTCTTAAGATGTTCAAACACCAAATAGACACCTATTAAAAGGCATCAACCACACAGACTTGTGGTAAAAATAGAAAAATATTGATACTGACAAAAGGACCCCATGGATAGAATGTTATTTCAAAACAAAATAATTCATGAAATGCCACTGCAACTGAAACATTCTAATAGAAATGTATTCGTTCGAAACGCCATCCGCTAAGCAATATGTATCCTGTGAAACAAGTAAGATTGTATCGGTGAACGTTGAAGCCATCCGTTTATATGGGGATGTCGGGCGCAGAGACGGAGCGATGGGATCCGCTCTTGTGCAGGTGCTGGGTTGATTGTTACATCGCGACATGGAGGGAGATGGCCACAGATTGGGGAGGCTTCATCCAGCAGTGGTTTGACCACGGTTAATGACGACAATGAATGTGTTTGCAATTTAATAAATATTAAGGGAACACCAAAAATGGTTGAAATGTGTAAGAGATTAATTAGAAAGCTCCTTTAATTGCGCAATGTATCACGACATTAAGTTTTGTCAAGGTTTTAATCAACGAAAAAAAATGTTGGGCCGCTGCCAATTTAATTACGTAGAATGTAACATGCGTAACATTTATCATAGAATGTACAAAAGGTTTCACAAAAATTACAATAACGCCACACTGTAACAAATCGGAATGTATAGAGATGCCTAGCAGTCGAAAAGGCGACATCACTCCAACCTTCAATATCACTCACTGAATTACCTGTGCTGATGATAAAGAGTTCTATTCAGATTAATAATGAATGCTAATCGATTACCTAACCTACCCCTTTTTAGCTCTGACTTCAGTTCTCTTCAGCAATACGTGAAGCGAACGCATGCCGTAGTGCAAACGTCTAAACATAAAAACAATCCCCTGTTCGGACTTGCAGATCCATCCATTAGGTCCAAGGGCTGAGTCTCGCAAGCAGTGTCATAGCAACGCACAACATAGCGGATAAATGTGACTCTTTCTCTCTCTCTGTAGCTCTTGTGTACAGTTTTCCAGTAAAGGGGTCAACGTCTCACGCAGTGTTCTCCAACAACGTCCCCCTCTCTCTCTCTCTCGCTGGGGCCCAGGGCAGCCACTGCCTGCCTCACTACATCACCGCATTCCTTACTACGTTCAGAATTGAAATATGTACATGGTTTGCGCCTTTTCCCGATGAACCAATTCTATCCTGCACATCATATACGCCGAGCCCCTTCGGCCACTCACGCTGGATTAAGCGGCCGAGCTTTACACGTTTCATACCGCTCGCCGATGTGCCTTCTTATATGTGCCGCGTGTTGATGTCCGACGTTTCGCGGCACGCACGGGGAGCTGCTTCAGGAACCGACTGCGAAAATGGACGAGCTCCCATCGCGTGGAACGAGAAATGTCAGTCACGATGCCGGACGACGCAAGGCAACAACCCAAGAACGGACCACCGTGGAAGCCTCGAGCGCAAGAGGCGAAACGTCGGACATCATACCGATCAACACACGGCTCTGCCCAGAAGAACGAACGCGTCGGAGGGCTGTCCAGCCCAACCGCGAAAGACCCACGCGAGTAGGGCCGCTGCGTTCCACTTACAGGCGGCGGCGGCGGCGAGCACAGCAGTGGAAACTGCGAACGTGGAACGGACCAGCGTGGGGCATTGAAACGATTTTTTTCACGGCGAGCGGCGCGATGTGCCGCGATGTGTGCGGCGGGCACAGCCAGCGTTAACAAGGGTGCGCACGCCGAGGCTATTAAAAGCGTGCCCGTGCGCGTGTACGCGCGTGACAAGCATGACAACTGATGTCTGTATCGGACAACCGTCATTCAAAGGCATTCAAGGTGGGGTGGCGCACGCTTGCAACGCGTTGTCTTGAGACGCGGGGATGATGGATCGTGTAATTATGCGCTTGTGGAATTCACGAAATGGTCCTGCTCCCCTCCCGCGCATGCAGCAAATGTAGCTCCACAAACGCACCTTAAACAGTGTTGAATTTATCGTTCAGAACGAGTGGGATTTCACAGTATTCATCTTGGAAATCGGCAAGAAAGGTGCGACGCGTTTCATCTTACGAGAGGAGGCAGGACTAGGGAGAGACTCTTGGTGTCGCACTCATTCGTGCCCGGCAGCGTACGGCCGACATTCCTGCTCTCGTGGCCAATACTTTTTCTATTTAGAAACAAACCACGATGATAGCAGGGCCACGCGAACTCTCTCCCGGAGCCCTCTCGTGGCCAGCAGACCTCGACAGAATTGGAATCAGAATCTTTATTTAGACTGACATTGGAATCTAGCTCCTGAACATTTTGCCATGGGCAGTAATACAATAAAATGAGTCTATTTATTCAATATTCCCCCACTGTTGGTTTATAATAAAACACCGATGTGCAAATCCTGATTTTTTTTTAAAAAAATACAGTACAGTATACAATTCGTGTTGTTTATCTGGCATCGCTGACATGCTGCCAGGGGCGGAGCCAGGATTTTGACTTTGGGGGGGGCTGACTTCAATATTTCTGAGATATCCAGTGTTTATGTTTTCCAATGGGCGCCACAAATGTATAAAACAAATATTATTGGATTTGAACGCGGAGTTTATTAATAGGTCGGAGCCGCTGATGTGGCTAATAAGTTCGATAAGTTCGAAAGGCTGCCGCTCAAGCAGCCTGCAGGGCAGCACAAGGTGGCAGCCTGCAGGGCAGCACACAAGGTGGCAGCACAAGGTGGCAGCCTGCAGGGCAGCACACAAGGTGGCAGCACAAGGTGGCAGCCTGCAGGGCAGCACACGAGGTGGCAGCCTGCAGGGCAGCACACAAGGTGGCAGCCTGCAGGGCAGCACACAAGGTGGCAGCCTGCAGGGCAGCACACAAGGTGGCAGCCTGCAGGGCAGCACACAAGGTGGCAGCCTGCAGGGCAGCACACAAGGTGGCAGCCTGCAGGGCAGCACACAAGGTGGCAGCCTGCAGGGCAGCACACAAGGTGGCAGCCTGCAGGGCAGCACACAAGGTGGAAGCCTGCAGGGCAGCACACAAGGTGGCAGCCTGCAGGGCAGCACACAAGGTGGCAGCCTGCAGGGCAGCACACAAGGTGGCAGCACAAGGTGGCAGCCTGCAGGGCAGCACAAGGGGACTGAGCCCCCCCCCAGCCCCCCCTGTGGCTCCGCCCCTGCATGCTGCTGGGTTTGAATCTAGGTTTCAGCTACCTGTGTGATCAAACCGGGTTCTCAAGTGTAGGTGCTGGGTTGATCGCCTCAGCACGGTCACCAATGAGAGCCTTTGTTTTTTTGTAACTTAATTTGAAATGTGTCTGATTGCCGTGCGACGAACAGTTCTCTCTGGAGCAGGACAGGTGGGGGAAATGATTGCAAGCGTTGAGTCTGGATTTGCTTGAAAGTGTTGGCGTGGTGCAATGTTTTACAGCCTTTGTTAACCTCGGTTTGCACATCAGTTTGACCATTTTTATTTGAAGCTGGGATGGGACTCGCATCGGTCGACTCAGCCAAAGCCATCCACCCACTCGGGTGAAGCATGGCGGACTTAGTTGGTAGGGTACTCACTCACAACTTCCTACACAAACGATGAGGGAATCCACGCGCGCGTTGCCAGTCTTAATAGGTGCTCACTCACAGCACTTTGCTCAACTGCATATGCGACTTATGGGGGGAGGGGTTCTGTTATGTTTTGTAGGTTTACTCTGAGGAAGGGTTTGGTATTTCTTAATCCTAAATTGAAATGAACTTGCATTCTGAATGATGTTTTTTTCTCTCTCTGCCAATTTTTGGGCTTAAATTAAAAAAAACACACACCTTCCACCGTTTTAAACAATTCCCCTTTCATGGGCCAATAAAAAGGGAAATAAGCCCCACTTTTAAGGCATAATTCCCTACCGCCCTAGTGACACGCCGGGCGTTCGGTGCTCGGAAGGAAACACATTGTGCCTTGCAAATGCGTTGCTCGGCAATACATTCAGCCACCCTTCGTATATCCCCCAGGCACCGTGGCGTGCTCAGCTGGTCACAAGAGGCAAGCAAGCAATCATCGTAAAAGGCGATCAGAGTAACAGAATGTGCAAACTTAAAAACTCAGAAACGGCTATTGTTTGGTGTGGGCTTGCCCTCCAGTCTTAATACCTTGTTCATCTTTCCGGAGGCCAAGAGGATTGGAGACACACTCCCAGTCCAGATTCATTGGAGTTGACGATTCAGCTCCTCACAGCCTGGCAATTTTTGTGGGGCTGCACTATAGCATTCGGCTATGGAACAAATTAATCGCACTGCTCCCGATCTCGTCAGGTGTCGTCAGCTAAGCAGGCTTGAGCCTGGATAGTTGCTTGGATGGGTGACAACCGTACTCAAACACCAGGTGCGAGCGTTGTGGCATGCTTAGATGGGGCGTTGACAAATAACACGGAACAAAACCTGAAGGGTGTGCGAAGAAGCGTGGGTGAAGTTCATCCACGGGATGACACCGAGAGACAGACAGAAGGACACACGGATCGTAGAACACAAGTTCGATGCATCATAACTGACTGTGAAGAAAAGCAGTGGGCTCGGGGCAGGACACGCGTTTCTTTAGCTGTCGAGAGGCGATGGTTGAGACTGACGAAGGAGTGGCAGCCAAAGATGGCAACGAGCAGAGGAGGATGACCACTGTGGAGATTGAGCGATGAAACCAGCTCATGTGCAGGAGCGACATGGATTGCCGTATCACGTGACTGTGACTTGACTTGGGGAGGTCTTCATCCAGAAGTGGAGATAGCACGTCTGATGAAAATGTAAAGGATGGCCTTTTTGTTAGGGGCCTCGGAGTGGTTCTTTAATCATAGGCACAATATAAATACTGTATTGCATCGCAGCCAGAACAAAAATGCATAGGCCATATGCATACACACTATTTAATTTGGCCACCAGTCTCATATATCTGATTGTCCCTTTTGAAAGCATCACGCAGGAAAGCATCATGACCATTCTAATCCAATTTCACCTTTATATAGCGGGTCATCTGTGTCTGATATAGCCATCGGCGTGCCTTTAGAAAACGGGCCAAAATAAAACAACAGTTTCATAAAATAAAGGAAGTGGCAACATCTCAAAAGTCGGTGAAACAAGACAACAGTCCCTCCTGCCAAAGATGCAGGCCCTGCAGGTTGAATCACACAGCCCAGCCAGCACATTCATTCGCTGGCAAATTACAGCTGCTGTGTATCCTCTCTTTTGCCTTCCCCCCACACACACATTGCACTGTTATTGTGTGGTTTATGTGTGTGTTATTTGTGCTATTAAAGTGCACGTAGCCTGGCACAAGCGCTGTGGTGACATCACCAGCACTTAGTGGCGGATGGTGGTTGTTTTTGTCATTGTGTCTTTGTTGGTTATTGTGCTATTGTGTATTATTGTGTGTTATTGTATGAGTAGTTGTTTGGGGGCGCCTATGGCGCCCGCTCACAAATGCATTTCCGGCCTTCGGCCAGGAAAGTCACAACATTTTTGCACACGAACGACGCATTCCCGCAAGCACCCGATGCTCCGTTTAGAAGTGTTATCTTATTACTAGCTTTACTGCCAGGCTTCGCCCGGGACTTGGATTCACCACGCCCAGCCGCCTTTGTCTCCCCAGTGGCGATGTTCACACACCACACCAGTTACTCGTTTGAGGCTGAGTCGACCTAGGGGAGGCCCAGGACCGGTTAAAATAATCGTCACCGGCAGTGGCCATGAGCGGGAATCGAACTCGGGTGGCCGGGTTCGTAGTGCAGCGCACTAACCACTACACTACAATGCGTTACGCTTCCACATGCGCGGGTCACATGACAGATGTGACGTCACAGCTCACTTGCCGTGCAAAAAAAATGCATTACTGAGCCCCCTGCCCCCCCCCCCCCTCCCAAAAATACAAAAGTGTATTTTTATAATTTTTGCATGGTGTACAGTCTGGAAAGTACCCACGTGTCATATTTCAAGTTTGTTGCATGTCGGGAAGCATGCTAAACATTTTGAACAGACACACATAATCACAAATGTCCCTTCTATACATATGTAGATATTATTCCTCGTATAAAGATAGATAAAGTTGTGCGCTTACCAACGTCATGGAACGTCTGTCCCTGCGACACGTTGATAGTGATAGCGTACGCGGGGAGAGCTGGGAAATTGTCGTCGTCATTGTAGAACAAATGGCAAAGTCGTGTGGATGGGGGCCTGGTCGATGCAGATCGATTCCAACGAACGTCTGTCCGCGCCCTCTGCATGAAAACGCTGGGGAGTGCAGCGTTCATCACAGATAAAGCGAGGCGTTTATATACAGGGTGCTTTAAAACGATGAACCCAATTTCAAAGCAGTAAATTTCAAGATGGCAACGTGTTACAATTACGCAAAAAGTTACAAACGGTTTAATGCGTTATCGAGTTTTGCTAAACATTTTATAAATGCTCTACGCGCCCTCCACCTGCTGTACGGACAACATCGAGAGGATGGTTGAATTCGTCCCAAACGCCTCTCTTCTCACGTTTTCCTCTGAGGTGCGTGGTCGCCCTGTGCTCTTCCCCTTACATAAACAGCCTCAAATTATCGGTACCAATGACGAATGCTCTATGACATTGGCAGATCAATGCCAAAACGCCTTTGAAACGCACGCTGCACCGCAATTACAGATTCAGTCTTGCTGAACTGCAGAACGCAAAACGACCCTTGTGTTGCGGGGTCACCGTCTTGCCAATGACTGAGGATAGGGGCTGTTTGTGCGCTGGGGTCACCATCTAGAGAGTGACTGAAGCTAGGGGCTGTTTGTGCGCTGGGAGAGGCATCTAGCGGTCATCATTTGAAACTCTATGCCCCGCCCTCTCTATGCCCCGCCCTCTCTCTGCCCCGCCCTCTCTCTCTGCCCCGCCCTCTCTATGCCCCTCCCTCTCTCTGCCCCGCCCTTTCAAGCGGTAAGAGTTTCATTCATGGGCGGTTCGTGGTTGCAGAGATATAGCGATTTAAATTCGGGTCCATCTCTTTCAAACACCCTGTATATAGATATAGATTGTGTTATTGCACGTTATTGTGTTACTGCGTGGTATTGTGTGTTGCAAAAGATATTCAACTTACATTGTGTTATTGTGGGTTATGATGTGTTATTATATTACAAAGATTCTAATTCTGTTATTGAGTCTTATTGTGAGTTAATATTCTCCCACCGTTGCCCTGCTGATCCTGTTATTTTCGCTTTCAGATGCAGTTGCATTTACTCGCTACGTTTATGTGAATCTTCTCCTCCCCAGATTACCGCAAACAGACATCCGTGACCTTGTGACGTCATTCACAACCAAAGATCACGGAGTTTCTAGAATCAGCAAGAATCCTGCATTTGAAAATTTGCGTGCAATCGACTTGCAAACTGCTAAAGATAGCAACTGAAATAAAATGGAAAAAGAAAAGCAGATAATGAATTGTAATGGACAAATTCGTGTAAATTACATTATCATAATAAGTAATAAAAAAAATTGTATATATAAAACACAGAATGACTGAAATGTCATGTTCCCTGGTTATTGCAGTGCTTTGCTCATGTTCTAAATATGTCTATAACTAGTTCGCTGTAACAATCATTACTTTCAAGTATTAGCACTTCCACATTTCAGTACGGCTTACGCATGACATTGCTCAGTTGGTAGTACAGCAAAGCTTGTAATGTTCAGATCATGAGTTTAATTCCCAGCTAGTGTGGACTCGCTCCCAACACTCCTCCAGGGGCCTGTAAAGTGAGTGCCGCGTGGTAAGAACCACTTAGTGTTTCACTAAAGTGTGCGCTAATGCCAAGACACATCCCCACAAAAGGAACAAGGAACTCTCAAGAATGTCGCTGGGCTGCCAAACTGGATGAGCAATGCCCAAGCCTCATCCGAGCGGTGTGACACTTAAACGCTTTGCCCCAGTTTTTATAACGAAGGAGACCAAGCGACGCCGGTGGTCCGCAACGTGACGCAGAGGCACCAGAATGAGTGAATGCGCTGTGACCCCCAGAAATCTGTCGGAATGTGAAGTTGAAAAAACCCGCCGCATTTAGCATCCAACGAGTTGTGAATAAACGGAGTGCCGTGTTTGACGGGCCATGCATTGGCTTGCGCGATTGCCGTCCCTCACTAGTGTATGGAAACGATGGATGGAACGTTTTGCGCGTCCCCGTGATCCACTTCGATAAGTTTCCACCGCAGCGTGCGATGAGTAGAATCGGAATCTTTGTTTGGACTGGAGGAGGAATCCGATGGGCTATTAAGCTCTTTTTCACAGATGTCTGGTAGGAGTGGCTAAAGTAGCTAAAGTGGAACACCCTGACAATGCGGTCTTATACGAGCATAGTGTTAAATTTGTCATTTCATTTGCTTACCAAGAGTTGACATCATAAATGATTAAATGTATTGCACTTCGTTGCCTTTTCTAGCATCATTTGGAATAGTTATAGTTTACCAAGTAAATGAAACGCACAAAATATACACACTCATAGTCGAACGCAGTAGTTTCCCAACAATATCTGTATTTGCTAAAACATGTATGGAAGTAATGTACATAGAACATTGCAGTTTCTTTCATACAAATTTGCCCATTGTCAACCCACTGCTGAATGAAGGCCTCCCCACACACACCATGTTGGGAATTCTTGACCTTACTTCACCACACTGGTCCGTGCGTTGTTGGAGGAGGGGAGCGGAACAGCGGCGCAGTGCTTGGTGCACTGCACCATGAACTCAGCCACCTGAGTTAAATTGGTGGCCACGGCTAACGTCGGCGGCAAGAGACATCTTTACTGGCACTGGGTCCCTCCTTGCCAACCTTTACTGACCAGAATGATGAAGTATGGTCAAACAACCCTCATAAACTAAACAATGTTTTACTTTACCAGGTAAGCCCCACTGAGCTGTACAGCTCTTTTTCAGAAACGACCTGGCCACAAATGATAGCTCAACGAAGTAGCTTATCACGTGGAAATGTATAACAGCCAAATACTCTAAAGGCATTTTTTTTTAATGCGGGGAAAAACTTGAGGACCCGGAGAAAAATCCACGTAACCACGAGTTAAACACGCAAACTCCAAATATGCAGGCGTCAAGGTCGAGATCAAACCCACGACCTCCTGTATACCAAGCGAGGGAGTTCACATCTCCCCAACGTGGCGCTCTTGAAGGCTTACGGTGGCCTACCCATGCTATGGTGTACTGACAAAGGGCTGGAATTATATTTAATCCAAGAGTGATTGACAAGGGGCTGAAAATAATAAGTATGATAGAAGTAATAATGCTACTTGGTCCATGGGGCCCTCAACAGGCAATTTTCACTTCAAAACGACTTAAATTCAATGACATATTTCTCTGAATACTGTTGTAATTTTCACGTAAACACTAAGTGACACAACAACGGGCACACAGACATGACGATGTTGTTGCTGCCGGCCGTGTTGTTTAAGACACTAATTCAATCAGGCTCCTTGGCCTGGTTTCTGTGCCACAGCAGATCAGCCAATGCACATACTGTGTGTGTGTGCACGCAGAGTGATTGCGGCAGACATCGCATTGTCTCCACACATTGCCCTGGGTGTTATCTGCCTGCCACCATTATTCCTTCACGGTGGTGGTGATGGCGGGCAGGCGGTCAGGCAGGTGGTTATGTTGGAAGCCGGGCCATAATGTATTGCAGATTCAGGAGTAACTTGGGAGATTTAGATGGTGTGTTATCTTATAATCTTATCGAGATCTATATAGCGCCTTTACCAAGGTGCTTTACAGCGATTATAAAATTCTACATAGCAACGATGATAGTGATTTTAAATGAAGAATTGGGTTATTGTAAGCGGCGGTGTAGTTTTGTTGACAGGAAAACAAGGGGGATTGATGAGAAGGGGTTGAGATACAGGCCTGGTCGTAGCCGGGGTGGGGGGGGGGCGACAGAAATCTGGGGGGATGAAAAGTAACGAGACGTCATTGCATTGGGAAGACAAAGGGGGTCAAGTGATCGGCAGGAGCCAGGAGGGGGAAGGTGGTTTTGGCGGGGTACTCTACTTGTTGTGTATTAGGTGGATTTTTTTTTTTGAAGGCACTGGTGCTGACGAGAAATGTACCACCGTTTCCATTCCTCTGTCGGCGCACAAAAAATTGACAATTTGCTTGAATCTTTAAAAATTCCTGATATTTGTGCAGACAGGTTCACTTCTGCCTGGCGTGGCAATCTATATAATTTGTGGCCGAGTCCAGCCCCGGCTGTGGCCGCCCAGGACTTGATTGGCTGGCATCGAGGTCACTCAATGGTCAAATCGAGCAAAGCGTCAGGGGATCGCCACGACCGGTGGCTGGGATCTCGGGTGCGATTGGTGTGCCAGCTCGTCTGTAAACAAGGACTAAAGGGCCGTCAGGCAATGTAAAACAGGGACGTGTAAAATCGTATTATAATAGACGCAGAGCTTTGGTGAGACGGGCAGTAATCAACTCGCTCGTTCCACCTCCGATGAGCACAGTTGGCTACGTTCAACATACATACATTGTCAATGAGGGATTCTTAACCAGGGTTATGTAAGGCTCTAAGTGGCAGCAGGTATCGTTCACAGGGATTATTAAAGGTCAAGGTGAGGTCCACAACGGTACAAAAAGGCAGGAGAGTACAGGACTTAATGGGTTATTGGTCCAACATGATTGAGAACCTCTGCTCTAAGAGACAACATGTTAAGCCAGACTTTCTATCTCTAACCAATGCTGTAGAAAGCAATGTTCCAGCAGTGGTTCATGCAGTGTTTCTTTATGTCCAAGATCTAAACTGATTTATATGTACCGTTAATATGTTAAAAGTAACATTTACAAACATCTTAGACGAATGACTTGTAAGAAACCACCATTTCCCAGAACAATAATTAATGTAAGTTGGTGTTGGTACAGAGAGACCTAGTTTAGTCACTCGACCAGTAATTCTGTGGTGTCATCTTCTGGTGCCATTCCCATGCATGATGACGTGACGATCTGCCGACTGTAGAAACTCCAAAATGTGTGCTTTGCCTAAACACATGGCTCCAGTAGCCAGTTATGGATATATGTACATCTTAACAACATACATTGCATTCACATCTGAGCCAGTCTGATTGAAAACGAATTTCTTAGGAACTGTTTTTGTTGTGTTTAGCTTGTTGTCCTTCCCCCGCACCTCCAATTAGTACGGTTGGCTTTGTACAGCGTGAAAGAAGTTCAACATGCACATACAATTATTAGCCAAATTGATATGGAGGTAACCGAGCAGTTCTGATGTACTGTACAAGCAGTGACCTGGCACTGCCGAGGGTGCTGGGTTTGAGTCCAGGTTGCGACTGCCATTCTGATGGAATTTTTCCAACATCACTTCATGTCAGCGCATGGCACCAGAGGATGACGCCACAGATAAAGTGTAGCGAGTTGATGACCCCCAGCCCAATAACCTAACCATAAAAGCTCGTATATTTTATTCAATTTGGTTTAGTACTTTATTTGGATAAATACCAGCTCTAAAAAAATATAAATATATATGCATGATGCTTGAAATTAATCCAATGCTGGGTGAGGCTTTCCCAATACTCGTATCGGTCATGGGGGTTGTTTAACCGTACTTCACCATCCTGAGCAATGTGGGTTGGTGAAGGACAAACCCACGACCAGTTTAGGTATCACTCAACACTGAAATGTTGGCTGTGACTGGGAATCCAACTGTGGTCACCGCTCCACCCAGGCAAATGAAGCGGATTTTAAACGAACAATGGCCTCCTTTTTCTTGGTTCTTTTGGTAAAGTCACGTAGAACTAGAATAAAACAATAAAACAAAATAAGACAATAAAATTCTCACGACGTTTCGGCCACAACACAAGTAGTCTACTTGTGTTAGCAGTAGCCTACTTGTGTTGTGGCCGAAACGTCGTGTCACTTGTGTTGTGGCCGAAACGTCGTGAGAATTTTATTGTCTTATTTTGTTTTATTGTTTTATTCTCATTCTACGTCACTTTACCGAAAGAACCAAGAAGATGAATCCTTGCAGTCACGAAAGCTTTAAATCGAAATGGCCTCCTTTTTTAACAAGATTGCATTACCGTGTGCTGAACTGCAGGTGTCACGGCACAACATTTCCCTAATTATGTATTGTTTTACCTCTTCCGTTTTATTATTATCCACAATAGATCTGTAAAACGCACACAATCTCGACTGTCCCACTCTGTGCCTCCCTCGCCCTGCGCCCTGTCTCACTTTCATTCCTTTTCCCTTCTCACTCCACTTTCACTGCAAACTACTCCCGCTGCACACGAAAGGAAAATTTAAAAAAGAGGCATTTTTTTCCTAATTTGGCAACAAAAAGTCAACATTTCAACAGCCGCAATGCATGCTGGGCACGAGACGTGATGGAGAGGTCCTTGCAGAGCCGCAGGTTGCCGATAGCAATCCTCGCCAATCCTGCTACACTTATCAGGCCTACCCCTATCACGACCCCGATCACTACCCCAACCCCTATCACTACCCCTACCTCTATCACCACCCCTAGCACTACCCCCATCACTACCCCTAACCATCTCTACACCCCTACCTCTATCACCACCCCTACCCCTATCACCACCCCTACCTCTATCACGACCCTGATCACTACCCCAACCCCTATCACCACCCCAACCCCTATCACCACCCCTACCCCTATCACCACCCCAACCCCTATCACCACCCCTACCTCTATCACTACCCCTACCTCTATCACTACCCCTATCACCACCCCAACCCCTATCACCACCCCTACCACTATCACCACCCCAACCCCTATCACCACCCCTACCTCTATCACCACCCCAACCCTTATCACTACCCCTACCTCTATCACCACCCCAACCCCTATCACCACCCCTACCTCTATCACTACCCCAACCCCTATCACTACCCCTATCACCAACCCTATCACTACCCCAACCCCCATCACTACCCCTAACCATCTCTACACCCCTACCTCTATCACCACCCTACCCCCATCACTACTCCTAACCATCTCTACACCCCAACTCCGATCACCACCCCTACCTCTATCACCACCCCAACCCCCATCACTACCCCTAACCATCTCTACACTCCTACCCCTATCACCACCCCTACCTCTATCACTACCCCAACCTCTATCACTACCCCAACCTCTATCACCACCCCAACCTCTATCACCACCCCTACCTCTATCACCACCCCTACCCCTATCACCACCCCTACCCCTATCACCAACCCAACCCCTATCACCACCCCTACCTCTATCACCACCCCAACCCCTATCACCACCCCAACCCCTATCACTACCCCTACCTCTATCATCACCCCTACCCCTATCACCACCCCAACCCCTATCACCACCCCTACCTCTATCACCACCCCAACCTCTATCACCACCCCTACCCCTATCACCACCCCTACCCCTATCACCACCCCAACCCCTATCATCACCCCTACCTCTATCACCACCCCAACCCCTATCACCACCCCAACCCCTATCACTACCCCTACCTCTATCACCACCCCTACCCCTATCACCACCCCAACCCCTATCACCACCCCTACCTCTATCACCACCCCAACCCATATCATCACCCCTACCCCTATCACCACCCCTACCTCTATCACCACCCCAACCCCTATCACCACCCCTACTTCTATCACCACCCCAACCCCTATCACTACCCCTACCTCTATCACCACCCCTACCTCTATCACCACCCCAACCCCTATCACCACCCCTACCTCTATCACCACCCCTACCTCTATCACCACCCCTACCTCTATAACCACCCCAACCTCTATCACCACCCCTACCTCTATCACCACCCCTACCTATATCATCACCCCAACCTCTATCACCACCCCTACCTCTATCACCACCCCTACCCATATCACCACCCCTACCTCTATCACCACCCCTACCTCTATCACCACCCCTACCCATATCACCACCCCTACCTCTATCACCACCCCAACCCCCATCACTACCCGAACCCCTCCTTAACATCTCCCGCCTGTTCTCCCATCACCATAACTCCACCGCCACTTTTAATAACCCCACTCTTTATCTCAACCACTATCATATGAACCTCATGGTGGGGTCCAGAATAAACGGAAGTCAAAATCGTAACACATAAATCTACTTTTGGCGACTCGGTCCCCACGCACATCAACGCCGCGACCCGCCTGGCACGGATCGTTCTGTTGTCGTGTTGTGTCCAAGCGCAGAAGAAACAAAACTTTGATGAGCGCTTCGTGTAGAGCTCGTCGAGAGGAATCGATCGCCGTGTCGTTCGCCTTCAACAGACGTAAAACGACGTCGCAGCGCAGTTTATGCGAGAGCCGGCGGCTTATGGGACCCCGAGGTCCCGCCATAAGGTTTTCCTATAAGTTGGCCTTAAAAATGACTAGTACATCCACAAGAATAACGAAATTATGATTCTGAACGTGTGGTTACGGCAGCATACACTCTGCTATACTCTTAACATAATTTCCATAATTATTGTGCGAAGCCAATTTTAGATTAAAATTCTGACACTGATACAAACCCACTCAAATATAACCACCAGAAAGCCCTCCTTGGCTAAACAATGTCGCAATTTGCAGTCACTGTGTATAACGAAACGAACTGAAATGGACTACAGTACTGCACTTCATTACGTGTCTATTTCATTTTTCAACCTAACTTTTAACCAAAATTATTGACGCCGACACATTATTTAGAAGTCAACACCTTAATGTGTTTTTTTACAGCCCTTTAAATTTTTATTTGAATTCGGTTGCCGGCACAAAGCAGTTATTTTATCGGCTGCCACGCTGCTCTTGAGTCATTTGCAGCCACTCACGTCCACGCCTCATTACGCTCCTGTCAAATCCGCGGGGCATTTTCTAAATTTGCCTTTTGCGATCAGCGGCGTTCGGCGAACGCCAAAAAAAAAACGCTCCTCAGTTAATTCGTGCTTTTAGAGTCAATAACGCATTCAGCTACCGACCGGCTGGGTTTCATTGTCTCGTGAATCTTCGGTTAAAGCTGCGCGCACGATACTTTGCCGAGCATCCCTGATGGAAACGTTATTTTGTGATAATGTAATTACGCGTTGCAAGGACATTTTAATGGCAATTAAACTAAATTCATGCCAGGAAAATATGCGTTTTTTTAAAGACTGTAAATAACTGCTGTGTTTATGGTAAAAAAATAATGTATAATAATAACAACATTTAATGGCAGAGTATAAAAATGTATTTAATGCCTCAACATGACAAAGTGCAGCCAAGCGGGCCACTAGGGGCAGCTCTCTGTGCAGCACGAGACGAAAGCCCTGGCCTATCACGATTAGGCTTTTCCTATAATCATGTGCTTCTATATTTGGTTCAACGTAGCTTTAAAATGTTACAACTCTTTTCAGCTGCGTTTGAAACAACTGCTTTAGGGTCCTGATTAATACAAATATAAGCGGCATGAATATTAATCTGCTGATCCACATTTCAATTTTTCTTCTGCAAGCTATACACTGGATTACATGTAACTTAATTCCTTGTACAACAATGACTAGAATATGACTTTAGTTACTGTCACATGGAAAACTGGATATTTAATTGGTAAATGTATTTGCCAGTGAACCAGTAAACACTGTTGGATTCCCATTACCACTGAGAAGTTCCATATTCCATGGGCAATAACCAGAGTTCTCCCTGTCACAGAGCAGGTTTTGAAGCCTGTGAATACTTGTCACTGTGTGCCAGGGTCATGGCCTAACTGACAAACTTGAAAATGTCCCAATTTAACAGAGGGCTTTCTATTTTGACTTAAAGCTTGCGTGACTGCAGGAACTCATATTCTTTGGGTCTTTCGGTAAAGTCACGTAGATAGGTTCAAAGAAAATAACAAAAAACTACGACGTTTCGATCGCAACGCAAGCGGTCGGCATCCTGATTTGTTATTTTATTTGAACCTATCTACGTGACTTTACCGAAAGACCCAAAGAATATAGGCTTTCTATTTAATGTAAACTAAACTAAAACTATTTTAACTTTACCAAGAAAGGCCCACTGAGCTATATAGCTGTTTTTTAGAAGCGACCTGGCCACAAATATCTCAAAGAAGTGGCTTATCATGTAGACATGTATAGCAGCCAAAGAATCTAAAGGCATGCTTCTAAATGTGGAGGGAAACCCCAGAGGGCCCAGAGAAATTCCACGTGACCGCTGGGAGAATACGCAAACTCCAAATATACAGGCGTCAGTCAGGATCGAACCCACAACCTCCTCCGCATACCAGGTGAGGGAGTAAACATCTCGCCACCGTGGCACCCCTAAACCCCACGACATCGTTTATAGGGGCGAGAAAGCATTACTGGCAGTGGGGTTCATTTATACTATCAAGGGTTACCTGAGACCCTTCTGTGGACTGAAGAGAAGAGGAAGACTTCATGAGAAGTCAAACAGTAACCATCCAATGCAAACAATGCCCCCCCCCCCCCCTGTGGACATTTGGAATGTTTACCCGCTGACTCGGGGCTCCCATTGCTCCTTCGAGCACGGAGACATGTTGACTTTTAGTGGCGCAGTTAGGTCCCTTTTATGAACAGTTCAGCAATTACTAGGGAAATTCAAGAAAACTCATCACCAATGTCTATCCACTGCCGGATAAAGGCCTCCCTCGAAACACTACCACCCTCCCTCACATTCCTGCAATGCCACAGTTCATATAACTTCTGACACATGGACTAATATAATTGCTCCTTATCCACAGTGGTAATTATATTAGGCACATTCTAGCCTTTGGCCGCCATTCTGTCATCAGTCCCTTTCATCCGCCACCATCCCTTCTATAGATATCCCCAGCAGAAGCCCATTGACAAGTCCTGACAAGCCCATATGATGTCTCTGATTTGCATTTGTTCTCTGGTCCATGACTTGCCTTTTCAGGCTCATGGTGTCGTTTATTCCAAGCGAGCATTTCTCGATCCTAATCTGTGCACTTCCCAACTTTTGTTCGATCTTTTATTGCCAGTGTGTATGCTCCTCGTCCAAAAGTAATATAAAAAAAACACTCAACCACGTTCTTCAATAACACTGTGGCCTTAAAAATGAGAAATATAGAAGAAGCAACATTTTGGGCAATGGTTGAGGATTGTGTGGAGTTGTTTTGTTATCTGCACTGGCACAGCACTGACAACGCGGTATCACCAAATCGTATAGCAATACAGTCATGGGTAATATGCACTGATTGAAAACTCTTCTTAAGGCACAATGGCTGCAGCTTTTCACGATTCCACTCTGTATTTCATAGTTGTATCTATGAGACATTTTTGCCAGTATCAAATTGGTGAAACCTTAAAAAAAGGCTTTACACTTTCTGGCAATAAAAAAAGGTGTTAAAATGCTCAAACACCAAATGGCTACTTAATGCAGGGCATCAAGTACGCATTAACGACACATACTTGTGGAAAAAAACATGCAAACAAACATGCTCTAATTATATATGCAGTCTTTGAAACTGATTGGCCTACACCAGACAGCCTTCTTTATAGCTTTGTCTCACCATCAGTGTTAGATCAGAGAATGCCAAAAGGCGAACAGTTTAAAGGCAATGCAAGCATCAGAGTATGAATAGCTTGGGTTGAGCAGTTGTATCTATGGGACCTCAGAATTTTGATCGCAATATGCCTTAAATAATTGTGCTAGATATACATATGCTGCCCTTTTCTAGTTGTGTCTCCACAATAATTACTTTTAAATAGTTCGTAAACATAGTGCAGTCTACAAACAACGCACACACAGCAGCATTATTCGCTGGGCTAAAAGGGCATGCGAATGGTCACGTTTCGAACGTGACGTCCCTGTTTAAATTGTGATCCCGTGGCAGACAGCAGAGAGCGACCTTAATGCCGTGGGTGTCTCGGACAAAGTGTCCGTCTCTTCACACAGCCTGTTAACACTCCACCAGCTGCACACATCTTAAGCTGCGGTCGTCCGCTCGGTAATGAGCAGCTGCACTCTGGATCTCCCCTTCATCGGAGTTTGTATGACGACTGCCACCGGGGATTCTGGGAGAAGTTCTGCAATGTTTCATTCCAGAGATGCTTGCCATCGAGTGTAACGCAGTTTTAGATAGAACACAGCCTGGCTCTAAACGCAGTACAATGTGGGTTGCTTTGTTTATCCTGAACTCTTCTCGTATGACTCATTTGAACAGAGGGTCCTGCTTGGGGATGTTTTGAATTCCTTTTATTACTGTGGGAGAAAGCTGCGATCCCAGCAGTATGCATGGAGGGTCCAGCAATGAGAGATCCCTGGTGTTAAAATTTTTGGGACACACTGTCCATCTCAGCATCAAGAGTGAAAGTAGGCCTTCCTGGTTATGAGTATAAAGCGATACTCTCCAAAAATGCCCAATGAGGTAAAAGGACATATCAGAGCACACAGCCAATGGCACTGAGATCTTGTGTTCAAATTTTTACAGCCGCTACCAAGGGGTTGCTCACAAATTCTAAGGTCAGGGGTCACATGGGACCCTCCCTGGCGTTTTACTCTGGGAACAGCCAGTAGAGGAGAATGGGGAGAATGGGTGGGGAAATAAGCGAGGGGAAAAACATTGTAAGAGTTGGCTATTTTTGTGTGGGTCTGTGTGTCAGTCTCTGCGTCTCTGTCTGTCTCTCTCTCCATACATCTTTCCATTCCTGTCCCTCTCCCTCGATTGGTATCAAACTGCCTCCGAAAGGCAGCAATGTGCCTTTCGGAGGCAGTACTGCCAAGTTATATTAATAATGATTAACTTAGTTTTATAAAAGCGCCTTTCAAATTGGTCAAATCAGAGCGCTGTACATTAGTGGTAAACATTTTTTTTGAAAACTTACGCAAAAAAAACGCTGAACAACCAGTAAAAAAAACCCAACAATAATAATGATGCAACACAACCAAAAATAGAAACATCGGAAGAGATTGACGTGAGTCAGGGTGGTTAATTTGTTTTGAGCATTCTCTCAAATGCACACTCCAGATTCATTCATTCATTCATCACGCATAGTCAGCGAAGGACCGTTGGCGCCTAACGTGTGACCCCTTGCGACAGCATTCGCATCAACTGCTCTTGCTGTCGTACACCGGCGTGTCTCGAGTGATTTGTTTGATCCACGGATCACGGTGGGGGGGGGGGGGCGACTACGGAACTGGCGTCATTCATTTGAGGGTCGCTGTTCGCACTTCGAACGTCAACCACCAACCAAAGTGCACAATTTTCTGGAATTTGCGCATCAAGACGGGCGACATGTCCACTGCAGATTCCTCAAACGTGAAATCGAAATACCTAATACGAGGTAGGATCCGCCTTAACGCGAGTCTTCAGACCCAGTGAGAACAGTACTAATAATAATGGGGTGTCAAGCTGCACCTCAAAATCAGAATCTCTTTATTAATCCTGGAGAAATCCGATGAGCTATGAAGCTCTTTTCCACAGATGTCCTATATAGCGCATGTGTACAAGAAACGAGTACTCTATTGCACGAAGCTGGTTTTGTGGAGTTGGTCAAAGAGTCTCAACACAGCAATGGTGTAAAAGTTATCGCTCCTGCTGACCTCGAGCCACTGAACTTTCCACATCTCTGTGGTGAAAATCGATCTCTCAAGAGGATGTCCGCCACTGAGCTTCCACACTGTTGGACATCCGTTTATTGAGCCCAAACGTATGATGGACTGTCAACCAACAACCGTGATTTGGACTCGCAGTCATTGCACTGTGGGTTGACTCCTCAGCCACAGCATCGAGCAGCCAAATATCTTCATATGAATGGGCGAAGACGATCCCCGCACCTCCGATTAGCACGGTTGGCTAAGTACGGTGCGAAAGGTGTTCAACATACATACTACGTACATACGAAGTGCAATGCGTGAACACCACTGCACCACCGCTCACCACAGCCATCACCTGCTGTCAATTATGTGCTTCTGTGTTACCGTACATTCCCCGGACAATATGAATGTGCACCTTGCCGATTTCAGCACAGGAAGCTGTGAATGTGTAATCGGCGATCTTTCTTTTTTTTTTTACGAAGCGCCGCTCCGAATTTCGGGCAAACACGAAGCGTTTGCGCGGTAGTGAAACTTTACAATGCCAAATGCATGGGAGTCGTTTTATTTTTCCTTCCCCCCCCCCCTCCCTGCTGCCCCCCGCACCCTAAAGGCTCTAATAAAGTGAAAATGTCAACGCGCGCCCCTTCGTCAAAGTGCCAACGTTGTCCCGGCGACACAAATGCAACCGGCTGAGAATTAAAGACGCTTCGCGAATGCGGGGGCCCCTTCACCAGCAGCTGCACACACTTCACCACAGGACACCAAAACCGCTCAAGTGCAACATTAACACGTCCAATCGTTTGAGTCTCCGTGAACAGTAACGGCGACAAATATTTCCACGTCTTACATTGCCTTGTAACGGAACAGCCATTAATGACTGCACGTACATGAACAATCATGTTCATGTACGTGCTGAAAATGGATTAGGTTCAACTGTACTCGTATCTCTAATTTGTTTCCTTATGTTTGAAAAATAAATTGTGTATATGTACGTTGAACTTCTTTCGTACGTAGCCAACCGTGCTAATCGGAGGTGCGGGATTCATGAACCGTTAATGATCCGATTGTCTCCGTTGGAGTCTCCGTTGCGCTACGAGTTAAGTGGGCATCCTCCCAGCCATCGCAGGATCACGCCGTGTGAGGGTTCAGCCTAGGAACGACACCACACAGTCACCGCCGTGCCACTCGATCGCAGTCCCATCATACAGAGTGCAGCGCGTTGTTGCATTACCCGTTGTCAAAAGCCAACATTGGCTGAATTAAGTGCAACATTAAATATGTACCCTGAACGTGTTTCGTCGCCATTGGTTACCGAGGTGGTACGTTCAAATTTAATTCATGTATTCATAATTCGTAGTGACGATCGCTTAGAAGGCTGCAGTGGCCAGGTTGCTCTATTGCCACCAGCCAATACGAGCCGGCGATGGGCATGGTCTGTGCGCACACACACCGCGCCATCTGCTGGACGTGCAAGGTATTGTTACTGGTTCAACAACACACGTCCTGTACTACCCGGCTTCGCCCGGGACTTGGATTCACCACGCCCGGCCGCCTTTGTCTCCCCAGTGGCGATGTTCACACACCACAGCAGTTACTCGTTTGAGGCTGAGTCGACCTAGGGGAGGATCAGGACCGGTTCAAATAATCGTCACTGGTGGTGACCGTGAGCGGGAATTGAACTCGGGTCGCCAGGTTCGTAGCGCAGGGCGCTAACCACTACACTACAATGCGTTACGCTTCCACATGCCCGGGTCACATGACAGATGTGACGTCACAGCTTACTTGCCGTGCAAAAAAAATGAATTTTTGAGCTCCCCCCCGAAAAAAAATATAAATAAGTGTATTTTTACACTTCTGGACTGGAAAGTACCCACATGGCAAACTTCCAGTTTGTTGAATGGCGGGAAGTACGCTAAACATTCACAACTTTGCCATTTATATATGTGTAGATGATCTGCAGTGGAGTTGGCAGTGCCCCGAGCATGACTGATTCTGCTGTAGCTCAGCTCCAGTGACCCCCAGCTCCAGTCTCGGAGACCAACACCAACATCATGTTTGGAGCTGCAGCCTGGTCAATCCTACTGTGCAGGCCTCTCGTCAATCCCCAACTGGATGACAAGCCTCCCCATTACCGTGTCAATCATGGGAGTAGTCGTTATTTCGGTTGTGTTTGGTAGAACTGTTATTCACGAAAGGCTCCTGATCGCGCAAATAAATCACGTCTTCACACTGTTGTTTATATTTAGAAGTAATGATGCAATGTCTTACGGCGCGTGACAAAATTACACAGGAAATGTAAATTTGGGATTGGCATGGTTTGGGTGTAGAACTGGTTAAATACCGCATGTACATTTGTGTGAGGAGGATGCAGGCAGGGGAAATGTATTTTACCCCATCATAGAAAAATAGATGAGTGCACAGCTGACTCCATGACAACAAGAGGAACAGAGTCTACCAAACGTACACACGTGTGGATGTGGATTACAAACATTTACATTCACTTACAGGGTTGTTTATGCCAGGCATTAAGAACCCTTGTGACATAAATCACAAGCTCAGGCCACTGTGTATCTACGCTTCAGAACATTTCAAAACTATCAGCAACTGCGTCACAACGGACTCGTGAGGCAAAAACTAGACAGGCCATATCCTCCACATCTTAAAATAAAACATTTTACGCTTATATTTTAAAGCGTTTGGGGTGCACCTTGTATGTGGGACTCTATAGCCACCATGGCCACCATTACGCGCGTGAGCAGATTTTAATAATTTTATTGGAACCCCCGGGTAGAGCCACCAACTTTATTGCGACCACACAGTCACTTCAAACATACGGTACTATAATCTTTGTATTATAATACGCACTGCTTTTGCCAGTGTTCTATTTCCTGAACTTTATATATTATACCATTGTTTCCTGTTCTCCTGGAAAATATAATTTTCTGGAAAAATATCGTTTATTTTAATTCCTCCAATGTTTGGCCTCTGTTTTACTTCGCAGAGCATCTTGTAATCCAGTGAATGTCGTGATGATATATGACTACAAAAATGAAATTACTCTTCGTGCTGGGTAATAAGCCCTTATTTAAGTTATCAGGGGTTTGCCTTTGACCAAATTATCCCAAAGCAGGACATGGCAAATTAATGATTAACACATATCACCGCAGTGGCAAGATGTTAACTACCTCAACTGTTGTACAGGAGGGCTTGGGTTCAAACCCGACCCTGATGCCTGTATGTTTGGAGTTTGCATGTTCTCTCTGTGGTCGTGTGGATTTATTTTTACCGGGATCCTCCGGTTTTAGAAACACGTGTGTAGCGTATTGGGCTGCCATAATTTCCACGTGATGAGCCACTTCGTTGAGCTATCATTTATGGACAGGTCGTTTCTGAAAAAGGGCTACATAGCTCAGTGGGCCTCACCTGGTTTTCATAGTAGTTTAGTTTTACAAGATCAAGAGAGCGGGTAAAGTGCCAGTTACCTGCTTGTGATGTCCCAATGCCTCTTGCGATCCGCTGCAGCCATCGCAAACCCATTTTTTCGCGTGACCACTCGCCAGGTTTCAGGCGGCCTCCACTTCCTCTCTTCCCAGAGTGCAGACTGAGCACGCTTCTCTGCAACGTATCAGTTCCTGCTGTCAAGAAAACAATCGTTTCTAAGAAAACCCGGGAAAACGTTGCAGCTTCTAAAGACGTATTCAGAGTGGTTTAGGTTTTATTTTTGGCCACGGGTAAATTCCACTGCGCAATACATGCTCATTTTCGATGGGGACATGGTTCCAGAAACGTGCTTTGAGCAAAGATAACGTGAAAATGGGCATAATGTTGGACATCAGTCTGAAAGGCACGCAGTCCAGGCCGAAAACACACCGTAGACTTACATAGCGCAGCCTACGTGGTCGCCTGACATGTAATATGCATAACGTGAGGTGTTAAGTACTAAACACATACGACAATTGCGATTTAAATTTAGATTTAAAGCTCTCGTGACTGCAGGGATTCATCTTCTGGGTTCTTTCGGTAAAGTCACGTAGAATGGGAATAAAATAATACAAATAATAACAGAATAAATTTCTCACGACGTTTCGGCCGTAGCCTTCCTCAGGTGAAGAAACAGGACTGTCCGGAAGACAGTGCTTGAGTGAGCTTGTGTCTTCCGGACAGTCCTGTTTTTTCACCTGAAGGCTACTTGTGTTGTGGCCGAAACGTCGTGAGAACTTTATTCTGTTATTATTATTTTATTCCCATTCTACGTGACGTTACCGAAATAATCCAGAAGACAATTGCGATCTTAAGTATGGCAGTAATGTACGGTCACCTGGTCTTGTTGCATTTGCAGCCCGGTGTCGCTGTGAATAGCGGCCGTGTGTGACCCTCAAGAGGTCTCGTCCTCCTTTAGTTTAGGTCCTACAAAAATGGCTCCGGTGATTTTTTTCTCGTTACGTTGAGGCCACCGATAAAAATAAAACTGCCGTGTCATTACGTCCTGTCTATTTATACATTGCATGAACGCAACCATTTGATTTTAATTGTCAAACTTCCATCATCAGTTGCTACGATGGCCAGCACAGCAGCAATTGCCTTGTTCTCAAATAAAAATGTGGATCTCATTAAATCAACGGATCATTTGCTCTCTTGCGCAAAGCAAATGGAGAAAACTATAGCAGCAGCATTGCTGTCTTGTGTTGGAATAGACATATTTTTTAAAGCTTTTGTGTCATTGTGTACATCTTATCACACCGCTGTTGTTTTTTTTCTTCTTTGAAACAATTATCAGGTAGATCGATTCCCGGTCGTCCGATAGCCCCACCGCATTGCCTCTGTGCCACTCTTGTTTTACGTAGAAAAGATCTCTTGATCCTCTCCACGTAGCACGAACGGTCGCTGGGAGCCTTGCTCCTCCGGTGTGGTTGCACAGCAAAGTGTCTGCACTGCTTGCATTTTCAATTTCAGCCAAAAAAAAAGATTTCAGGTGAGCTTTCGATTCAATTTCAAAACTCCTCTGCAGCAAGCTTCCAAAGCACGATGGCTCCTACTTTATAAACAAACGTCTTATTTCCAGTTTCAGAACGAGAAACCCTGTACTCCCAGCTTGCACGCTCACAACATGTCACGTACTATAAAACATTGTTCCGTTCGACGTTAAACCTTCGGTCTTCTGCACTGTCCCGCTAACCACTTTGTGCTTTGGCATTTTTCTCCGACGTACGCTGTGTTTTTACGTTTAGAGTCTGCTATCGGGCCATTCCCCCTCCCCCCCAATCAAGCTCGTAAGTTGCAAAGCCTTTCCCTCGGCCTCCTAAATGCTTCTCAGGGTTAAGGCAAGGCGATTTGTGGGGCTGATTGATTTCGCTCTGGGTAAGTGATCTCGTTCAAGCATTAGGCTCTGCAGGTGTGGCAGGGTTGGCTCAACATCTGAAAGAAATAACAAAAAACGGAGGATAATGGAATTGTCAATTACCTTCCACATATTTGTCACATCAATCACGAGTGGTCTGGGAGATCTTTCTATCAATATTTTTTTAGATCCAAATCTCATATCAAAACAAAGTAATATTTTTAAAACTCATATGTATGTATGTATGTTTCAATAAAGTGATCTGTAACCACAAATGTATGCATTTGTGTGTTGAACTTCTTTCGCACCGTACGTAGCTAACTGTGCTAATCGGAGGTGTGTATTTGGTGAAATTATACAACATCGTCATGTATTTACCCACGTGGAAATCACTGATATTCGGTATGTCTTTTACTATGGTGACCTGTATGCTGGCTTTATACCAAGAGTTAATTTATGCTGTTGCTGTAATACTAAATATGGTGGCGAGATGTTAACTACCTCGCCTGGTATATTTGAAGTTGTGGGTTCGATCCCGACCCTGACGCCTGCTTTATATTTGGAGTCTGCATGTGCTCCCCGTGCTGGCGTGGATTTTTCCGCGGGTCCTCTGTTTTTTCCCTCCACATTTAGAATCAACATGTGTGTAGAGTATTTGGATTTCTTAAATGTATACACCATAAGCCACTTCGTTGAGCCATCATTTGTAGCCAGGTCGCTTCTGAAAAAGAGCTGTATAGCTCAGTGGGCCTTACCTGGTAAAATAAAAATAAAAAGTTTCATAGTTTTAATATTGCCCGACGGTGCAGTTAGTAGTGTGCTGAACAATAATTATGAAGATTGCGAGTTCAAATCCCAGTTGGGGGTCAATTTTGACACATTTGGCCCTCTGAGGCTGATAAAATGAGAACTGTAAAGTTAGCAGTGGTGGTTGGAGGCTCAGCGTGCAGAATCTCCACGTGCCAATGTGGAGATTTCCATTGCTGCCAATCCAATATCTAACCACAGCTTTCAGTGCGAAGGTGGCTCAGGGGTACTAATTCCCGAGTTTTGGCCAAGGCCAATATCGTCCAGATTTAAACTACAGACAGCCACTTGTGTGGTTCACCTCGTTCACTAGGTTTTCAAATTTAAGTGAGAGGAGAGTGTCTGGCCAATGTTTATACACGAAAACAGAATGTATTTATTTCTTCATTTAAAGCTTTCGTGACTGCAGGGATTCACGTTCTTGGTTATTTCGGCAAAGTCACATGACTTTGCCGAAAGAACCAAGAAAACGTATATTTTTTTTATTAAGTTTGCCTAAGCTTTACTCTGAGGCTAATAATTACTTTGTTGGATGACTGATATATCTTAAACCCACTCTTTACATAGTATTGGCGAGAGTTGTCGAGGTGTTGCCTGTTCATAATGGTAAATGCCTATTTATTCAGGTAACCAGGCTCGTTTCTTTGCTGGCATTCCCCAGGGTCGTCACTGACATTCTGTAATAATCTGTTTAACGTGGAAGTTACGAAATGATTTCAGCATGGCGTGTTACATTATGCCATATCTGTGATACAATTGGCGATTAAAATGAAACACGTGTCTTTAAAAAGCATCGGAAGCAGACATCGGCACGTTAGGATTTAGGCGGGTTAAGCGATTGTATCCTTTGTGTTATGAGAGTAATGCCAGTCTGTAGAAAATAGACTGAGCATTCACGTCTCTACCATTGCCTAGCTTCATAAAGATGACACAATTAATACAGCCCTTGTTCTATACACTCCACAATCCATTGCTTTCCAGTACACGAAGTGGCCTGTTCTTGACGAGCCAGGGATGAGGCACGAGTCTCCATCTGGGCACCCACGGCCTCAAAAATGCTGCGTCCTCAGTAAAGTTTCGAGACGCTGACACGGCTCCGTGTCTCCAGCAACTTGATATTCCGCCCCACAATCCCTCATTACGTGACACGCATGCTTCAGAGGATCCAGCACCACAGTGCTGCGTACTCTGATTTACGTGAGCCCCTGCTTTTTTGTACTCGGTTTCTTCGTAACACGAACGCCCACAGTTAATGCCCCCCTATCAATGACTACGTTCGCTTAACTGCACTGGGCCGCATCCGATGCTGTAATTCAAATAAAAAAGGCAGCTTGGCCGGAAAAAAAAGAGAGATTTACTCCTTGTGCTGAGCACTACGTAGACGACAGTCTTATTGTTGAATCATTGTTTTTTTTTTCTTCTAAACAGAGACATAATGATGAGGCTGGTCACTTCCTTGATCAGCAGTCACATGGAAGCGTGAGCAGGCGTGACCCGCGCTGAATGTGAATTGGCCCTCGGACCCATTCTATGGGTGGGCAACCTCAACCAGGCCATTAATTTAATACAATAATTGCAGATGAATGCATTATAAAACCAGAAAGTGGTAATCAAATGAAAACCCCAATTAAACATCACCCTCTAGCCATTAATCTGTCTGGAGATTGACATTTACCATGGTCCCCTTTCAAGAGCAAGCAACATGAATTACGTTTTGCATAATGTCTGGCTTAACATGCTGCTGCATCGCCCACCATTCAGCATGTTCATCAAAGAGCCAGTTTGTACAAAGTCGATGGTTCTATTGCCAGTAATTTATGTAAGGCATTACCAGATGTATCATCTCCCATAAAGTGAAGATTAAAAAAGTAGTCATGTCATTGTATGCAGTTATAATATTTCAAATTTAATTGAACTATAAAATATCAACAAATCAGAGATCACTTTGAAAACTTTGGGTCTCCCAAGATCTGGTGTGGTTAGAATGCTCAACTCACAGTCAGAGAGCAAGTTCAAATCTCAGTTTAGGAGTCAACTCATCTATCTGAACTCAATAAAATGAGAACCACTTAATGGGAGGTTAACATTAGTTTCTCATATGGGAAGACTGGCCCCTGCCCTCGTAATGTGGAACTGCCACCATTTGCTCATGATATCTGACAGAGATGAGCAACACCCATTAACTGTTCCAGGAGACACTGACTGTTTCTTCCTCGCAAAATGCTAAATGAATCTCAATGGGCTTCATCCAGTTAGATAAAGGACATTTAGCTGGATTTGATCTGTTATTACAATTCACAGAGACAAACAAATTTGTGGTCCTGATGATGCGTTTATACATGATGTGTGTGTGACAACAACTTAATCTAAAACATAGGTTTTAGTAGCCAATGCAATGCTTCATATTCTGTTGTTGGGTTAGGCCTCGTGGTAGTTTTATACAAAAAACAAATATTTAACAAATGTGGAAGGAGGTCAAGTCCTGAATTAAACTAAACTATTTAAAACTTTAAACTATCAATCTATTTTTAATTTTAGCAGGTAAGGCCCACTTAACTATATAGCTCTTTTTCAGAAGCGACCTGGCCACATACGATAGCTTAACTAAGCGGCTCGTCACGTGGAAATGTATAGCAGCCAAATACTCTCAACGCATGTTTCTAAATGTGGAGGGAAAAACCGGAGGACCCAGAAAAAAATTCCTGGGGAGAACATGCAAACTCCGAATATACAGCAGGCGTCGGGGTCGGGAACGAACCCATGACCTGTGTACCAGGCGAGGCAGATAACGTCTCACCACCGGGGGCGAGTGAAATAGCGCTACGTGCAGTGTGTGAATAAACGTGGCTGAGGGGTTGCGAGCTGGGTCTTTATCTCACCGATTCCATCCTTTGAAGAGCCTTCATGACCAGACAATGAATGCTAAGGAGAAAAATAAAAACAAAAAGAAAAACTAAAAAACATAAATTGGAAGGGGAAAACAAAACAAACGGACCAAAGAAAGCACAAGGAATATATAAACTTATTTGCTTGTCTTCACGTATTCAAGTTCGTCATTCTGAAAGTTTCGCCATAAAAATAGCTGAATATCTGACTTTTTTTTTTAAAGATCTTTTACTCTGAGAAAAATAAATGTGCTAATACCTAGTACAGTGGTTAGAGTACTAGACTCATGGATCTGATTAATCGCATTTGGGAGTCAATTCAGCCCATTGTACCTTGGGTCGGTAAAATAGGTACCACTCTAAGGGCCATGCTATTACCGTTATGCCCACTACCTTCTGGCCCTTGCCAGCAGAGTACAGCTGGCATGCTGATGAGCCCATATTATGGTAAAATACATCCATGTCTTCCACATTGCGGATTGCTTTACATAATGTTTAAAAAGCCTTTTAGCCAAACGTTAGGACAGAATTTCGTTTTTCCCTTTAAGTTTGTAAACCTTGATTAAACATTATGACAGACTTTATACTTTTTTTAAATGTACAGTCCCGTTTTTAAGTGTTATAATTATCACTGGCACAGGTAAGTTACCTTTTCTTCGAGCTCCTGAATTTGCCGTATCTGACGGTCCAGCTTATCTTCAAGGTCTCGTATCCTCTGCAGGATCCCACATTGACAAGTGACACAAACAACAGCACTGCAAGATTACATCTAGGGCTAGTACAAAGCCAAGTTGGAGCCCTGAGTGTGGAGATTCATCTTGTGTGAGCAAACTCCCCCATCTCCATCGACGACAGATTACAAAGAAAAGGTCTCAGGCTCAATTAAACTCAACCCAACGTTGTTTAAAAAATAATTTTAAAAAAACCCACAATAGTCTCCAGCACTGCATGCATGAGCAAACTGAGCCAGCACGACTGAGATCCTGGATTAAAATCCCATCATGGGCGGTTACAGAGCAGGTGGAGGCAAAGTAAAATATTGCACTCGTATGCACGTGCTAAAGAAAGTGGAGTTACAAGGTTCTTTGAGACAGCCTCTTGAAGGATATCAAACAAATTACGAAAACGATGACGTCATATGACCATTCCGCAGCCAATTACCACGAAAACATTTTTAACAGAGCACTCATTTCATAGGTTAAAGCGCTTTATTTCATTTTACTCTCTTTAATCGCGTAACCTTTAACTAAATGTAACGAGACAAAATAACCACAGTACGACAACATCGCGAAAAACGGATTGGTAGCGTTATCGTGGGCCTTGTATCGTAGCGCCACCATGTCGCGGCAACGCCAAGGCGCGTCTTGTGCACGTGCCTGCACTCGTGTCCATGCGTGCACGCGCCTCGCACGTGCGTACGCGTGCGCGTCTGTGTGCATGCGCGCGTGCGAGCCTCGTACGTGCAGGGCTTGGTGCAGCAGCTCCATGCGGTCGCGCAGCACCTGCGCGTCGTGCTGCCGCGTCTCGTTCACCACGAGCCGTCGCCACTGCTCGGCGGCACCGCGCAGCTCCGACAGCTGCCGATCGCTCGGCTTGGCGCCGGCGCAAGCCTCGCTGCCCTCCTGCTGCAGGACGTGGTACAGCGTCGCCTCCAGCTCCAGCACACGCTGCCCCGCGGGACACGGCAAAACGTTAGTGCGACAGGGGCCGCGCGGAGCGACGGGGATTCGGTAACACTCATTTCCTCAATACTGCTTTTTGTGTTTAGTTTGTTGTCCTTGCCGCCCCCGCCGCACCGCCGCACCGCCGATTAGCACGGCTGGCTACGTACGGTGCGAAAAAAGTTCAACAAACATGCTTTCTGGGATGCATCTGAAAGGGGCCTCGGGATGAGTGCCGTTGTTGTCAGGAAAAAAAATGTACCACGTGTTATAATTGTGAATTATACATTTAGCAGTGCAATGCCATCACGATGGAATGCGCTGTCTATCATAGAGACAGTCTGCAGTAGTTGCACATGAGGTATAGGACAAGCAAACCAATCAGTAATCCAAAATGAGCTTTAACAGCTCAGTGAGACGTTTACTGCGAGAACTGATGATAATGCTTTGGGAAGAAAATCTCGCTGCCTTCAACCACAGCAACTAAATGAAGGACCTTGTGTACAACAACAAATCACAACACCACAACTAATTAACAGGCATGGTAATACCATGGTGAAGATGATACTTATGAGTTGCATTATTCTTTGGTTCTTTCGCTCAAGTCACTTAAAAAGAAAATAAATTCAATAATAGAATACGACGTTTCGATTGCAACACAAGCAGTCGTCATCAGGTAGAACAAAATTTGAGAGACACGTGTGTCTCTGTGTGGTCTCTGTGTTGTCTCTCTCTGCTTGTGTGTCTGTCTGTGTGTCTATGTTGTGTGTCTCTCTCTGTGTGTCTCTGTGTTGTCTCTCTCTGCTTGTGTGTCTGTCTGTGTCTCCGTGTCTCTGTGTTTTGTCTCTCTCTCAAATTTACTTCTACCTGATGACGGTTGCCTGTGTTGCAATCGAAACGTCGTACTCTGTTATTTAATTTATTTTCTTTCCACGTGACTTTACCGAAAGAACCAAAGAGTAATTCCTGCAGTCACGAAAGCTTCGAATCAAGTTTCTAGTTACATTATCTTACGTGAGTTCATTGAGCAAATTTTACGCGAGGCAAAACAAGTCCTTTCATTCACACAAGTTACCTCCCTTGTGATCCATACTCTTTGGTTCTATTCGGTAAAGTCACGTAAAAGTATAAAACAACAAAAATAAAAAAATTCACGACGTTTCGGCCACAACACAAGTGGCCTTCATCAGGTGAAGGGACCAGACCGTCTCGAGGACAGCGCTGGAGTGAACACAGCCAAGCTCAGACCGCGACCTTTAAGCTGTGTGAGAGGAAACAAGGTGCCTTGACAAAGGAATTAGCATAAAAATTATCATTTAATTGGCAGACTTAGCATGATGAACGGTGTAGAGGGGGTGAACATGTGCAGACCGGCGAGGGGGGGAGGGGGAGTTTACATATTGATGGTGTGAAAAGGGAATTTAAGCTGCTGCAAAAGTTTGGGATACCACTACTTGTGATCGGCGATCACTCCAGAGACGATGTCACAAACCTACTAGTGGAGTCGCTTCAAAGGGCATCTCTTACCCAAAACGAGGTACGGTCCTTCGTGCTCAATAATGACTGCTTTGCTCCATGTCATTCAATAAATATATTGACAGACTTTAGTTGCCAATGGTTAGGTTGCATTAAGCAAACATCTCAACTTGATATGACCTGCTGAGACCATCAATGGAGTAATCCATTTAACAGAGTGGATCGATCACCAGTGCACGATGGACCCAAGGGTTGCATTGTTTGGAGTTGATTTTCTACAACCAAATGCGGTGACACCAACCTCCCACAAGCAAGGGGCGCAAGAGAGCACTTACCATCTGCGCCTGGTCCAGCACTTGCTTGCGATAATCCAGCTCCTCCTCCAGGTAGCCCTTCTGCTTAATGAAGAGCTCCTGCGACGGACACCAGAGGCCAATGGTTGAACAAGAACACCATTTACTCAGTTTGGTGTAAACACAAGCTTGAACGTGTGTGTTGAACATCTTTCGCACCGTACATAGCCAACCGTACTCTTTGGTTCTTTCGGTAAAGTCACGTAGGCATAAAATACAATCATTTTATTTTAAAAATTTACCCAAAGAACCAAAGAGTATGAAAACCTCAAATATAAATAGCCAACCATGCTAATCAGAGGTGCGAGGGAAAGACAACACAACTAAACACGAAAAGCAGTTCTAATGAAATGAGTTTCCAATTTAGATTTAAAAGTGCATAGCTCCAGTGGCTTCTGAATATCGTTCCAAATGGCCGCAGCAGTGGCTTTAGCCAAAAGCTACTGCTGCGAAGATGACCAGAGTTCAAGTGATGGTTTATGTTCCTTGACGAGCTCAGCGAGGTATTGTGGTTCGAGCAACCACAATATGTGAAGCAATGTACTGGCTCAATCAACCCATGGCACCTGGGTGTGTTCCACGACCTCCTGCCAGCCCGGCCATTGACACTGCACGTGGTCTCTAAGTCCACCTAGCATGGCACAAGCGCCGTGATGACATCACCACCACTTAGCGGTGCACGGTTGTTGTTGTTGGCTACCACAGAAATGTTGCAATGTTCCGTTTGTAGAAACGCAAGCGGCTGACCCCATAGTGAACACAAGACATTTAGAAAGTTACTATGACGTAAATTGAAAATAAGTAATTGTCTGACAAAAATATTTGTATCATAATCGACAAGAGTACATCAATGATTGCAGGGATCATTTGAAACTTGCCACGGTTGAATTGTAAAACTAGCCGTACAGACTTCATACGAAACGCAAGCATTTTGCATATATCCACGAAGATGCATGCATCTGATTTAAACAAACGATTAATTCCAGTAGAAAATATTTACTTAAAAATCTTCCCAGATATTCTTAGTTTTTTCGGTAAAGTCACGTTGAAGAGAAACAACAAAATAATAAAATATATATAAAACAATAAAAAAAATCTCACGACGTTTCGACCATAACTCAAACGGTCGTGAGAATTTTTTATTGTTTTATATATATTTTATTATTTTTTGTTGTTTCTCTTCAACGTGACTTTACCGAAAAAACTAAGAATATGAATTACTGCAGTCACGAAAGCTTTAAATCAAAATCTTCCCAGATATTTTATTATTCAACTGTAATGGGAGGTTTTTGCCACTGCGTCCTATTTTGATGTGTCACTTTTTAGCTTCCTACGTCTAAAATGTTATGTAGTTCACAATACCTTTTCCTTCTCTAGGTCAATCATTTTCTGTTGCAGGGCTGCCTCCTTCCCCTCAATCTGCTTCAGGAACTGCACAGAGAGGACCAAACGGTGAAGCAATGGCTCAAAGAGCAAAAGGCAGACAGAAAGAGCGAAAGTTATGAATACTGGGCAAAAAAAGCTGCTTGTCCGAGTTCGAAAGCCACATTTTCTTCAGTCAGATTTAATTTCAACACCAATTATTCGTATCCAATTTGGCAGTTGGTCAAATTACGACAGGGGGTATTTTGAAGATGATACCACAGAATTGTGTCACTTTAAGAGGCCTCTATTTAGCCAAACTAAATGGACCGATAACTTCTCACAGTTTATAACTTGTTCATAATAGCCGGGCTTGAGTTTTTTCGTGATATTCTAGGCGAGACCACCAAATTGTTACACTTGAGGACCAAGTTTGAGGAACAAAATCGCTCCTCGGATTGAAATCCAGTTATCTCAATAGTGCTGGCTCAGTGTTCTAATAATATCGTAGTGACACAAATAGGGTGACTACGCTGTTCGCGCCAGCCACTAATTCGGGAGTGCCGCTGAGTGCCGGGAACCTCCATAGGAGGCTTGAGGGACACGTGACCGGGAGCCGGGAGCTCCTGACTGGATTCCGCAGGGGGCGTGGCCGAGGGCGGAGCGAGGCCACGGCCAGGGAAATAAAGGGGGAGCCCCGAGAGGGATCGGGGCTCGTGTGTGGGGATCAACTTGAGAGCCGTCGCTCTTCGCTCCTCGTTCGCCGTGAAGTCTTAGCCGTGACCGGGCGACGTACTGTACATGTTTGTCTGAGCCAGCGTCACGCGATAAGCGCGGGACTGACCGCCTTAAGTATGTATGGTGAACTTCTTTTGCACCGTACGTAGCCAACCGTGCTAATCGCTGGTGCAGGGGAAGGACGACAAACTAAACACAAAAAGGAGTTCTAAAGAAATTAGTTTTCGATCTAGATTTAAAAGCGTATAACGCCAGTGCCTTCCTAACGTTGGAAGTGAAGAGCATTCCAGATGGCTGCCGAAGCGCATCTGAAAGGGCGCAATGCAGTGACCGTCTTTGTTCGATGGCTAACCAAAAGCCGCTGCGAGGATGACCGGAGTTTGAGTGACGATTTACGCTCCTTGACGAGATCAGCAAGGTATTGCGGTTCATTTGTGCCAAAGTAATAACAAGGGGGTGGCGATTGGAGACCTGCCGTGAGTGCCGATTGACGTAAGTTGAACCGACTTCATTTGGAGACCGCCTGTACAGCAGAATTAGCTATGGGATAAATTCCACACTGTTGAACAAAAATCTATTCAAGCCGCTGCAGGCACTTCAAACATTTAATTACACGACTTAATTATAGTGCATGCATGTATCTATCTAAATGTGAGATAACGTTTACCTTATCGGCCAGAGTAAGCACAACTCGTGCATGGATAATGGTAACCTGTTCATCATTTGATAGATTCTGTAAGATAAAGCGAGATGTTACATTTTTAAACAATATATATTCAAAGCATTTAAAAATAAAAATAAAAAGGAACGCACCATTATTTATAGTAAAGAACGTCAAGACATTGAGTAATTTATTAAGGAAAGCATCACTGAGCCTCGAAACATTCCTCAAAGGGTCCTGCATTGGGATGTTGGGCAAATTCCTAACTTCGTGCTTTCCATGTGGAAATAAACCTTGGAACCCAATGAAAACCCTCACAACCGTAACTCCGAATCACTTGATGTAATCTATGTGCCACCATGCCCGTCATTGAAAAACCGTGCACTGCAATGAGGATTTGCCAACAGGTTTAAAATAATATTCGACAAAACAAATGCATAACCATTGAAGCAACACCCTGCCGGAAAATGAATAAGCAAATGTATAAGGACCTTTTCATTATGTTTTAATGCGGCAAAACTATTTGTATAATTTTGAAAGTCAACACCTTTATCATCATTAGCATCTGTTCCTTTGAGCAGCTCATTCGTGACAATGGGGCTGGATGAATTTCCACCTGCGATTTTCTGTTTTTAGCAGGTATCACCGCTTTACTAACTCTCAATCCAGTTTTTTTTAGATCATTTACCACTGGATCTATTCGCATGGTTTTCTGTCTTCCTATACTCATTTATTCTTTCCACTTATGTGCGCAGCTAAAACATTAAGATATTTTAAATGTCCCGATCCAACTTTGTTTTGCACGTGTATTGTTGTTCAATCTACTTAACGTACACTTCAGACAAATGCTTAAGATATACCATGATGGGCCTTGAACATTGACAATAATCACGTCTTTATTCTTGGTGCTTTCGGTAAAGTCACCACGTAGAAGGGAAACAATAAAATAATAAAAATATAAAACAATAAAATTATCACGACGTTTCGACTGCAACACAAGCAATCGTCATCAGGTGTGAAAACCACAACAAGAACATTTGAAAAATTTGAAAAATGTTCTTGTTGTGGTTTTCACACCTGATGATGATTGCTTGTGTTGCAGTCGAAACGTCGTGAGAATTTTATTGTTTTATATTTTTATTATTTTATTGTTTCCCTTCTACGTGACTTTACCGAAAGAACCAAGAATATGAATCCCTGCAGTCATGAAAGCTTTAAATGAAAATCACGTCTTTGTTCAAATCGTTTTTAGGCCTGGAGGACGAATGTTGACCCTCTAATTCAATGCACATTCAAACCACTCGTAAGAGCATTTTTTATTTCATACATGTTAGAGATATATCTGTTATATAAAGATCTCCTGCGTTGTAGGTTGTGTGGCATATATTATAGCCAGCAGAGAATATGTGGAGGTGGTGTGGCTAGGTTTTTCGGTCGTAAAACACATACATACTACGAATCATATATTGGGAAAGAAAAATACATTTGAATTATCATTGTGGCTGGCCATGATATACTCGGAAAGAACATTTGAGCGGGTATAAATTGATGCAGTAAACCAAGATCGCACGAACCAGGACCTAAATAAAGAATACTTAGGAATACTAAAAGAACATTTACAAAAGCATAGCAGCCACTCTAACATTACATTTAAAAAGTACAAAAAAAGTTATAAGGTGGACATCATTATTACTCACCCCATTATCTCCCAAAATGTCCAGCTTCTTCATCAATTCCGTTATGGTAATGTCCTAAGAGCAGAACAATAAGATGACGTTTTATAACTTCATGTAGTATTCATGGAACATTTTAAACTTCCTGTAGGTAAAATATCAATGTCTTTTTTTTTTCTGTGCTGTAAATTAACGTTATAACTTTGCGCAACCGATTTGTCACGGATATACTGTATCTGTGACGTTACACTTCTAGTTTTGGGAACAACTATGAGTTATTTAACTGGCAATAATATTAAAATAACGTTATGTCCATCAGCCAAACGGCCTTCCAGGACAATATTTTAGAGAGTTTGTGTTTAAGCAGCCAAACACTTGAGCAGCTCCGACTTTGTGACCCTCATCAGCAGGATTACGGTCTCCTAACCACACAAGGCTGATAGATTGCCTTGGATTATTGGAAAGAGCATTTCACCAGCATTGTGGTACAGCAAAATTGTAAGAATTTGTTTTATGCACTGCTTTACTGGGGGGGGGGGGGGAAGGGCGCGGTAACATAAATACACCTTTTTGGTTATAGATGCCACCTTTTGGGAAATTCCACAATGCGACAAGACACTCTGGTGTGGTAAGATCATTCTGGAATGGAATCAAATGCTCCTTTATCATTTGATTTCCTTAAATGCAGAAGGCAGTGCCCTGGGGTAGTGATTGGTGAAAATGTTGACGGTTAGCACGGTTGGCTTATGTACGGTGCGGAAGAAGTAAAACATTTGAAACAACATTTCGATTCAACGTCCCTGTGGGTTAATGCGTCGATCACGGTCAACACGACGACAGTTCCTGGGCTGCGTATCTGCTGCATCAGAATCGTCACTGTCGAGTCTCTCGCGTGGGAAATTTGCCAGGGGAGGTCCGAGGGGTTGGTGCTACACGGTAGACGCTGCTACGCGCCAGTTTCACGTATGCTCCCACACTCGACTTGAATCTGCGCAGCCACCCGTTTTCAAATCGGCTTCACGAGTGTGGCGAGTTGACGGCCACCGTCTGGTCAATCATAAAATAGTAAGAATGATTTACAGCCCTTTGTCAATCCACTGCTGGATTAAAGCCTCCGCATGCCTTTCAATCGCGTGGGTTATTTCATCATACTTTATCATGATGTTAGCCATCGTCAGAAATCCAGTTCAGGTCAGCAGTGGGTGCATAGTACAGTGCGCGAACCACTACACCTCAGCTCCACCCCGTGGTCATCAATGTTGGCCAAAGAATGTAATGTCATAACTTAGATTTTTTTTTTTTTTCACTTTGCGTGTTCTTGAGTTGAGTCAGCCCGACACAGTTTTAAGCGCAACATTTAAAAAAAAAACATCGTGTGGTCGACTGATCTTTACAGACCACAAAAGAGTAATGCGATTCAGAATCTTGATTTAGACTGGAGGAGGAATCCGATGAGCTATGAAGCTCTTTTTCACAGATGTCCAGTATGGGCGGGTCAGCAAGTTACAACAGCTAACAATACAAGAACACGATAGCAGTGCAAAATGGAGAATATGGCAAGTCACTAAAAGATAAATAAACAATACATCGATTCTGCATTTAAATCAGATTCATCAAGATAGGGCAAGGGAGCAAAAACAACAAAACAGTCCCAGACCACACCAAGATAACACGCAGTAGTCCCTCAATAAAACGGCACATGAACATTCAACTATCGATACACGGGTATCGATCGCTGCTCAAGAAAGCTACAACTGAAGCGACTCGACAAGTGAAGGCAGTGCTGTCATCTCCCAGCGACACAGGGTCCTCACCGCCATGCCCTCGGACGTGCAGAATTGCTGCAGGGGACTTGTGCCCTCAGGGCAGGGTACCGGCGTGAGAGTGATGGACGGCGAGGTGCGTTCCCTTTCCTGCAAGGAGAGGTAGGCAGTGGTCACCACCGTGTCACTGTGAGCTCCAACCAATGCTGCAGAGAGAGTTGCCATCGTGGTTAGCGCGCATGCATTCTCTTGAACCATTGTATTTGTAAATTGTAATTCATAGGTACAGTCTGTAAATCATTCTTACTATTTTATAATTGATGTGGTAATTGCGTTCCTGAAGAACACCGCGTTATGTAAAAAATTGCATTGTAATAAATAATACATGACACAGGGTAAAGCACAGTCCGAGTTCGATAACCCGTGAGATGCGTACGCAGGCTGAGCAAAGACTGAGGCGCGTGGGTAGCATCTAGAAGCATCCAGCAGCATCCCGCCTTGTGCGGTGCTACGCAGAGGCAGCCGTACAACCGCTCATTCCTACTCACGTGACGTAGTTCTGTTCGCTCATTCGCATTATATCCGATCCGCATCCGCAATTGTAAAAAAATGTGTTCCCGAATACTTGAATCGCGTCATATCCAATTCGGATTATGAAAACACGCACTATACGAGACTGCACTGCCTTTTTGCCATGTAAAGACGACACAAGTCACATGACACAGCACTGACATGAAGGCAGTCCTGTTCAACATGTGCATTGCGTGGTCAGCAGGTCAAGCCAAGCACCCCTATCTCTATAAAAATCGGCACCTGCTTCCTAACGACTGTTAACAACCCCACTCTTTATTCCAACCACTATTATCTTCCGTACAATTGTATAATCATTGTAAATCACCTTGGACTCAGGCGCTATATATACACACATATTTATAAGCTACGATAAGGAGTGCAATCAAGATGCACTGTTGAACGTAAACGGCGCGCGACGTGTTCGTGTGTCCAGCGAGTTATAGAAAATTTCCCCCGCAGAATTCGATACAAATTGCTGCGCACAGAAATAAAATGTGAAAACACGTCTGGAGGCGAGGATGACATTTCGCTGCAGATTCACTCGCGAATTGGCACTCCGAAAGAGGACGGTCCGGGAATAGCAAAAACCCCGGGTCGTCGGCAAACCCTGGTGTTCAGCCGTTATTGGGGTGTGAACTCGCAACCTTGCGACGAGGAGTTCCTGCTCGCTCGACTAACCGAGGTGCGCGCATCTCCCGGCTTATTTAATTTAAGCACAACAGTGAGCTCACAACGGCGGCGACGGCCCCGCGCGACAAACCTCCAGTTCCAAGATGCGGAACTCCAGCAGCTCGTTCTGGTCTCGTACGTCTTGGATGTCGCGCCTCAGGCGGTCCTCCTCCGTCTCCAGGCTCCGGATCTGCAAGACGGGAATCGAGCGTTTCTCCTGTGAGCTTCTCCTTGGAAGCCGCGCATTACGTCGATTCGGCGAAAGGGGCTCCCCGATGCGCTCTCGTGTTGTCCGATGTCTCGTTCGATGTGCCGGGAGTTTATCCATTACATGCATATACAGGATTCTTAACAAAAAATGTTAACACGAAAGAACCAAAGAATACGAATATGGGACTTTCGTTTTTAATGGAAAGAGAATGGATAATACACTGTAACATGATAACAAATGTATGTTAATAGCTTCAAAAAGTCATAGAGTCTCCAAATGTTCGCCAGCATTGCCAACACGTGCCGCATGCCTGGAATCTTCTACAGGTGGTCTCCAGAGGCCGGATAAACATTTATTTGCGATATTGTTGCAAATTCCCCGAAGTGTTAACATTTTCTTGAAGCACCCTGTGTATGTAAGAGCCCGGTACAGAGCACGAACGGCAACGCAGGGATGGAGGTACATAGGTCCCGACTCCTCTGCTCCTGGTTTTAGAGGAGGGAGGAGATGGGGGTCACCGCCCCACCCAAGTGGGGACTGCGAGCTGGGTATGTGTTGTACTTTCATGTGGGGAAGGGAAGATGAGGGAGGAATAACTTAAGTAAGGGAAAAGAAGGGCGGAAGCCTGGAGCTTCTTTAGCTCGCGGACCGAAACGTCGGACGTGGTGCCGAACAACACGCTGAAAACACATCGGAGAGCTGTACAGCACATGCCTGCATGCAAATATATGCAGCAGCATTGGATGTAAAAGAAACCACAAGGCAACACATTTATGTGACGCCCTCCCCTCTTATGGTATTGTGAGAAATTGTTCGTCCCATTTACATGTTCCGGTGTTTTGTAGTGAGAGGTGACAACGCGAAACGTGAGACAGCCGCGCGATATTGAGTAGGGGGTTCTATCCGACGCTACACCATACTACTGTAGTCTACAGGCCGGCCACAAGGAAATTGGGCTGAAAGCCAGATGACCGTACAATAGTCTACCGACTTGCTCAAGCCTTACAATGCTTTATAGAGTAAAAAAAACTATTTTTCAAGATAGTAATGACTGGCCACGAAAGATTTAGTTGTGTGGCGGAGGGGGGGGGGAGGGGAGCATCTGGTTGGGCTGATGTAGTCGTATCTCCAGCTCTCAAACTGCTGTGTGTAATGGTTCGCGCACTGGGTCAACATGCAGAGGTGCCAGGATCATTATCCTGACGGAGCGGCAGTATAAACGCTAACACCCCCAGTTCGGCGGTCGATCGGCAGGTCAATTAAGAGGGGTGCAATTAAAAGGTGCAAGGCCGCAGCACAATTCCAGAGACATCTGTCCCGTGTAGACGAGGTGGCACAAGACCCTCTAGGGCGGTGGTTGTTAACCTTTGCTGCAGCCTGCAATCGTAAAAAATAAGTATAATGTTAATAAATACACAGAGGGTTTGATGTAACGAAGTACGTTGTACTTACGTGCCCGTGCTTAATTTGTCTTTCGATGATTTACCTTCCAGAATAATCTGGCCACGTCTCGCACTACCAGGGGGTGCGTGCATCCCAGGTTATGAACCACTGCTCTAGAGGCAATCTCGAGAGCTCCATCAGGTGGAGGCTCTTTCTCCCACGGTCAGCCGCATTGCGCGCTTTTCAGATGTGCTTCTGCGGCCGTCTGGAACGCTCTTCCTTCCCATATTAGGAAGCCACTGGTGCTATGCACTTTTAAATCTTGATCGAAAACTAATTTCACTCGAACTGCTCTCTGTGTTTAGTTTGTTGTCCTTCCGCCGCACCTCCGATTAGCATGGTTGGCTACATCCGGTGCGAAAGAAGTTCAACATACATACAAAGGTACATCCTGCAATGACATGGGAGGGCCTCATCCACTAGAGGGGGCCCTAGAAATCCCACCTCAGGGGTATTTTGACCTGTAGCATTTTTCCCACGCTGGCCAGACATTTTTGACGAGGTGGGAGTACTCACACTTTAGCCCACCATACGTGACCTGCACCTGTACCTGCACCTCTACCTTGACAGCACTGCGACCGTAACAGTAGGTGAACGTGTGGTCAGTGCAGATGCACAACGGGTGCAGCTCAAACATTCGCACTTATCTGAATCACCTTTTCAACCAGCTCATGGTTTTTCCTATAAAGTTCCTGTTTTTCTTCAATCCATTTAATTTCCTGCAATAGAACAAAACAAAAGCACACGTAAATTACACAGCATTTACTCCAAGAACAAGATGTTTTTCCATGCGGTAGACTATTTTCAAGCACTGATTTTCTACAACAAGAAACTCACACGTTTTTTACATCCGCTGTACAGGCCGTAAGTACGCGCTGTGCCGCGAGCAATTTTCCAAAATTGCACACAACCTATTGTACTCAATATTGAGCTGTTGTGTAAACCTTCATCGTTAAAAGTGGAACACATCAACAGCGCGAGCATATATTGCCGTATGTGAAGGCGCAAGGTTGCATTGCTCACAAAGGTTTCTCACAAAGGACGGGGAGCTATGAATTGTCTATGGCTGGATATAAGCGCACCTTATATAAGCAGGGTTCTCATATAAGCAACAAGGGCTTCCATGACACTGGTGGGGAGGGAGGTGGGGGCGACGGGTAACGTCTGTTACAAGCACACTGCGTCGGACATAAACACACGAGGTCTTACAAGGGCGTACCTCCGATTAGCACAGTTGGCCAATGTAAGGTGCCAAAGAAGTTCAACATACATACGTTCAAGGTCTGTGTGCGCAACCAGCGTCGGCTGTCTTGGCTTTAACCAAGGAAAGTCCGACCGAGTATTTGAATGCTCTTTTACAGGAGAGCCCACCTTTGACTACTCAGCCAATTCCTCTTTTGACAGTTTTGCCTTCGTGAGAAATTCTGCATTCCCTTTGGATAAAACCCTTGCGGCATAACAACAACAACAAAACACTCCAAACTCCACGCTTGCTGTACTGGTCCCCTCGAGACACCTCTTTGCACCACGTGTTGGGTATCGTGCATACACCATCGCTCACCTATTTGTGATCCGCCAACCTCACCGCAAAGTCCACTGATTAGAGACGTCGCACATCACCCGCATCAACAGACATTTGTGGCGATGCTCAACTCTGACTGTGCTCGCTGTTATGCCAACTACTTTATGATAATGTTTATAATTGTACAAAATCGCAACCCCGTACCATAATCAAATGTGTAAAGTTTGCTATTATAAAATCAATTAAATTGAGCGATTAAATGCATTTCTTATGAGTTTGTAAATGCTGTAACTCATAAAGATTAGTGAGATGCTGAACAGGGAAAGTAGGTATTATGTGTGTACTTTACTAACTTTTAAATAACATGAGGTCAACGTGATGCAAACGGTGACTTGGGACGATAATTGTCACTCAAGAACAAAGACCAACGACATCCAATTCCAAATGCTGAAAAATTTCCCTCCGATGCGTTTCCGGGTCGTCCCGCGCGTGATTCGCGACGATGCCCGACACACAGCTCCACCGCACTGCGAGCTTCCTTGAGCAAGCGTCGAGAAGAAGCTCGCAGCAACACGCGGAGCGAAACGTCGGACATCATGCCCAACAACGCGCGGCACAACAGGAAATCACCCTTGAGAGGGCCGCTCAGCACGACCACGAAGTCCCACACAGTAGGGAAATCTGTTAACGTCAAGTGACACTGGAAGTACAACCAGCCACTGTAGCCAGCTTCTTTCGTCTTTCGTACGGCTGATGTAGATGCAGAGCAAAAAACTACAATTTCACATTTAGGCGGTCAAGCCAGACATCCGCGTCAAGAGCAACGGAGTGTATCGCTGTGATGTCTCCTTCATATTTATGGATCGGTGCATTGCGTTGTTATACGTTATACGGTCTGTTTCAGATGATCACAGTCGCACATCGGGGAGATTTTTATTTTCCATTTGGGTATCAGGTATCCGCATCTGCCATGGTTTGCGCAGATGTGGTTTTGAATGGACCATGAGGTTCGTGCTAGATCCAAACCAGGGATCTTCTGCGTTGAGTCTTTCTGTAGCCAGCTGAAGGGAGTTGGGCGTGCTGACCTGCCCAAACTGGACATCCGTGAAAAAGAGCTTCATAGCTCACCGAATTACTCCTACAGTCTAAATAAAGATTCTGATTCTGTTGTGATGCTCATAGCAAGGCCAAGCAGGCGAAACGGAGGACACCTCACCTTGCCCTGCCCATGCTCCATGAGGACCCTCTCCAGGTCCGCGACCTTCGCCTGCAGGTACATGAGCTCCTCGTGCATCTGTTCTCGTGCCTGGACATGAGCACGGACACAAAAACCGCTGTGGGCCCCATCGTCACAAACTCCACACTTGCTCCGACTCCCACTCTGGAGCATGTAACGATGGGGCCCAAACCAAACGCTCCACACACGCGCTTTGACGGAGTTGGAGCAGTCGGGCAAGGGCAAATGCGCTCACCGCCGCAGGATATTTACAGCGAGCGTACGACAACATTTCATGAAAGCTCGATGGAAGAAATTAAAACTGTAGCTTTGAATGGATGAACGGTTAAACAACTCTGGTTCGCTAAACCAACACGGTGATGGAAATCAACCCAAGGAAGTGATTGAAGAGCTTAACAAAGACGGCTGCAAGGTTGAGGCTCAAGATCATCGATGCGACGCAAGTCAGAAGTAAAGGTACGAGTTTTGCAAAATGATTGCAATGAGTGACGTAAAAAGAGCGACGCACAGATCGTTGGGGAACAATAGCCACTGAGAAACACTATCAAATTTCCCATTCACGAATGTAAGTAGGATTTCGCAGAAAACATTGCTCGGAGGGATGGTGGCTGATGGACAGGACTACTCACAGAGCTGTAGTCAAAGGAGAACACGTGATAACCCCCGTGACCCAAACGAATGGGAAAGCCTTCAAAATATGGCTGGTACTATCAAGTAACAGGTAGAATATTATAGTGTAATAGGACGGGTAGAAGGTATCGGTTAGAAGTAAAAACTATAAACTTTTTTGTATCTACATCATGGGACCTCCTTTGCCAGTACCAAAATATAAGATTAGGTTTTCCCCTTTTTTCTGGCAACAAAACTTAAACTTTCTTACAAGGAATCATGTCTGCATTAACCACAATACTGTGGTCAGAATGCAAAAAAAAAAACATACTCTGATAATATATGCATGGACATAAAAAAAAATGTTACTATAAACTATTTTTTTTATTTTACCAGATAAGGTAGCGACCTAGCCACAAAGGAGAGCTCAACGAAGTGGCTTATCACGTGGACATTTATAGCAACCAAATACTCTAAACCAGAGGACCTGGAGAAAAATCCACACGACCACAGGTGTTAGGGTGAGGATCGAACCCACGATCTCCTGCATACCGGGCGAGGGAGTTAACATCTCGCCACCGCAAGGCCCAGAAGTACTGTTTGTAGTCATGTAACAGGCTCAATTCGTGGTTGTGGTAGCATGTAGTACTAGATGTCAAGTCGTGCGTGCGTGGTAAAGCCTGTCGTCGTAGCTGTTCAGTACCTTGGCATCGTGCTCTGCATCCAGGGACCCACCCACTTGTTCCTGGAGCAGAGCGTATGCCCTCTGGAGGGCCTGGTACTCTCGCATGAGCTGCTGGAAGCGCAGCTCTGACTCCCCCTGCACCAGAGACTGAGCACGCACGCATACACAGCGTACACAACATACACAACATACACACCGCGTATGAACACAACGTACACAACACAACGAATGCACAACACAATGCATACACAACATGCATACCACATACACAACATACACACCACATACACATGACATAACCAACATATATATCGTACGCAACATACCAAACGCATACACAATGCATACAAAGCATACAGAACAAAGATAAAGATCTCATGTATAGCCTATAGTGTACAGACTGTCGGTGCTGTCAGCCAAGCACCCTATGAGGCCGGCACGGTAAAAATTGGGGCAGTGTGGCAAGAAAAACTCCTGGACCCCTTTAGTTTCCCTGATGTGAACACAACGGCACCAGGGACCGATTTAAGGCTTAGTCAACCTCGGGGATCTCCAGGACCGGTTCAGAAAATCACCACCGATGTTAGCCGTCGCTGGGATTCAAACTGGGGCAGTTGGTGTGCCAACCACTACATTATTGCAATGCCAACAAAAATGTTTACGTCCGTCTGCCTGAGGGCACGAACACGCGTTCATGAACACGGCACAACCCCTAACCCCAGGGGTCCGAAACCTTGCGGCTCCAGAGCTGCATGAGGCTCTGTAAGGTAACCGAATCGTGACGTCCTTCACCACGTTGCATCGCGGCTCTCGAAAAATGGAGGGTTCATTTTTTGTTTACCGATTTCGAAAAAAATTGGCTCTATCTTGTTATTTTGGTTTACTGACCCCCTGCCCTAAACCCATCGCTTTTAAACCCACCAGAGCTTGCTTACTCACCACTAGTGCTCAGTCAGCGAGCAAGCGAAAACTCTTTTGTAATATAGCATAACATCGTGCAGCATACCAGTATGGATGCAAGCACGTGTCTGACACACGTGCACTTGTCTGTGTGTGTGTGGGGAGCGGTGGCGCAGCGGTTAGCGCGCTGTGCTACTACGAGTTCGATTCCCACTCATAACCAACACCAGTGAACTAGTTCTGGGTCTCCCCTAGGTCAACTCAGCCTTAATTGAGTACCTGGTGCCATGGCCACCCGGGCGTGATACTAGCCACCCACCCCCTTCGCGTGCCGTGCAGGCCTTCATAAGTGCTACTCGCTTTTAGCACTTGCGCCAATAGTCTGGTATGGTTACACGGGAATTACAATTTGTCTTTGTACGAATGCGTGTTTGAATGTTTTTGGTAAGCACATTTCTTCGTGCAGTCAAATCGCCAAACTGGATTTAGAGGCTGCTCTCCTGCTGGATGGACCTTGCCGCCCAGCTTGATTTCAGCGCAATTCCAAGAATAAAATAACAACACTCACCACGCCTCTTGTTCTGTAAAGCAGCCAAGATTTGATTTAAATTTCGATTCAAAGCTTTCGTGACTGCAGGGATTAATGTTCATGGTTCTTTCGGTAAAGTCACGTAGAAGGGAAATAATTAAATTATAAAAAATGAAACATAATGAACATGTTCATGAGAACGTTGTCTTTCCGACAGCTCTGTTCCTTTCACCTGAAGACGGCCGCTTGCGTTGTGGCCAAAACGTCGTGATAATTTTATTGTTAAATGTTTATTATTTTATTATTTTATTCCCATTCTACGTGACTTTACCGAAAGAACCAAGAATATGATTTGATTGGATTTGCATAAAAAAAACCCAAACAAGATGAAAACCCAATGTAATTTTGCTTCCATTTAGTTATTCATTGAACATCTCATTTACGTGTGAAGACATGCACAACGGATGAGTTCATTTGCTATTTCTTACTCGTCCTGAGCTGTAACGTTTAGAGCTCGAGTCGTGCTTTGACTTTCGCGTGTCTCCGTTAATTGTGTGCCATGGTGTACGCGATCAGCGCACTTGGCCGCCACGTCAATCTGCTGGCGCAGAAGTTGAAACAATGGCGCGAGTTTCTGAAATCTGCCCGCCTCTGCCCCCACCCAGCGGTATAAACGGACAAAGCGACGGCCAACGGGCAACGTGCGGCTTCCGACCTCTTCCAAGACGTCTGGGCAGCATGGAGGAGTAGCCCAAACACCGCCTTGAGCAGCTCTCCAGAGTTCCCTCTATGTATGTATGTATGCATGTTGGACGTTCTTTGCACCGTACGTAGCCAGCCGTGCTAGTCAGAGGTGTGAGGGGCGAGTGGAGGCTCTTCTGCCAGCAGTGGTGTCAGCAAGCAATTGCAGGGCTGCACCTTTGCCTCATAAACCTATATGACAGTGATGTTCAATGTCACTTAATTAGAGGTGAATTAAAAATAAGACATCAGTTTGGTTTTGGTCTTTCGTTAACGGGTAGCAAGGAAGAAGTCGACATTTCCATTGGAATGTCCTTCTGCGAGAAATAATGAGGTTGACAACGTCTCTGGGGGGGAAAAAAAAACATTTCATGAAAATTTTTATATTTCTAGAATCTGCCTTTCCTCAGAGAGGAGTAGGAAAATATTGTGCCTTACGTTTGTGAATGAAAATGCACAATTGTGGTGGCTAAGAATATATAAGCAATTGGAGACTACAGTATTCACAAACCAACTTTTATTCTCTCCTAATTGTTAAGTCTTAAAATTTTGACTTCAAACTTTCGTGACTGCAGGAATTCATATTCTTGGTTCTTTCGGTAAAGTCACGTAAAAATAAATGTTTTATTATCATTTTCAATTATTTTTTTCTTGTTTTTATTTACGTGACTTTACCGAGAGAAACAAGAATATGTCAAGTCTTTGTGAGTCACCAGAATTCCATCAACAAATAAAAGACTCAATCATCGTCTCTCTCTGTCTGCTCTCGGCTCTGAAGATAATCCATTTCTTGCAGTATTCTATTTAAATGCATTTCCCCAGAGACGATGTAAATCTTAGAATTTGCCAAAGAAAGGCACTTGGCCGAAATGTCGAGATATTTTTTCACTCACTGGCAGGAAAAAGGAAAAACTGTGGTGGTGTATTTAAATTCACCTCTATGTAGTAACTTAGCACGGTCCCTAAAATGTTATTTAAAGCTTTCCAATGATCGTTGGAGCATCGGGTAGCCCTAATCAATCAGACGGTCTCCAATCCGAAGTGTGTAGATTATTCCGACAACATGTTACGTGAAGGCAAATATCTCTGTTCCTCTCACCATTGACTCCGTTCTAAAACAAATTATTAAGTAAGTCCCAGTCATGACTGCCAGAAACCAAGCCAATGGCCCCACCGCTGTCAACCCAGCAGTATAAATGGGTAACAATCGCACTGAGTCGATCGGCCGGTCGTGTGCGGTCGGGTAAAGTGTGGAGTAATCCCACCGCTTCGAAGACGCCTGGATAGCGTGGAAGAATAGGCCTAATACCCTCTACAAGGGGCTGTCTATAGCTGCTTCTGGAGGCCCTTCCGCCATTCTCTCCATTGAAAACTCATTTATTTCTGCTTGTTATTGTGTTTAAGTTTTGTTGTCCTTCCTCCCGAGCACCTCCGTTTAGCACGGTTTGCTACGTACGGTGTGAAAGAAGTTCAACATACTACGCTTTTTTATTTTACCAGGTAAGGGGGGCCCCCACTGAGCTACGCAGCTCCTTTTCAGAAGCGGCCTGGCCACCACATTTCGGGGCTTGCACCTTTACCTTTTACCAGGCTACGTAAACACCAATTAACAACGTGTCGCCGCATATTATGAACATGCAGAGTTTCCGCACATTTCTCTTTATCATAGCAGGAGTCGACTTGAGACCCCCCCCCCCCTGCCGCACCGCCCCCCCCCCCGCACCATCCCCCATCTCGCACCTGCCCTGCCACCTGTTGCTAGGCGTTGCCACACCACACCTACAGGAGGGCCCAGCGGCGTCACACGCGCGAACTGCAATACCACTACACAATGTCAAAAGCCACACTTTGCGATCCAAAACTTACGCTTTGTATAACGGAAATTATTGTGATTATTATCAGACCTGATTGCACAGTATGAAGTAATTTATTTTAAAAACAGGATTAGTGAGAACCAGTGAAAATAAATAATTAATCATTTATGAAATAAACCTGAGCAACCCATTGAAATCTTTAGCAGACCGTAATTGTATTTTAGTATTCATTATAGACGTAGCCAATGATACATCTTAAATCATGGGCTGGGTCAAAGCCATGTAATAGCCTAGAATCAAAATCAGACTCAACAGTTTGGAGATGCGCCACACAACTTATCAGATATGATTTAACTATCAAATACGTGAACAATGGCTAAACTTTTGATTTAAAGCTTTCGTGACTGCAGTAATTCATATTCTTAGTTTTTTCGGTAAAGTCACGTTGAAGGGAAACAACAAAATAATAAAATATATATAAAACAATAAAAACAATTCTCACGACGTTTCGACCATAACTCAAACGGTCGACCGTTTGAGTTATGGTCGAAACGTCGTGAGAATTTTTTATTGTTTTATATATATTTTATTATTTAGTTGTTTCCCTTCAACGTGACTTTACCGAAAAAACTAAGAATATGAAATGGCTAAACTGGCAAATCGCCCGATGATGCTGGATGTAATTACCAGCGAAACGTCATACTCAGATTGTAAATTCTGTGGATTCACACCTGTGGGCTGAAGTAGTAACTATTTGTCGTTTTTTTATTCTTGGTTCTTTCGGTAAAGTCACGTAGAAGGGAAACAATAAAATAATAATAAAATTCTTGCTGTGGTTTTCACACCTGATGATGATTGCTTGTGTTGCAGTCGAAACGTCGTGAGAATTTTATTGTTTTATATTTTTATTCTTTTATTGTTTCTCTTCTACGTGGTGACTTTACCGAAAGAACCCAGAATATGAATTCCTGCAGTTACGAAAGCTTTAAATCAACATTTATTTATCGTTCTGTTTACGTGACAAATCCCTTACTGATTGGCTGTGTCGGGTGGTGGAGGGTTTCAACACATCTATACTTACGCGATCTAACCCAAAATCCTTTATTATGAATTGGCCAAACTCTATGCATGAGTGCTGTGTGAATGTAAAGTTTAAAATCTAAATCTATGACAGTTTTTAAAGACTGAAAACAATTTAACGTGAAACTGGGACTGCATAAAACAAACTCTTTGGTTCTTTCGGTAAAGTCACGTTTGTGTTGCGCCCGAAACGTCGTGATTTAATTTATTTTATTTTCTACCTACGTAACTTTACCGAAAGAACCAAAGAGTATGGATCCCCGCAGTCACGAATACTTCAAATCAAGATTGCATAAAACAAATGTAGAACAGCGTTTGTACGCTAAATTAGTACCTCAGCCTCGTTTTATTAACCGGGTTGCCAGCCTTAAGTTGAAATGTGCAGTAAAATTATTAAGGTCAAATCTGTAAATTGATTGCTTATTATTATCAGTGAATAATGAACGCCATCGGAAAGTCTACCTTTCCGATGGCGGGTTAATGCTTGCTTGAGATTAATGAGTCACTATCACTGAGATCCTCAGGTCAAATCAATCAGCTTGTTGGGATTAGAGAGAATTTATAGTGCAGTGAGCTCAGAGTATTATCCTGCTAACCAATGACTGATCACACACAAACATTCATCACGTGAAATTTGATTTTGCGCTTAATTCAGCTTAACCAAACTCTGACAGCTACGATCGCTGGAGAGAGTTTGGGCACAGCGCTCAACTGACGGTCAGAATGTTGTTAGAATTCCCGCTGGCGGACAATCATCCACATGGGGTCATACAACAGGGAAATATGTTAACTCCCTCGACCGGTATACATGAGATCGTCAGTTCAATCACGACGCTAACGCCTGCATATTTTCTAGTTTGCATCTTCTCCCCGTGGTCGCGTGGATTTTTCTCCGGTTTTCCCCTCCACATTCAGAATCGACGTCACGCGTTTAGAGAATTACAGGCTGCGGCACATGTCCACGCGACAAGCCACTTCGTTGTGCCATCGTTCGTGGCCAGGTCGCTTTTGAAAACAAAAACTATACAGCTCAGTAGGCCTTGCCCGGTAAAATACAGTAAAACCTTGGATTGCGAGTAACTTGGTCTGCGAGTGTTTTGCAAGACGAGCAAAAATGTTAAATACATATCAATTTGATAAACGAGCGAGGTCTTGCAATACGAGTAGTAGTACGTGTATACGCTTTGTACTGCCGAGCGTCACGTGATCACAACTGATGTACGAGTGCTTTGATAAACGAGTGCTTTGGATTACAAACACGTTTCCGGAACGAATTATGCTCGCAATCCAAGGTTTTACTGTATATATATTTTTAAAAAAGATGATAGTGTTGTGTGAGTGTTTTGCAAGACGAGCAAAAATGTTAAATACATATCAATTTGATAAACGAGCGAGGTCTTGCAATACGAGTAGTAGTACGTGTATACGCTTTGTACTGCCGAGCGTCACGTGATCACAACTGATGTACGAGTGCTTTGATAAACGAGTGCTTTGGATTACAAACACGTTTCCGGAACGAATTATGCTCGCAATCCAAGGTTTTACTGTATATATATTTTTAAAAAAGATGATAGTGTTGTGTGAGTGTTTTGCAAGACGAGCAAAAATGTTAAATACATATCAATTTGATAAACGAGCGAGGTCTTGCAATACGAGTAGTAGTACGTGTATACGCTTTGTACTGCCGAGCGTCACGTGATCACAACTGATGTACGAGTGCTTTGATAAACGAGTGCTTTGGATTACAAACACGTTTCCGGAAACAAATTATGCTCGCAATCCAAGGTTTTACTGTATATATATATTTTTTTTTTTTAAAGATGACAGTGTTGTGTCTGTTGGCACACGTACGTCTTCTATATCGTCGTCAGGAGTGCCGGGCGTGCGGTCGGTGGCGTAGGAGAGGGAGGAGGCATCCGAGTCGATGGAGTTCTCCTCGTCATACCCAGAATATGTCTCCACAACCGGCCTCTAAACCCGCGGCAGGGCAGGGGAGTCCAACGGGAGACAACAAGGAGCGGTGTCACGGCACATTAGGCGCTCAATCAACGACGGACTCGCCTTGGGTTATACAGAGAACGAATGCAACATTCGCAAACAGCCGTGTGACCGAAGGATCGAACTCACCCGGGTGTCTTATTTACAACTCGTCAATAATGGGGAGGGAAATTAGCGAAACAACCTAAAAATATGAATGCAGGAACGTCTGTGCGCAGAGACTCGCAAATGAAGAAATGCAAACCACACTAACGGAGAAATACGAGCAAATCCCTGCTTGTATAATACCCCATCTCGTCATTACCCTGTGTTCTTATTATGAACCGTCTTCAAACTGCTTTTATTTATAGTTTCGTACTAAGGTTTAAAAATTAACCAACTAAGTTTTTTCAACATTACACAAGATATACTTGAACCAGAGCACGAAAAAACCCGAAACTCACTGCTTGGATTTGTGTTGCTGCCATCATACGTACACGTGTGGCAACGCCATCGCATACCTGTGTGTGTGTGTAGTGATGCTTGCAGATCGGGTTTTGATTGAGTCGACCAAGTGTAGCGGTTTGCGCAATACGCTACGAACCCGGCGACACGGGGTCGATTCCCAGGGCCTCCTCTAGGTCGGCTCAGCCGCAAATGAGTACCTAGTGCGGTGTGTAAACATCGCCACTGGGGAGACAAAGGCGTGGTGATGGCCAACCACCACCTCCTATGGCATGCCAGCCTTCATAGGTGCTCGCTAACAGCGCTTGCCACAACAGTTTGTTGAAGGCTATACGGGGGATCTTTGTCTTTGTTTAGTGGTGATGCTCGCAGATCGGGCTCTGATTGAATCGACCAAGGAGCAGTCACGGATGCATGTTCGTGCACTTCACAACACAAAATGGGTCCATTTGCAATCACTCACGCAGGACCAAATTGCTCATATCCGCCATTTAAACTTAACAATGTTATACATTTCCCGGCGGTCCAATTTCCCTGAGAGAATGCATTTATATAGTGTATCTATGATATATGCTAGGTAGATAATGTATACTGTATAGCACAGGTTATAAGATCTTCCTGATGAGTAATACTGCCTTATATATAAACAAAACATCAGTGGGATGGCGAATGGCCGTTTTCAGAGGAGATATAAAGCAACCAGACCACTTGGACTGACTTATGGTTCGAGAGGACAATTTACAATCCCGTAGCATTAAAACCACTGTTGCATTATCCAACTACAAACTATTCAAAGTGTTTTCTTGAGCTCTCCCTCAAGAAAACACAATGGTGTTCATGATGAACGTGGCGCCACGTCTCCTCTCTCAGGGCTGGCACGTCACTGCTGGCAGTTTTCATTTTAATGCGGTGTACGGTGCAGTTCGATACGTTCCATCAAAATAACGAGAAATGTATGTACGCTTGTTGAACTTCTTTCGCACCGTACATAGCCAATCGTGCGAATCGGAGGTGCGACATCCCAATGTTGGACTCTTCTAAAACAGAGCTAAATGTCTCAGCGAGGCTTTCCTGGATAATTGACTTCGAAAAATAAATCAAAGTGAATTCAAATTTTCCAGGCTAACCAATTTTTTTCCGAATTAAATTTAACCGGAAAGTTGTGGCCTGTAACACCAATGCCACCGAGTAGTTTTCATTTGCGTCATTGGAGGGGAAAAAAACCCATCTGAAAAATGCCGTGGAAACCATAATTTAGTCCCGGCACTGATTTAACACCGGATTTGCCCAAGTGCGACTGTGGCGGAGTGATAGAGAAAACAAATGAATCTCTTTGGTGTCCGAACATCTTAACACCTGTTTTATTGCCAGAAAGGGTAAAATCTATTCTTATGTTTCATTATTTTGAATACTGGCAAAAAAGGTCCCGTAGATATGCATACTGCTGCCAACACAGTATCACCGTTCTCATCGTTACACCGCAGATCCCAAGTACGTCCCGTACTTCTCATTGAAATAACCTATCGGTACTTTTGAGGGGCACTGCTTGACAGCGCAAACCGAGTGCTTAGTTTGCTTTGTCTGTGTTGATGGCCGCTGTAAAGTTTGTGTGGTCCTTGGTGGATGTGCCCACACGATATGAAGCAAGAGAACAAGCCATTATCTTCACTAGACTGCCATATTTTAATATCGTTTGATAAGTTAAATAGTTGAACATGAACCATCCACAAAATGGGTCATTCACCGAAACGTGAAATTGGAACGAAATAAAAGTTGTTTTGTTTGTCTGGATTTAAATACCATTATCAATAATGTGCAATTACATAATACGTTTCGGCACGATACAGGAATTCGCATACAGGAATTCCGACTCGCTGAGGAATGAGGCCCATATAGTCGGATATGTAAAAAAATGTCAGCGATGTGAACGTACAGAGAAGATGCCCGCTGCACAATGCACAGATGCTTCGCTGGGTGTGCGCTGCTAATTGGTCTGGGGCTGACGCGTGATGGCCGAATATCCAGCATTGTACTGGATACGTCGTTCAATTAAATTCTGAAAGGACGAAGCAATTTGCCACTCCTAAAATGTTGCATGTGTGTACAATTCCTCCCACAGTATATTATGCATAACCCGCTGCCACTGTGGTAAAGGTAAATGAATTTGGAAAACAATCTTGCACGATAACATTTACACAGATTGACATCTTTTTTTTTACAAGAAAATCATATTAAACCTGAAATTTGTATATGCACACACACACAATATACACGTAGAATACGCACACAATTACACAGATACACTGACACAAACACGTGTTATTGTTGTTCAATAACATGTCCCAACATGTAAAAAATAGTAAAATATGTCCTTTGGAAAAAAAAATAACAATTCTAGCCCCATATATAAATAATGTATTCGCCTTCTATCTGAATATATAATGTATATATATAGCACGTACATTATACATATATTAGCCTGCAGATGCGACTGCCTCGACCGTCTACCAGTGATACTGACGCAGCACAAAGCAGTAGTGCATATGCCGCATACGCAGGGGTTAATTCGTGTTGTTGTTGTCGGTTTTTTTGTCGTCGCAATTACACAAACGCGATTATTCACACAAACAGCACTGATCAGGCTCTCAAGGAAAACCCTTCGGCGAGGTCATTCGCAAAGCAAGCGCCACAGCAACAAACTTCATTCACCGGCGTATGCTCGACCGGTTAGGAGCCTCGCATTTCTATACAGCGGCAAACGTTCGGTTCCGAAGTTATTGCAAATTCGCGCGATCCGAATCGCCCGCGAAAATTAACGTGACGATGAAGACCGTAACGACAGCGCGCGCGTGTGTGTGTGTGTGTCTGCGATAATGCGACAGATCGTCCACTCAAAGTCAACGGAAACAGCGGTGAATATATATACGCGCGCGCGCATTAGAGGCGAAGAAGGGTGATCTTTTACCGTCATGCTTGTATGTCATTTCCTGGCAGCCGGAAAAGTAGAGGCAAACGAGCGTGCACAGGGTCAGAAAAAAGGCAAAGTAAAGCGAAAGGGCAAAAATCTCCATCGTGCCGGCGACCTCCGAGCGAAGGCTCTCAATTCAAGATCCAAACTTCTCCTCTCTCTCTTCTGTCTCCTCTCTCTCCTCTCTGTCTCTCCTCTCTCCTCCGTCTCCGATCTGGAAGCGGCGTGTGGTGGCGCAGGTGAGGAACGTGACTGCGCTACGATCGCAAAAAGGCAACGGGATTTTTTTTTCTTTCTTAAACCCAAAGTGAGAGGTGATGTTTCCCACACAGCGCGCGGGGACCGACGCAGACGAGAGAGAATGGGGGAGCGTGATGGCACCGCGACGGTCTCGTCGGGAAGGTGGGGTTGTTGGGTTCGGGATGATGCTGGGGGGGGGGTGGAGGGAGACAATGCGGCGGGGGGGAGGTTTGCTGTTGAGTCGTGGGAGACGAGAGGAATCTTGAGGGAGGAGGTGGGGAGCACCGCGGCGTGCGAGGCGTGCAGTGGTTACACAACGAGCGCCGTCGTACGCGGGGGCTACCCACGTGCCTCCCGCGTGCATCACTGGATCGTATGTTGAACTTCGTTCGCACCACACGTAGCCAAACGCGCTGATGAGGATTTTATGTTGAACTTCGTTCGCAGTATACGTAGCCAACCGTGCTGATGAGGATTGTATGTTGAACTTCGTTCGCACCATACGTAGCCAACCGTGCTGATGAGGATTGTATGTTGAACTTCGTCCGCACCACACGTAGCCAAACGCGCTGATGAGGATTTTATGTTGAACTTCGTTCGCAGTATACGTAGCCAACCGTGCTGATGAGGATTGTATGTTGAACTTCGTTCGCAGTATACGTAGCCAACCGTGCTGATGAGGATTGTATGTTGAACTTCTTCCGCACCATACGTGGCCAACCGCGCTGATGAGGATTGTATGTTGAACTTCGTTCGCACCATACGTAGCCAACCGTGCTGATGAGGATTGTATGTTGAACTTCGTCCGCACAATACGTAGCCAAACGTGCTGATGATGATTGTATGTTGAACTTCGTTCGCACCATACGTAGCCAACCGTGCTGATGATGATTGTATGTTGAACTTCGTTCGCACCATACGTAGCCAACCGTGCTGATGATGATTGTATGTTGAACTTCGTTCGCACCATACGTAGCCAACCGTGCTGATGAGGATTGTATGTTGAACTTCGCACCATACGTAGCCAACCGTGCTGATGAGGATTGTATGTTGAACTTCGTTCGCACCACACGTAGCCAACCGTGCTGATGAGGATTGTATGTTGAACTTCGCACCATACGTAGCCAAACGCGCTGATGAGGATTATATGTTGAACTTGGTTCGCACCACACGTAGCCAACCGTGCTGATGAGGATTGTATGTCTGTATGTTGAACTTCTTTTGCACTGTAGGTAGCCAACAGTGCTAAGGATGATTGTATGTTTGTATGTATATATATTGAACTTCTTTCGTACCGTACGTAGCCAACCGTGCTAATCGGAGGTGCGGGGGAAGGACAACAAACACAAAAAGCAAGTTCTAAGGAGATGCGTTTTCAATCGAGATGATGAGAAAAATGGCATAGCTCCCGTGGAATCGGAATAAACAGCATTCCAGACGGCCGCAGAAGCGCATTTGAAAGCGTGTGATGCTTGTGTCCGTCTTTGTTCGATGGCGAAGCAAAAGCCATTTAAAGCATCTGTGCCATAGGAAACGTCAAAATGTGCATGCTGACAGCCACATTATACAGCACGAAGACAAATATCGCTTACGAACTCTCGTTTTGGTCAAAATTGGACGGGCGTTTCCCCATCGTGAAGTTAAACCCAGAAAACGTGATACTGCTTTGGAAGTGGTACACAAGCACAAGTAAAAAAAAAACACTCAACACGTTTGTGAATGTAATAATAAATCCGCGATGTTCTGGGCAATGATCCTTCTTCCTCCCTCTGCTATGAAGAAGGGTCATTGCCCGAAACGTCGCCAATTTTATGTTTTCCCTCGATAGGGCGATGTTATTGAAGAATGTGTTGAGTTTTCGTTACGTTAATTTAGATTTTCATGTAATGCACGTTATTATCATCATAATAAACAAATATGTAATTAAATCAACATCTGAATTGAGCTCAAACAAAACAAGCTCGACTTGATGACGGTAATGAAACATTATATCGTATTTATTAATCACACTTCATCAAGAACAAATCGGAAAAAAATGCGCAAATATATCTCCCGCGATTTTCCATAAGGGGTGGGGGGTACTTTACTCACGAAAGCTGTGGTAACAAGGACATCATTCCCCCAAAGCATCTACAGTAAATCCATGGCGACCAATTGCCGTGGGACCACCAGCAATAGCTAACAGGGCAGAGGCACTTAGGATTGGATTTCAAAGGGTCCGCGAATTCGGTCAGTGATTAACGAATAAATTGTTCTCAGCAGCGCGAATGGAAGTGCAACACAAAAGTCCACACCGTTTGGAGAACAGGCAAGACGGACATTGAGTGTGTGATCATTATTTACTTGAGGAGGCCTGTCCAAGTTAGATGATTTTTGGTTTTTATCGTGGTAGGATTGAAATGCAAAACATCAACACAACATAGGCATAACGAGGCAGTATGAAACCCTCCCCGAGACTGTGCCAATTCCTCTTCTCGTGGAAGCCCCATGGTGTGAACACAGACTGCTCAAAGAGTCCAAAGCACAATTGAGATGGTGGAGAAGAGACCGGCAGCATTGGTTAAACAATTCCACTGATACACCATGTCTGGTATCAATCTCAGATCTCTGGGATTTTTATGCAACCCTAAAGGCCGGACTAACTATTAAACAAAACTAAACACACACACAGATAAGCAGATCCCTTGTTCAGATGTTCAACCGATGGGACAAGGCATGTTACGAGGCACCTGCTGATGCCTGTAACATGCCTGTAACATGCATGAGGAGGTCGACTGGCCAGTATAATCCCCAGCGCTGCGCCAGGCACCTTACTTGAGGTTGAATCCGCCTGGGAGAGGCCCTGACCAGGTTTAGACATCAAATGCCACGAATGCGGCGCGCAATCGGCAATTCCACCATGAATGACATTGCAATTCACAATTCACTACATCAACGAGGCTTTGTAACGCGATGGAGCATTCGGATACCACGACAGTCAATTTGGGCCAACCACAAAATCAATCGTTAAGCACTGCGCCAACCTGAATCAGGTTTACATATACAGTGTGTGAACACCATTATGATGACCCGCATGCATTTTCGTTGGCACTCTAAATGCGTTCTAACGCGCGCGCGTTCCTAACGCACGTTCTGGAAACACTGCCGCATCACAGCGATAACTGCAGCGTCCCGAGCAGCATCGCTGGAGCTGCCCGTGTGATTTCATTAACGGGCAAGCGCAGCTGGGCAATTGTTCATCCACGCTTTGCTACCCGCTCAGCGTGGATGAGCAGACCTCAGGCGGTGTTAGAGGCTGGCCACTTGAGTGCATCAAGAGTTCAACGGTGCCCATTGTGAGAACGCGCAGCCAAACACCACTGGTGTCAAAAATCCCAGACTTTCACCGGAGGAAAAAAAAAACACTTTAAAAAAACATCTATTGCGGGTATAGCATTCCCCCGTTATTCGTGGTTATAATAAACATAAAGTATATAAATATAAAAAAAATGCAATGATAGTTAATAAATGTAATTTCCTTAAATAATGCTACGCATCATCACTTTATCTCATCGCTGTCTCTCATCACTTTATATCTCATCACTTTCTTTTCCTCTCCCTCTCGATGCAGCAGTCGTGCAGAGTTCCGGATGTGATTCGCGGATTACCAGCATCGCGAATAGCGAGGGAGCGCTGCTGTACGATTGTCCGAAAAATACACTGCTAAAAGGTTACATTTTGACTTAAAACTTTCGTGACTGCAGGAATTCATATTCTATGGTTCTTTCGGTAAAGTCGCATAGATAGAAGAAGAAAAAAGAATAACAATAAAATAATAAAAATAAAGTGAATAAAAATTATAAAAAAATATATCACGACGTTTGGATCGCAACACAAGCAATTGTCATGCGAATCGAAACGTCCTGATATTTTTTATTATTCTTTTTTATTCACTTTGTTTTTGCTATATAGATTTTTTTTCTATCTACGTGACTTTACTGAAAGCACCATAGAATATGCTCAAAGTTTGATTTTGTACTTAACTTGGCGAAGCTGAGCTTTGTGAGAGCTCGCAAGAATAACTCAACAGGACACTGCGGCGTGGGTACACGCGGCTGTGGCGTTGTGCGGACTCTCTCTCTCTCTCGTGTTGGTGTCGGGTTGTGCTGCTTGGCACCACGTCCGCTCTTCCCATCCGTGTGCTCAGTTTCTGAAGAAACTATACTCTTTGGTTCTATTGGGTAAAGTCACGTAGTAGGTAAAAAATAAAATAACAAAAATCACGACGTTTCGGCCGCAACACAAGCGGCCTTCGTCAGGTGAAGGGACGAGACTGTCTGGTAGGACAGCGCTGGAGTGAAAAAAGCCACGCTCAGATCACGACCTTTAAGCTGTGTGAGAAGAAAAACACAAAGCGCCTTGACAAAGGAATTAGCATATAATTTAGCATTGAAATGGCGCATTGAGATAGCTAAGTTAAAGTATACACATCCGCAGAGGCACCCCTTGACAAAGGAATTAGCATATAATTTAGCATTGAAATGGCTCATTGAGATAGCTAAGTTAAAGTATACACATCCGCAGAGGCACCCCTTGACAAAGGAATTAGCATATAATTTAGCATTGAAATGGCTCATTGAGATAGCTAAGTTAAAGTATACACATCCGCAGAGGCACCCCTTGACAAAGGAATTAGCATAGAATTTAGCATTGAAATGGCTCATTGAGATAGCTAAGTTAAAGTATACACATCAGCAGAGGCACCCCTTGACAAAGGAATTAACATTGAATTTAGCATTGAAATAGCTGAGTGATTAGCACTGAGTGAAGAAACTCCCAGGACGTTGGAGGGAGGGAGGAGGGGGGGGCGAAAATCGGACGTTGTGCCAAACAACGAGCGAGCGGTACGACCCGAAACATTAAGGCCGCTTGTGTTGTGGCCGAAACGTCGTGAGAATTTTATTGTGTTATTTTATTTCATTAATTTATTATTTTATTCTCATTCTACGTGACTTTACCGAAAGAACCAAAGAAGATTAATCGGAGAGCTACGCAAATGGGCAATTAAAAACGTTTGTACGATACGTACGGCGCAGTGTTATAAATGTGAAGAATTACTACCTTTTTCACTGCAACCGCCATCGTAATCGGCAAACTGCAGCCAGCAATGACAAGTCTCCAGATGCTTAAAATAAAAACCTCTTCTGTTTACTCCCACGGCCAGCTTAGCGGCACTCTTTAAACATTGTTATCACCTGCCCATGGAGCGCCTTTCAAAGCCTTGACAGCCGATTCTAAACCTCACTGTCGCTCATGCACACAACGTCACTTGTACACACGTCACTCGTGCACATGTCACTCGTGCACACGTCACTCGTGCACACAACGTCACTTGTGCACACGTCACTCGTGCACACGTCACTCGTGCACACAACGTCACTCGTGCACACGTCACTCGTATACACGTCACTCGTGCACACGTCACTCGTGCACACAACGTCACTCATGCACACAACGTCACTCGTGCACACGTCACTCGTGCACACGTCGCTCGTGCACACGTCGCTCGTGCACACGTCGCTCGTGCACACAACGTCGCTCGTGCACACGTCACTCGTGCACACAACGTCACTCGTGCACACAACGTCACTCGTGCACACGTCACTCGTGCACACAACGTCACTCGTGCACACAACGTCACTCGTGCACACGTCACTCGTGCACACAACGTCACTCGTGCACACGTCACTCGTATACACGTCACTCGTGCACACGTCACTCGTGCACACGTCACTCATGCACACAACGTCACTCGTGCACACGTCACTCGTGCACACGTCGCTCGTGCACACGTCGCTCGTGCACACGTCGCTCGTGCACACAACGTCGCTCGTGCACACGTCACTCGTGCACACAACGTCACTCGTGCACACAACGTCACTCGTGCACACAACGTCACTCGTGCACACAACGTCACTCGTGCACACGTCACTCGTACACACAACGTCACTCGTGCACACGTCACTCGTGCACACGTCATTCGTGCACACAACGTCCTTTGTACACACGTCACTCGTGCACACAACGCCGCGTGTACACACAACGTCGTTTGCACATACACACACTTCAGCGAAATACTCTTGTCACGATAGAAATCCTCCGGAGCAATCCACGGTTTGATTTTACCTTCTGGCGACGGCGGCAGTTGGAACACATTTCTGAAATCCCCACCACCACTGTCCACCCAGCAGCATTAATAGGTGCAGCGCAGTGAGTGGATCAGCACGTTGTGTGTGGTGGGGGTAAAGTGTAGACTATGAGTACCATCACCTCTTCCAAGACGTCTGGCTGGCTAGCATGTAAAAGTAGGCCAAACACTCTCGAGAAGTTCTAGATTTGAAGCTTTCGTGACTGCAAGGATCCATACTCTTTGGTTCTATTCGGTAACGTCACGTCGGTAAAAAATAAAACAAAAATCACGACGTTTCGGCCACAACACAAGCGGCCTTCATCAGGTGAAGGGACCGTGCTGTCACGAAGACAGCGTTGGAATCAAGAAAGTCAAGCCAGGTCGCGTCCCTTAAGCTGTGTGGGAGAAAACCAAACGCTTTGACAAAGGAATTACCATAAAGTGCTGATTGAACACTTAAACACGGGGGGGAGAGGGAGGGGAATTTGACAATGCAAACGTTGTGTTGAAGGGAAATAAGCTGCTGTGAAAGTTTGATATGTCACTTCTTGGATAAATATACTGTACCATTGAAAATTAGTTCAATGTTTGGTATGATTTAGAACATCTTTCAATGATTGCTTAAGCTGTGTGGGAGGAAACCAAACGCTTCGATCAGCACTTTATGCTAATTCCTTTGTCAAAGCGTTTGGGTCGACACGGAGGAGACAAGTGCCGTTGATGGTGCCTACCAAATCAGTGCAACGTCAGGGCCACGTTATTTAAAAAAAAAACATATAATAGTCGTTAGCATCGTAATGTATAAAACAATCCATGCGTGTGTTAGGCCTTGTTTAAACAAAATTATGATGATGATTGTTTCCCTCTGGTCGTAGAGCGTAGAGGGAAGGTAGTGGGAGAGGCTGGGTGGCTGCGAGGATGGGGGGGGGGGGAGCCGCGCGTTGGGACGTCAGGACATGGGTGAAAAAGAGCTTCGTAGCTCATCGGATTTCCCCAGGATAAATAAAGATTCTGATTAAAGATTACTGACCAAAGCTCTTTCATCCGTTCCAGGAATGTCCCAAGCATGGATTGAGTCTAGTTTCTACTTATCATGCTAACGAAGTATTAAAGATACGGATACGGTTTTTTTTCCAGGTGGTTGAATAGGACCTTTTAGTTACCGTTTGATGAAAGAAAAAAATGTGATAGTTAAAGGGCTTGGCTTGTAGCTGGGGCAGAGCTTTGAACATACATTATACAGTGAGGGAAAAAAGTATTTGATCCCCTGCTGATTTTGTACGTTTACCCACTGACAAAGAAATGATGTCTATAATTTTAGTGGTAGGTTTATTTGAACAGTGAGAGACAGAATAACAACAAAAAATCCAGAAAAACGCATGTCAAAAATGTTATAAATTGATTTGCATTTTAATTAGGGAAATAAGTATTTGACCCGCTCTCAATCAGAAAGATTTCCTCGCTTCCAGGTATCTTTTATGCAGGTAACGAGCTAAGATTTGGAGCACACTCTTAAAAGGAGTGCTCCTAATCTCACCTTGTTACCACTCAATCGCCCGGGAAGGACGACTGAGTGGGTCTCAGGGAACGTAGGCAAGGGCAGCGGTGGAGTGTGAGAAGCTCTGTGTGAGCGCTGCTGAGTGCAAGCCTCTGTGTGAGAACTGCTGTGTGCAAAGCCTTGAGTGTGGAGCTGACGAGAGCGAGGGCTGCTGTGTGCTGGTTAGCGAGGTGTAACGTAGATAAAAGTGGGAATTGGTTAACAGAAGTGACCGTATAGACAGTGATATGAGTGCCTACAATGGTGCCAGAATAGGCTAAGCAGGTGACCTGTTACAACGTGTCAGTCTGAGTGATTTTACAAGACACTACATTTTGTGTTAGAAGTGCCAACGAACCTTCGCCTTCATGTCCAAGTCGGCGGCGAAACGAAGAAACCCACCTGCTGTGTTGTCGGACGACGAGGCCGAGCAAGACGTCGTCCCTCCAACAGCTCCAGTTGCCGGAGCTCCGAGCGCGCGCTCCAACGACGTGCTGCAGTCGGTGCAGGAGACTATGGCGAGTCCAACCCTGCTGCTTCCTCCGCAGAGCTGGCTGGACATCGCTGGTCATCTGGGGAGCCTGTTGTCGTTCGCCGCTCATCTGTTCGAGCGGATGACGGCTGCCTCGTCCACCGGACACCAAGACGCGCTTCCCGCCGCTGTCGTGTCCGAGGTGACGGGAGCGCTGGACCTGCTCGCCATTTCAGAGGCTGCAGCTGGGCTCCACGAGTCCGCCATTTTGCGCGATCGGACCACGCCGCAATCAGCAGCCGCCGATTTCCAAGGTGGAGGACGCCTCCAAACTTCGACGACTGCCGCCGGTGCGCCAGTTCATAGCTGCAGAAGGAGATTGGACGGCTTTTCGTCGTCAGTTCGAGGCCGCCTACATCTCGGTGGGACGTACGCCCTGCGAAGCGCTCCGAGCTTTTCCCACGGCCCTTGACGACAACTCGCTTGCTCCTTTTTTTGCCATCCCCCAGTCGGATAGAGCGACCCTCACGCGCGCCTACACCGAGATGGCCGCTATTTATGACCCCCCGTCTAATGTCCGGAGAAGATTTCGGCTGCAGCGACGGGGCGAGAACGAGACGCCGCTGGTGTATCGCAGTGCTCTCCTCGCATTGGGGCACGCGGTTTTTCCGCGCATGGACAGAGTCACTCTGGATTCTCTCGCCTTGGAACGTCTTCTCCCCTTGGCTTGGGAGTTAGGGGTCGCCCTCGCGGTGACGGAGGACGACGACCTAACTTCTCTGCAGGTGGCCCACGGCATCCAAGCACACCTCAACCTAAATGACCGGTCGGCGATGGCGGCCAGTACAATGGAGCTGCCCGCGAACAAGCATATAGGTGCCTCCTTCACCTGTGGCATGGAGGAAAAGGGTGCTGTACGGCGCCCGCCCACGCGGGAATGGCGCCCCAGGCTGAGCCAGCCGCCTGGGCACCCTTACCGTACCTGCTACAGGTGCGGCTTGCAGGACACATCGCCATCAACTGCTGCTGAGGAACCGGAGGGTTCCCGCCGCATCCATCCTCCGGCTTCAATGACTACTCCTCCCGCAATATACAGACGCACGGCCGTTTTTGTCCCATCACCCATCTAGCATAGGTCGCGTGCGGAATCAGCCTGTAACATCTCATCCCGTCGCGGGTTGTACACGAGGTGCGAGTTCGTTAATGTATTGGCCGCGCGGTGCCGATCAGTGGAACGCACTGGCTCATCGAGTTGTGGGCACCGAAGGGTTCTTCAACAATTGTGGGTTTTATTCAAGGGATCCAGGTTCGGTTGTTAATAGACACGGGGGCCGTTGCGACTATGGTGTTCCGAGGCTGTGTTCCGTACGTTGCATTCTTCATCTGATCCCCTTGCCCCCGTGGAGAGTGCTTGTGTTGCGGCTAACAGGGAGAGCCTGGGTATAATGGGGCAAATGTTGGCCTTTGCGCAAATTGGGGAAATCTTTTTGGAAGGTCAAATGCTAGTTTCACGGACATTAGCCGTGCCCTGTTTGTTGGGCACCGATTTTCTGAGCAGGATGCCCTTGAAAATTCTAATCGACCAGGGGTGCATTGAATTACCGTCGGGACAACAGTTGCAGTTTCTACATTGCCCTCGTCGACAACCATTGCAGAACGCTGTCATTCATGCGAAGGCTAACCAAACCGTTAAGGTGCCTACGGATTCTCAAATGCTCCTACCACTGCGATTGCGCAAAGAGTTGCCTTCAACGGGGCTGGCGGAGGGAATCCTGCTAACCCCTTCAAACGTCGTGTCGCAATCCCCTTCGCTAATGGGGGCTATGACGGTTGTATCCGCCAAGCAGACGCAATTTCTGCAGGTACTGAATGCGGGACACGCGCCAGTTGTGATTCAGGCAGGTACTGTCCTGGCACACGCTTCGGCAGCCCGTTGGCTTGATGATGCAGAGCCAGCTCATGTGGTTGCGGGAAACGTTGATAAACCTGATGAGCTGGATTCTGCGTGGCTGGAATCTCTGTGCTCCGAGAACCCTGCACTTACGGTAGTTCAGCGAGCTCAGCCTGCGCTGGCTCTTAAATGATTTTTCGGATGTATTTAGCACTAGCAAATTTGATATTGGGCACACTTCTCTCCTCCATCATCACATCAATAAGGGCGATTTATTCCCCATTCGGATTAATTCGCATAGACTCAGCCCCGCTGAGAAGGAACAAGTACACCTGGCTTTTGACGAGATGCTGGCAGCAGATATTATTGCTCCATCCAATAGCCTGTGGGGAACACCCATAGTCCTAGTAAAGAAGCGTGATGGAAACTTAAGATTTTGCGTTGATTTTCGCAAGTTAAATAAGATATCGGTGGCAGATGCGCATCCCCTTCCTCATATGGACGACTCGCTCGATGCATTGTCAGGCGCGCAATTCTTTTCGACACTCGATTTATTGTCTGGGTTTTGGCAATTGCCCCTCGACGACGAGTTGAAACCAAAAACTGCTTTCCGCACGCCCCAGGGCCTTTATCACTTCAATTGCCTTCCGATGGGATTGAATTCAGTGCCGGTCACCTTTCAGCGGTTAATGCAATTGGTCCTTGCAGGGTTGAAATGGGATTCTTGCCTTATATATTTGGATGACGTCGTCTTTAGCAAAACCTTTGACGAGCATTTACAGCGATTGCGCTCGGTCTTCAAGAAAGTATGTGCGACCAATTTGAAATTCAAGCCACAGAAATATCATTTGCTTTAAACATCGGTTAAATACTTGGGCCACATAGTTAGCGCAGCCAGTGTTGCTACAGATCCGGAGAAGACCTTGTTTGTGCGCACGTGGCAGGCGCCTAAGTTGGTAGCGGACGTCCGCAGTTTCATCGGATTCGCTTCTTACTACCGGCGGTTTGGTAAAGATTTCGCCACCATTGCTAAACCACTGCACGCCCTCACAGCCAAGGGCCAGAGATTTCGGTGGGATAAGGCTGAAGAGGATTCCTTCCTCACCCTCCGTGCCGCCCTCGCCGATGCCTCCCGCTCGCGTATCCTGATTTTGCTAAGCCCTTCATCTTGGACACAGACGCCAGCAATACGGGCATTGGGGCAGTCATTTCCTAGCTTGTCGAGGACACAGAGAGAGTGGTTGCTCACGGCAGTCGAGTCCTATCTCCCGCTGAACAGCGCTATTGCGTCACGCGCAGGGAGTTACTGGCCATGGTCCATTTCATCCGTGATATCGTCCTCATTTGTACGGACGGGACTTTGTCATCCGCACGGACCATGCGGCCCTCCAGTACTCCCTGCGCATCGACCAGCCGTCCAGGCAGTTATCCCGATGGCTCGAAATCCTCCAGGGATTCTCGTTCACAGTGGTGCACAGGAAAGGCACCCGGCACGTCAACGCTGACGCCTTGTCCCGATTGCCGCCCCATGTCGCGTGCACGTGCGCCTCGGGCGCGTCGAGATGTAAGCCCTCGCAAGGAGAGGCACCCATGGTGCTCATAGCAGCCGGGAACAATGCGGGATACAGGCACTCAGTCGCCACGGGATTCTGTTCTGAATCTTGACCATGAGACGTGGGCTAAGCTGCAGGTTGATGATGCCTCACTATTGACGTTGCGCCGTCGTGCTTCTCGGAGACCGGGGCCCGCGGGTCGCCCAACCACTGCGCTGCGTGAGGGACTCCTCATGCGGTGGGAGGGGGAGTCCCAGCATTATTCCTTGATCGTACCCACCGTCCTTAGGGGTAAAACTTACGAAAGCTGTACACGAGAAGTGAATGCATCTGGGTGTGCATAAAACGTTGGCAACGTTGAAAATGGACTTTTACTGGCCCGGCATGGAGAGTGATGACCTCTTCCTGATTAAAGGTTGTGCCGATTGTGCGCGTCGGAAATCTCCTGCCCTGCGACCGCAGGTTCTGTTACAATCCATCGTTGTGTCACGGGTGAATGAATTGGTGGCCCTTGACATTTTGGGTCCCTTTCCGGTCTCCCAGAGAGGGCACAAGTACCTCCACGTTGGGGTTGAATATCTAACTCGTTGGCCTATGGTCTGGCCTTTGGTTAACCAGTCAGCTGCGTCTATAGCCGATGCCTTTTTAAATGGCTATGTCCTTGATAAGGGGGCCCCTTAGCAACTACTCACGAATCAGGGCAGGGATTTCTCCTCCAAGTTGCTCCAGGAGGTGTGCGAGTCCTTAGGCACGCAGAAAATACGCACCTCACCGTATCATCCGCAGACGGACGGGATGGTTGAGCAGTTGCATAGAACCCTCACCACCATGCTATTCCAGAAAGTGACCGAGGGCCAGTCGGATTGGGATCTGCACATTCCGGGGGTCCTCACTGCTTACAGACTTGCTCCCCATGCCTCGACGGAATTCTCACCGTTTTATTTAATGTGCAAGTTCAGTTGGGATTGTGCCCCCCGCGGAAAGGATCGGTGGTGCCTGACCCAATGTTACAAACTTTTTAGCAGCTGCGGTTGGCCTTCAAGGCCGCTAGGAGCAACTAGGCCCGCAGACAGGCCGGGAACAAGCGGCTGAGAGTACAGGGAGGGCCAGGAATACCTTGGAAAGAGGGGGACATGGCTTGGTTACATTGCCCCCAAGTGCCTGTGGGCACGTCCCCAAAACTGTACCGTCCCTGGCAAGGATCCGTCGAGGTCATTAAGGTTCGGTGGCCGCAGTGGGTGCGTATTCGATTGGGCCGGCGGCGCTGGTTCGTGCATCCATCGCGGTTAAAAACATACATCTTGTCCGATCCTGTCGATTCATCCCCACATTCCTGGCGGCCGATGTCTGATGTGTCCAGTACGCCGAACGCCACGCCTGAGGTAATTGGACATGAGGATTGTTCTGTACCGCCTACAGGACCGGAGAACTTAATGGCCACGGACGAAGCGATGCGGACTCCTACAGCGGACCACTAATCACGCCCGAGCAGAACTGTCTTTACCCCCCGGGATGGCCCTGCCGCACACACTCATTCGCAACGCGTCAGTTTTCGTTGATTTCACATTCCCTTGTTCGTCGATTTCATATTCCCTTGTTCTTATTATTGTTGTTTTTCGATTTAAAGCTTTCGTGACTGCAAGGATTCATCTTCTTTGGTTCTTTCGGTAAAGTTACGTAGAATGAAAATAAAATAATAAAATAATAAAATAAAACGATAAAATTCTCACGACGTTTCGGCCACAACACAATCGGCCTTCATCAGGTGAAGGGACGAGACTGTCTGGAGGACAGCGCTGGAGCGAACACAGCCAAGCTCAGACCACGACCTTTAAGCTGTGTGAGAAGAAACAAAGCGCCTTGACAAAGGAATTAGCATAAAGATTAGCATTTAATTGGCGGACTTAGCATGATGAACGGTGTAGAGGGGGTGAACATGTGCAGACCGGCGAGGGGGGGAGTTTACATATTGATGGTGTGAAAAGGGAATTTAAGCTGCTGCGAAAGTTTGGGATACCACTACTTGAAAAAATATACTGTACCATTGAAAATTAGTTTAATGTTTGGTTCGGATAATTTAGCATTGAAATAGCTGCGTGATTAGCTTGTGACTGGTCACAGAAATGGCTATGTTAAAGTCAAAGCCTACACATCCACAGAGGCACCTAGTACCAATCAAACAGGAGAATTTAGCATTGAAATAACTGAGTGATTAGCTTGTGACTGGTCATAGAAATAGCTTTGTTAAAGTCAAAGTCTACACATCCACAGAAGCACCTAGTACAAACCAAACAGGAGAATTTAGCATTGAAATAGCTGAGTGATTAGCTTGTGACTGGTCACAGAAATGGCTATGTTAAAGTCAAAGCCTACACATCCACAGAGGCACCTAGTACAAATCAAACAGGAGCATTTAGCATTGAAATAACTGAGGGATTAGCTTGTGACTGGTCATAGAAATAGTTATGTTAAAGTCAAAGCCTACACATCCCTTTTCACACCATCAATATGTAAACTCCCCCTCCCCCCCTCGCCGGTCTGCACATGTTCACCCCCTCTACACCGTTCATCATGCTAAGTCCGCCAATTAAATGCAAATTTCTATGCTAATTCCTTTGTCAAGGCGCTCTGTTTCTTCTCACACAGCTTAAAGGTTGCGGTCTGAGCTTGGCTGTGTTCGCTCCAGCGCTGTCCACCAGACAGTCTCGTCCCTTCACCTGATGAAGGCCGCTTGTGTTGTGGCCGAAACGTCGTGAGAATTTTATTGTGTTATTTTATTTTATTAATTTATTATTTTATTCTCATTCTACGTGACTTTACCGAAAGAACCAAAGAAGATATTGTTGTTTTGTTCATGGACACTGCTTACGATAGCGTTGTTGTTAGGGGTTGTCATGATGCATACGCGCATGGTTATGTATATTGACAGCCAGGACGGCTGCGTTTTTTATTCGTGGGTGGGGGAGGATGTAGTGTGCTGAAATACGTGCGCATGTGCAACATGAGGTTGCACGGGCAAACTGCCACCTAATTTGGGAGAGAAGCTGGTGCAGACCAGGTCGGCCCGGGGTTGCACGCTGACACCGGAGGTCTTTCCAGGGAGACGTGCGATAAGGGGTGATTAATGGCCTGACAGGCACCAGCCGGTCTGGCCCTAAAGAGACACAAGGGAGGAGCTGGACAATTGGGAGGGGAATATAAGGACGGGCGTGGGAGCGGAGCGGGAGTTCGTGTTGCTGGGGACAACGGAGAGAAGACGTTTCGCCGCTGCCGCTCAAGCCGGGAACAGGCCTCAACCCTCACGAGTCGCCAGGCGGGTGATGGTCGATCCCCCCGCCCAGGACGGACGAGTGAGTGGGTCTGAGGGAACGTAGACGAGGGCAGCGGTGGAGTGTGAGAAGCTCTGTGTGAGAGCTGCTGAGTGCAAGCCTCTGTGTGAGAAGCTGTGTGAGAGCTGCTGAGTGCAAGCCTCTGTGTGAGCGCTGCTGAGTGCAAGCCTCTGTGTGAGAGCTGCTGAGTGCAAGCCTCTGTGTGAGAGCTGCTGTGTGCGAGCCTCTGGATGAGAGCTGCTGTGTGCAAGCCTCTGGATGAGAGCTGCTGTGTGCAAGCCTCTGTGTGAGCGCTGCTGTGTGCAAGCCTCTGGATGAGAGCTGCTGTGTGCAAGCCTCTGTGTGAGCGCTGCTGAGTGCAAGCCTCTGTGTGAGAGCTGCTGAGTGCAAGCCTCTGTGTGAGAGCTGCTGTGTGCGAGCCTCTGGATGAGAGCTGCTGTGTGCAAGCCTCTGGATGAGAGCTGCTGTGTGCAAGCCTCTGTGTGAGAGCTGCTGTGTGCAAGCCTCTGTGTGAGCGCTGCTGAGTGCAAGCCTCTGTGTGAGAGCTGCTGAGTGCAAGCCTCTGTGTGAGAGCTGCTGTGTGCGAGCCTCTGGATGAGAGCTGCTGTGTGCGAGCCTCTGGGTGAGCGCCGCTGTGTGCAAGCCTCTGGGTGAGAGCTGCTGAGTGCAAAGCCTTGAGTGCGGAGCTGCCGAGAGCGAGAGCTGTTGTGTGCAGGTTAGCGAGGTGTAACGTAGATAAGAGTGGGAATTGGTTAACAGAAGTGACCGTATAGACAGTGATATGAGTGCCTACAATGGTGCAAGATAGGCTAATAAAGTGTAAGCAGGTGACCTGTTACAACGTGTCAGTCTGAGTGATTTTACAAGACACTACACAACTATTGATACACAACGTTGAAGGATTTTGTTCATCACGAGCGCGGGGGATATGGTGCTTGAAATGGCATGTGCGCGGTGTGCTGTGACGATGTCAAATCTGCCCAACCTGATTTTTTTGTTTTAATTACGGGTTGTGACATGAAATAAAAGTTAAATCGGGTCACAGGGTTCATAGCGAGTTGCACTAACCTCTTTGCCACCACTCCAACCCTACTTATTTAGGTGCATTTATTTATTTGTCTGTATGTGCTATGTATGCTATTCTAGATTTGAAGCTTTCGTGACTGCAAGGATCCATACTCTTTGGTTCTATTCGGTAAAGCCACGTAGGTAAAAAATAAAACAACAAAAATCACGACGTTTCGGCCACAACACAAGTGGCCTTCATCAAGTGAAGGGACCGTACTGTCCAGAGGACAGCGTTGGAGTGAAGACAGCCAAGCCCAGGTCGCGTCCTTTAAGCTGTGTGAGAGGAAACAAACGCCTTGACAAAGGAATTGGCATAAAATGCTGTAGAGGACCGGCACGGGGGGGGGGGGGGGGGTCGGGAGTTTGTAAATGTTGGTGTGAAGGGAAATAAGCTGCTGTGAAAGTTTGGGATACACTACTTGAATAAATATACTGTACCATTGAAAATTAGTTTAATGTTTGGTATGATTTAGAACATCTTTCCAATGATTGCTTAATTTGGAACCATCTTCTCGGTTGAAATTGTGCAGCTTATTTCCCTTCACACCAACATTTACAAACTCCCCCCCCCCCCCCCCGTGCCGGTCCTCTACAGCATTTTATGCCAATTCCTTTGTCAAGGCATTTTTTGTTTCCAAGCTTATTTCCCTTCACACCAACATTTGTAAACTCCCCCCCCCCCCCGTGCCGGTCCTCTACAGCATTTTATGCTAATTCCTTTGTCAAGGCGTTTTTTTTTCCCTCCCACACAGCTTAAAGGACGCGACCTGGGCTTGGCTGTCTTCACTCCAACGCTGTCCTCTGGACAGTACGGTCCCTTCACTTGATGAAGGCCACTTGTGTTGTGGCCGAAACGTCGTGATTTTTGTTGTTTTATTTTTTACCTACGTGACTTTACCGAATAGAACCAAAGAGTATGTATGCTATGTTTATACGGTTGTCTTGTACAGAGCCTTGTTATGCAGTTGTATTTAGATGTTTTATACATGCAAATAATTGTAATTATTGTTTGATATACCTAATTATGGCAATTAATAGGATCTCCTCATGGGAGATAGTAAAACGATATAAATAATTCATTTATGACACTTATTCATATAAATCCAAACTATACTAGAAAAGTAGATTAACTACTGTACAGTATTCCATATTTTTTTTGCAGTAAAATTCATAGACACTTGTTACAATTCTATATATCTGTCACAAATATATAAGAGCATATCATTTACCAAGACAATTCGCTGACTCATTTAAAAGGATGCTGTGGGGGTGTTAACGTCCTGCGTGCGATGGACAGCCGTACCTTCAGTGACTGACAACCAACAGGCAGCTGTGAAATTTATAACGGTGGGATCCCATCCCTGACTCCTGCTACAAGCGCCTTAAACACGCGGCTACCTAGGGTCTCTCCATCCGAGCTGGCGTGTGTAATGAGGTCCCTAAGGAGGAAGGCACTGAAGGTCAGACAAGCCGGAGCTTGTTGACGAAAAACACGACTGGTGGAAAGCCAGGAACAAAAAAATCCACAGAAGCATTGATGTTCCAGACTTTGGAGAATGAAAAATTAAACAATAAGAGGCAAAGAAGCCTCGCAGGCCCGGCTTGGAATGGTTCTCTTTGCTACACTTAGAATTCTTAGTAGGCTACCATCGCGACTTTGGAATGTCTCCTGGATTGAGGTGGCTGGGGGCAAAAATAATGTTAGACCACTTCTTCTCTTTTAGTATGGTTGACGTAGATGCACAGCAACATCTACAATTTCACATGCAGGTGGTCAAGCCAGATAACCGCGTCAGGAGTAGTGGTGTGTTTCGCTGTAATTTCTCCTTCGTATTTGTGGATTGGGCATTGCATCATTATATGTTGTACGGTGTGTTGTGGATGACCACAGTCGCACGCAGGAGAGTTTAAAATTTTCCATTTGTGCATCTGCCATAGTTTGTGCAGTGGATGCGGTTTAGGGTGAACCATGAGCTTCATGGACCACTGATTCAACACAGCTGAAAACTGGGTTTAAATCTAAGACTATAATCCAAAATACAAACTATTCGTATTTTACCAGGTAAGGCCCACTGAGCTATATAGGTCTTTTTCAGAAGTGACCTGGCCACAAATGATAGCTCAACGAAGTGGCTAATCATTTGGAAATGTATCACAGCCAAATACTCTAAATGCATGTTTCTAAATGTGGAGGGGAAAACCGGAGAACCCGGAGAAACATCAAAGCAACCACGGGGAGAGAGACACGCAGACTCCAAACATACAGGCATCAAGGTCGGGATCGAACCCACAACCTCCTGTATATCAGGTGAGGCAGTTAACATCTCGCCAGCGGGAAGCTACTAATGATTATTACACTTGGTTCTCAAGCATAGTAGAGTGATGTTGTCATTGTATAGAAATGTGGTTAATCTCTTGGTTTTGGGCATTTTCCAGCTCTGTGAATTTTAAATGTGAGTTTGATTGGCATGCGGTAAACACTGTCTGCAGAGGATATTAAACGTTTGTCTGCAATGTGGATGAAGAGGCATATTTAAATTTTATTCTTCCAGACAAGGTGGTGGACTCCTTGTTGCAAGAGTTCCACGTGGAAATATCTTCATCTCGCAACAAGATGTTGATGGCCCAATCAGCATATAATGGGGATGTAAAAAACAAGTAATTTCCACTGAATTCTACAAATACTGAATGTCTTTGTTTTAAAAATACTGTTCTTCTAACGTATTCCGTGATGTTTCAATTTGCATTATTCATTAAATTATGCGAGCACGCTGCGTGTTTGCGATCAAAGGACGAGGTTACTACATGTTGCCAACTGTCAATTATTTTGTGTAAAGCATTAAAGTGGATAATCCTGAAGAGAAATCCATTTAAAACGTTGTATTGTGAATCAGATTTTTGTCGTGCAGCTCTCCGATGTCTTTCTGGTCGTGCCATGTGGTCGTTGGGCACGATGACTAACTTTTCTCTCCATGCGCTGGAAGCTTCTTCAGTCGTTTAAACAATATTTTATCGGACGCTGTTTGCCGCCACATTTACAGAGAGACGGATTATAGTTTGTAGAAGAGGTTTGAATATATAATTAAAAAAATACAACTGCCGATGTTACTCAAAACTCTCTTTTAACAGAAGTATGAAATATGTCATCATGTGAATTCATAACCGTTACAGGATAGCTGCTACATTTGTTGAATATATTTAAAAACAATTTTTTTTATTTAGCAGGCAAGGCCCACTGAGCTATACAGCTCTTTGTCAGAAGTGACCTGGCTACAAATGATAGCTCAACGAAGTGGCTTATGTGGAAATCTATAGAAGCCAAATGCTCTAAACACATATTGATTCTAAATGTGGAGGGGAAAAAAGCCAGAGGGCCCGGAGAAAAATCGGCGCGACCACAGGGAGAGAGACACGCAACATACAGCAGCAGTTTTACACACCACTGCAACATTGGCAAAGACTAATTAGAGAATCCATTGAAATTGAGAGGAACAAGAATAACTTTAATCGCTCTGACAGCTACCGGCTTAGTGCGGCCTGGAAGCGTATTATTAAATAATACACATTACATTTTGATTTAAAGAATTACTAATCTACAACTCATTACTAATCATAACCAATGACTGATTACTAATCGATTATATAATTGCAATACCCCCCCCTCCGCCTCTAATAACTGCACCTGATATGAGTTAAGTGATGACGTCACCCTGCTGCTCTATATAAAACCGGGAGCAAGCGAGGGCTTTACCATTCTGGCGAATTGCCCGATGATGCTGGATGTATTTACCAGCGAAACGTCGTACTCAAACTGTAAATGTGGATTCGCTCTTCAACACACCGGTGGGCTAAAGTAGTGAATTATTTGTCTTTTGTCAACGTGACACTTTTTTTTGCTGATTGGCCGTGTCGGGTGGTGGAGGGTTACGACACATTTATAAATAAACGCGATCTAACCCAAAAACCGTTATTATAAAGAGTTACAGGAACCCAACCGCTCACTCAATTGCAAAAGGTCTCGATGATGAGCTACCTTTTCAGTGGCATAACATGTGTCAATTTCCCGTGTAATCCAAAACATTATTCTTGTTATGACTCGAGCCTGGTAGAGACCTGTACGTGAATTGCAACGCAACGCCTCTGAGTCTGAATTAGCCTCTTCACCAACCATAACGGCTGCACCCTTCATGCGCTTTTGCAAATGTTCTGGAATGAATAGCGCGATTCCACGGACATCAAATGATTCTCGGCAGGGCATAACGCACTACACTGCGCCTCGGGGAGTTCTGCATGCTCATTAGCCTGTGATTATACACAGCTCGTGCTATTATTATATTTTTTTCACCGCATCACAGAGTGTGCTTTTTCCTTTGCATGTTAAGGGGTTTGCTCCATGCCGTGCCCAGGAGCTTTGAAGTGTCATTACACCATGGTAATATAAGCAATATCTTACGATAATAATTAATAATTTACAGCTGAACTAAGGTCTCTCCAACACCAGATATCACATGTTCGCCGTGACCAGGAATCAAACTCACGTCGCTGGGTTCGTAGCCTTGTACACAAACAAACGCGCTCAGGCTCCCCGGGAAATTGACACGTTGAATGGCAGAGTGGAATTGTTGTTATTCCATACGTACAGGGACGTGTTGTCAGGGGAGGCAGAGCCTCACCTGTCATACTCCAATGAAAATAGCTGTTACGAAAAGTAAAAAAATGAAATTTATAGCACAGATCAGTGGAAAATCTTAATATTTATTTAATGTCACATGACATTGACTTCTCCAAGACAGAGGTTACTTGCAAGCCACCTGGCTACCATGAGAGATTCGTTCATGAGGCTATCCACATATACATATACAAACACAGAGACAATTTCAACCGAGAAGATGGATTTTGGTTTAGCAATCATTGGAAGGATTTGATAAACCATTTCGGTTCTTAATTGATTGTTCACGCTTACGGTGGCTTTCAGACCGCATCCATTATTTTCGTCTCCCCCTCTCCTCTTTTCCGAACATAGATGACTCGTCCATCTGAACAAACTGTCAAATCGCTCTCCGTGGTGCTAACGTTAAAAAAACCCGCCACTTTTTCAAAATTTCTTGCTGTGGTTTTCACACCTGATGATGATTGCTTGTGTTGCAGTTGAAACGTCGTGATAATTTTATTGTTTTATGTTTTTATTATGATATTGTTTCCCTTCTACGTGACTTTACCGAAAGAACCAAGAATATGAAACACAACTGAATTGATTAAAAAAAAATGTATTACTGTATAATGAAGCTAATTCACCACACAGCATGATACAAAAGGAATGAAAATGATCAGAGAACAATAACCTGCCATAAAACGACCATTAGTATGCCACACAGAAACGCAGGCACCTGTGCAGACAACCTTAGTGTAACCTCAAAAGGATTTGCGTGCTTTCGATAATGATGGCATTGCAATCCTACATATAAATGAGCCTCAGCAGACCATGAAGCACCCTGATGAATTATGCAAAACTCCGCAAGAGTCTGTGCGCAATGAATTCGGTGCAGCCAGCCACTGGACTCACTTCAATGACATCGTGCACGGAGGTCTGCGCCGGTAGGCCAAGCTGTAATGCCGACAAATCAAAGAGGTTTCCGGGTGGCTCAGGACGGGCTAAATGTGCTCAATCTCTCATCTTGCAAAAGAAACACCCCGGAGGACTTTAAGCTGCGCATAAATAACGTCCGAGCGGCACTGAAATTGAAATTGGGAAGTGAGGGAAGAGCTGTTCAACAACTGAATCATTTGGCGGGACCCCGGGGTCCCACAAAAATCAGGTCAATAATTATTATTATTGTTGTTCAGTCCGCCCCACTACGTGACCCCGACAGCAACGCGCCGCCCGCCCAGACTCTTGCCAACAAGCGCCAGCAGGCGGCGATCAACACGATGGGCGCCACCCCACCGGCCAAACGCGAGCCCCGGGGGGCGTCCGCCGCAGTCGCGCGCGGCGACGACGCCCTCCGGTCAGCCGTCGATCCTCGGCTTCTTTGCCAAGGCGAGCCCGCCCCCGCAGTGAATTTAACGTGTTTATGTAGTTTTTCAACTTTTTACGAAACTTAGTGCCCCAAGTAGCTCTCGACGAGGCCAATCAATTGACCACTAGTTTTGTTGTCGGTAAGGTAACAAGATTCGTGTCGCTACGCGGTTTTTCCCACCCCGGGGCAGTGATGGGACCCCGGGGTCCCGCCAATTGCTTCAACTGTAGAAAGTAAAGCAACATTTGTATCATCTCCATCATCAGCGATGATCAATCGGCTGCTGTATGAAGGCCTCCCCCAAAGCCATTGCCATCTCCCAAGGCCCCCTGCGAGATCTGACAATCCACCTGACGCCCGACGGAGGATGATTTCATCGCCCCGTCTCGACGGAGGATGTTCTCTCCCTCGTACGACTACGAAAGGGAAATTGATGCAGTTATTCAAGCTCTCACAAACCCACGGCCGATATGTTCATTGCATACAGTTTTAAAACATTACGCTGAGGCCCATCGCCTGTGCATATTTAAATGTCAAGCATATCACCTTCTAGCCATGCACTACCTTCCACAAAGCCTCGCCTGTCTCTCTCCTCTCACTCCCCCTTCGTCCTTGGTCCAAAATGCAAGCACAGTCTCGCGGCAAAAGCACTTTCCATTTTGTGCGATTCTGTACACCTCGGTGGGGGGGGGGGGGGGGAAAGGCCTTTCTGTTTTTTTGTTGTTGTTAGATTTATTTTGTATTCCTATTTATTATAGCACAAATGTGTTGTGTTGTTGGGAGGGACATCATGAAGTGAAAGAAAAAATATATGCTCATGAAAATCCTGCAGTCTGCACAACATCGCACATTGCGTCGGCGAATGGCAACGCGTGATCACGCCACGGAAATATTTTCAAGTCCATTTTGCTGGGCCACTTTGACCAACACAAAACAGTTCTGTCATGCTCCGTGCAGAGTGATTTGCCACAAATCATAACCCACCGTGTTCACATCTATGTGCAGTGCACACAGTTGAGCTGGGTTATACTGTGTAGGAACCTCCTGGTTACACCACCAGCCCACGGGGGATTATTGTGTCCGTCCGTCGTGCATCCAAAAATGGGAGGGGCTGGGTGGGGAGGGGAGGGTGGGGAGGGGCTGGGTGGGGAGGGTGGGGAGGGGCTGGGTGGGGAGGGTGGGGCTGGGTGGGGGGTGGGAGGGGTGGGGCTGGGTGGGGAGGGGCTGGTCACCCCGTGGTGCCCTTATAAAACTCAACGTTTAACCTACTCACGCCGGCTTGTGCCCGCCCTCACAGTCGGGCATATTTGCGGAATACACCACCACGTGGTGCCGCCGTTGACCCTGGCCATTGACCGAGCAACCCAACGTTCCTACCAGCTCCCTCCGCAGGAATGTGTTTTGTGAAATAATGGTTTCCATCCATGCATGGGTCAGGAGGCCCCAGACGGAGAGTTGGCGAGGGTGGTGTTTGACGGGCAAGGCGAGAGGACCTATGTGGAATGAGAAGCTTCAATGCAGAGGTCGGGTAGGATAAAAATAAAATGGGGAAACTAATCAGACATTATAAATGTGTATTCATGTAGAATTGTATTCTGGCATCCATTTATATCAAAATGTTGCTGTCGATCAAGTTACATCACGAAAGATGACCTGTTTTGGCTACTCCTCCAAAAACAGCGGAACATCATGCTTGCCAATAAATTATCTTTAGAGGATAATGCCACCAAATAAAATCTCCTGGGGTCTTACCAAGCCCGATTGCTCTATGCCAGGGGCTCAGAAACCAAAATAACAAGAAGAGCCATTCATTCCGAACTCAGCACAGAACAACTCAACATTTCAAGAGCCGCAATTTCAGCGTGAATGACGTCACGGAGTGGTCTTTAAAGACCCGCACGCGACTCCGGAGCTGCAGGCTGCCGACCCCTGCACTAGCCCTGAGTGTAAAAAGGTTCAGCACGTTCTTGGTTCTTTCAGTAAAGTCACGCAGAATTGAAATTAAATAATTAAAATAAAAACATAATCAAATAAAAAATTCTCACGACGTTTCGGCCACAACACAAGTAGCCTTCCTCAGGTGAAGAGACAGAACTGTCGGGAAGACAGCGCTTCAGTGAACACAGCCAAGCTTTGACCGCGTCTTTTAAGCTGGGTGGGAGGAGCAGCTTAAAAGACGCGGCCAAAGCTTGGCTGTATTCACTGAAGCGCTGTCTTGCCAACAGTTCTGTCTCTTCACCTGAGGAAGGCTACTTGTGTTGTGGCCGAAACGTCGTGAGAATTTTTATTTTATTATGTTTTATATTAATTATTTTATTTCAATTCTACGTGATGACTTTACCGAAAGAGCCAAGAAGATGAATCCCTGCAGTCACGAAAGCTTTACATCGAGGTTCAGCATGCATTGATCATTGATTAAATGTTACAAATAGAGCTCTTGTAGGTGACCAGAATCCTAGTCAAGTGAAACATCACATTTAAATGACAATTGTTTGTGCAGTCAATTGTGACTGGAGATAAGGCAATCATATCTACACACACAATAATTTGATTTTCCTGAATTCGACGATCTGAGCAAAGATGACTCATTACACTGGCATAGTCGTAAGCCCTTTGAACCATATAACCCCGTTGCCATATGTGAAAGTCGCAAGATGTAAAATGAGGGTACAAAACTAGTGAATAGTGCAGACTGTCATCACCATAGCACTGGTAAAGGAACAAAAGCCAAAGCAATGTATTGAAGAAACCATAGCAGAAGTAAATGTGTTAAGCTAATAATGCAGTGAATGTCGAGTAATCTGATTTACCAGCCAGACCTGAATTTGACATCACATGCTGAATAAAACCTCAACCAGCTAGGAAAATACATCTGTGTACAACCCAAATCTGATTACAAAATAAATTTTCCAGGTTAATGACCCTATTTAGTTCAGAATGTCAGTATTTATACATCTCCACTGTCTTTCGCAAAGTGAAATATTCAACCCATCATATAATGGACACTCCTGTGAAATGTATTAAGGCTGTATAGAATCTTCGAAAAATGTTAGATGCCTTCCAAGGTAACTCAAAAGCACCGGTGTGATAAAGTTACCAGCCATAAACAATGACAGGGCACGAATAGGCAAAAATAAAACCTTTTAGAATTAGAAGCAGAACTGAGAAAATGTCATTTGGACTAAGGCTGGGCAAAGCCCCGAGATTCCTCACCTTGAATCGTGATTCCATTCTTTGAACCGCATGTAATAATTTCCAGCAGGATCATGGCGAGAGCAGAATCATGGAATCTTTGTGGTGCTGGGCAATGCGGAGCCCCATGTTGGATTTCAGGCCAGCCAAGTTGCATTGTCATTAAAAGGTATGGCCAATGTATATCTAAAACGTTTCAATGGCCATTCTGGTCAATACCGGCAAGCTGGTACTCAGAGTCGACCACCGCTAATACCACCAGAAATCACGGAGTATGATGATGATGATTACGATAATTGTAATTTTAATAATAATAATAATAGGTGTTTTACCCTTTTTCTGGCAACAAAACTGAAACCTTTTTACAAGGACTCATGCTCACATTAACCACAATACCTGCAGTCAGAATGCAAACAAAAAACACAGTCTGATAAAAAAATGTTGTTTGCATTTTGACTGCAGGTATTGTGGGTAATGTGAATATGATTCCTTGTAAAAAAAAATCAGTTTTGTTGCCAGAAAAAAGGGTAAAACACCTATTATTATATTTTGCTACTGGCAAAGGAGGCCTCATGTTGTAATTTCAATGTCAACAGCCTCGGCTGAACATGATAAGCCATCCGCATCAATATGCATTGCATATAAAGTTTGCTCTTTTGGGCAACATTTTCTAACAATATTTTTGTCCCCAAGACGTCACGGATCCCATGTAGCTCGCACACATTCGAATGATTCAACGTCTCGTGCGTTGTCCGCACGCATTCTTTTAGCTCATCTGGGTACCTGTCATCTTGTTGTTTAAACATGACCTCCCCTTACATGACACCCAGCATTCATCTCCTCCCTGAACTTTGACTTGAAACGGGGATAAAGGAGCCAGAGGAATGTTGATTTCCATTTGTGTTCAGCAATTGCAGAGTGGAGGAAGGGAGCAAACTCCCTGCAGTGCAATACATCAACAGATGAATTGGAACCAGGCACACATGTGTTTAAAAAAATATATATTCATAAAAAGCATAATGACCCCTAGTCGGAGGTGGATCATTTAGAATTTACTGTAATCAACCAGTTAAAGTTCAGAAATCACCTTCATTTGTTTTGTCTAAAGGGGAGTTGCCGAATTTGCACTGCGTACAATGTTACTGTGACAGTGTGTAGTACTGTATGGTAAAATTATAATTTTGCGAGCATGAAACGTTTTAACACGTAGGCTTTCGTGACCAATAACATCCATAATAGAGGTTTTTTTTGTGTTAGATCGCTTAAATATATAAATTTGTCATCAAAACCTGCCACCACCCAACACAGCCAACTAGTAAGGGTTGTCACGTAAACAGAACGTGGCCAATTCGTCACTAGTACAGCATACCGGTGTGATGGAGAGCCAAGCCACAACATTCACAAACTGAGTACGACGTTTCGCCAGTAATTACAACCAGCTTCATCAATAATCACATAGATGTGTGGGCCACAGGATAACCATTCCGCAAATTAGGACGGGAAAATCCGTGGATAATCACGAATAACAGGAATAGGGCTGTAGATAATACCAGTTTTTTGAGACCCTGCAGTTTCCGTGGATAATGAGAGTCGTGGGTAATGATGAGTTATGGCTAGCAGGAGCTCTACTGTCTACAACACCGAAAATGGATCATTCGTTAAGCATATCAATGCCAGCGATTATATTTCATTGCAGGCACAGCTAAACATTAGTTGCAATCAACGGCAGTAATATCTCCCTGCGGACGAGATTCAAAATGGGTGACATCATTGCACAATGAACATGCCAGTGTGCGATACATGACACGGGTGTCAGACTTTGACCTTGGTGTTGCGAACTGGGTCAGGTCTCTGTCAAGGATATTCTCTGCAGGAGTATTGTCACTCACCTTGACGGGCTTGAGGTCTTTCCGGACTGGTTTCACAATGCGCATTAATTTTTCTCTTTCCTGAAACAAATTTGAGAGCAGAGCAGAACAAATAAATTCCAAACCCTTGCCAGACGTCTAATTCAAGGCAAGTAAGACTGACGTCTTCAAGAGCCAGTCGTTGTGCTAAATACAAAGTCTTTAAATACGGCTCAGACTAAGCGAGGCGAATACAATACCTCTGATAGCGCAAAGCCAGCCCCACTGAGAGACTGAATTGAAATCTCAGGCTCATATTTAAACTAGGTTCTTCATATTCTTGGTTCTTTCGGTAAAGTCACCACGTAGAAGGGAAACAATAAAATAAGAAAAATATAAAACAATAAAATTCTCACGACGTTTCGACTGCAACACAAGCAACCATCATCAGGTGTGAAAACCACAGCAAGAAAATTTGAAAAAAGTGGCGGTTATTTTTCAAATTTTCTTGCTGTGGTTTTCACACCTGATGATGATTGCTTGTGTTGTAGTCGAAACATCGTGAGAATTGTATTGTTTTATATTTTTATTATTTTATTGTTTCCCTTCTACGTGACTTTACTGAAAGAACCAAGAATATGAATCCCTGCAGTCACGAAAGCTTTAAATCTAAATTTAGGTTCTTCATGTTTAGTGAGTTTGATAAACGAAACAATTTTATTTCACCAGGTAAAGCCCACTGAGCTGTTAACTCTTATGCAGAGGCAACCTGGTTGCACATGGTAGCTCATCGCAGTGGCAGCCAAATAGTCTAAAACGTGGAGGCGAAAACCGGAGGACCCAGAGAAAAATCCAGGTGTCCACGGGGAGAGAGACCTTGTGAACTCCAAATATACAGCAGGCATTGTCACGGTCGGGACCGAATCCACGAGCTTCCTTCGTACTAGGCGAAAGAGATGACAATAATTGCTTAAGATGGGTAGAGAAAAGTCAACTGGCCTTTAGCATTGTTCATTGCTCTTCTCTGCTTTTATAACTGTGCCAAATATGACTATTGAACATTCCTTTAGCAGAAGTCATTTTACATATTGATAAAATGTTATCTAATGATACAATTACTCCTGCTTTTGGCTTCCCACTAAGCGGTAAACACTTTATCTACACCAAATATGTGATGGGCTGCATTGGCTCCTGAATGGGAAATTACATTTTAACCTTCCAATTTCAAGATTGGTTATTTGCACAGCACGAGCTGACTGCACACAGCACCCACACAGCACGAACTAGTGTTGATGAAATCAGCTGAGGTGCAGCTGCAACATTTTTCATCGCAGAACCATGAGAAAGGCCTTCATCCAGCAGTAGTTTGATCACGGCTGATAATAAATGAGTGTTTTCTGTGGCTAGCAGTATGACCTGTATTTGGAAGACACACAAAGCAGGTGGATTATTTGCCTTCCGGAGTCATTCCTCAAAATTTTACGAGGCTTTGTTGATAACAGGGGGATGCAGAGAATGCCATTTATTTTCCTTTGTACGAATTTGATGGCAAAAATCCGTTATTTATTTTGGAACTACACCAGCTCTGAAGGCATGATTTGCAGGCAACGAGAGACACACACAGTCCACTGCACGACTCATCGACAAATATATCGGCCTCACTGTTAGGTAAAGGCAAAAGTGCAGAGCTGAAATGTCTTACTCACAGGACTGCTGGAGGAAGGGCCTGCACTAGCGGGAGCTATAGAGAGCGTCCATCTTTGGTGATACATGTTGTTTATGTCGTTTATTGTGAAAATTCGGTCACAGTTCCTATGATCACTGTTACATTGCTTTTATGGCTTTATTTTGGTGATTTCGAAACGTTTTTTGGTTTGGCCATGTTTGTTTGTTGTGGTACGGAGTTAGACTGATGGCCTTAATATAAGTTGTCTTGTGGTTAAATTTGTATTTAAAGCTTTCGTGACTGTAGTGATTCATATTCTTGGTTCTTTCGGTAAAGTCACGTTGAAGGGTTAACAATAAAATAATAAAATTATATATAAAACAATAAAATTATCAAGACGTTTCGACTGCAACACAAGCAGTCATCATCAGGTGTGAAAACCAACGGCAAGAACACTTCTTTCAAATGTTCTTGCCGTTGGTTTCAAATGTTCTTGCCGTTGGTTTTCACACCTGATGATGACTGCTTGTGTTGCAGTCGAAACGTCGTGAGAATTTTATTGTTTTATATATTCTTTTATTATTGTTATCCCTTCAACGTGGCTTTACCGAAAGAACCAAGAATATGTCTTGTGCTGTTGTTGTTGTTGTTTGACTTGCATCCCACTGGGATTTTTGCACACAGCGTTGGTGTACGGTGCTTTTTCTGCAATATTTTGCTGTCTTTTCTTGGATTTTCTGTTTGCACAAAGTCACATAGTCACTTTAAGATGTTTTCTTGTTCATGTTTTTGTTTTTTGTTTGTTGCAGTTGCACCCGATTCAAGAGCCGAATGGCTCACAGAGCTATACCAAATAAATGAAACTGAAAACTGAAAAAAACTTAAAGCGTATGTTAGGCCAACTCTTCAAACATTGGCCAGACGTTTTGGAAGAGGTGGGAATACCCATACTTAACCTGGCCTGCCAATCGATGAACTCAGAATCAGAATATGTATTTATACAGGAGGAATCCGATGAGCTATGAAGCTCTTTTTCACAGATGTTCAGTAAGGGCGGGTAAAACATTACAACAAACAATACAAAAACATGATAGTAGTGCACATTGTCAGAAAGATAAACAAATCACTCAAACACACATCAATAAAAACTAAACCATCCCCATCCTACCAGGCAGAGCCCACTGAGGTATTAACTTATTTTTCAGAAACAACCTGGCCACAAACGGCGGCTCAGCAAAGTGGGCCCATGCATTTGGACATTTATAGCAGCAAAACAATCTAAATAATCGCAACGCGCGTTTTCTAAACGTGAAGGGGAAGAAAAAAACAACCGGAGGTCCCGGAGCAGGACACAAAAACGCGACGTGCGTCTGCCGCTGCTGCGCGCGGACGCGACTCGGCAAGACGGCGCCCACCTGGTTGAGGTCGTCGATCATGTTCTGCTGCTCGATGACCTGCATGCGCAGGAACTCGATCTCGCGCTGCTCCTGCGACTGCTCCAGGTCGTTGAGTGAGCTCGGCCTCCTCAAGGCCTCCTTGGCTGTACACCTCTGCTTCTGCGCGACGACGGAGGTTGAGATCGCGTTCAACATAAACGCGTCGTTAACCCACCGCCGCCGCAACCACCACCACCACCACCACCTGACACGGCCGATTAGTAAGGGGGATGTCAAATGAACGAAACGTGCCGAGTAGCGACTACTTCAGCACACACCCTTGCGATGGCGAGTATGCCCACAACATTTGCACTTGAGTACCGTGACATTACGACCAGCTTCATCAGGGGATTGGACAAATTGTCTAGACGTCTTCCTGCTTCTTCCGGTCTTAAATAGAGCAAGATAACATCATCACTGAGCCTATCAGGTGCAAAGATCGGGGGGGTGGGTTATTATAATCACATACATTAGCATGGATTATGTTAATCTGAAAATATGCAGTACATATTTCCAGATGGGTGAACCACAGTTAATCAATATATGATGTCTAGAATATCCGTGCAATTAAAAAGGTGTATTACTTAAGAATACGACACATTTATATTCGTGTGAATCTAACCCGGAAACCTTTATTATGAACAACATTGGTCGCAAAAAAAAGACACGTGTTAAATCCCTGTTCCGGTTACAACAACAACTCACCACATCTGTTAATGACACTGCGGCCCAAAAGAGGAAAAAATTATCAAATAAGCGACAGCTTTCGATAGAGAAGCCAAAGAGATTTGACTGAATAATAGTTGGAGAGTGCATTCCCATTCCTTGTGAGCCATCAACCCTGCAATGCAAGTCAAGGTATTGCAGGTGTATACCACTGCACCCAGCACATGCGTCTGTGTTGAAAGCTTTCTCTGGCTACAGACATGATGAAATATTATATTGGAATAGGTTTTACCCTTTTAACTGGCACTAAAACTGACACCTTTATTCAAGGCATCATGTTTGCAATAACCACAACACAAGCAGTCAAAATGCAAACAAAAAAGACAACTCTGATAATATGCACTGTCCTTGAATTTGATTGGTCCACACCCGAGACGGCTTTTCTTAGAGCCTAGTCTCCATTGGTGTTGGACCAGAAGACGCCAAAAGGCGCCAAAAGGCATCTTCTGGTCCAACACCAGTGGAGACTGGGCTCTAAGAAAAGCTGTCTCGGGTGTGGACCAATCAAATTCAAGGACAGTGCATATTATCAGAGTTGTCTCTTTTGTTTGCATTTTGACTGCTTGTGTTGTGGTTATTGCAAACATGATGCCTTGAATAAAGGTGTCAGTTTTTGTGCCAGTTAAAAGGGTAAAACTTATTCCTATATCTTTTTTTCTGGCAAAGGAGGTCTCATAATGTAAATATTATATTCTTGGTTCTTTCGGTAAAGTCACGTAGAAGGGAAATAATAAAATAATAAAAATAAAACATAATAAAATTCTCACGACGTTTCGGCCACAACGCAAGCAGCCGTCCTCAGGTGAAGAACAGAGCTGTCGGAAAGACAGCGTCTTAATGAACACTGCTAAATGCGCTCTGATTGCAACCAGAATGCCAGGCCAGAGCTTCTATGATGATATGAAATTGGTCAAATTAAATTTAGATTTAAAGCTTTCGTGACTGCAGGGATTCATATTCTTGGTTCTTTCGGTAAAGTCACGTAGAAGGGAAACAATAAAATAATGTTTTATATATTTTTATGTATTATTTTATTGTTTCCCTTCTACGTGACTTTACCGAAAGAACCAAGAATATGGTCAAATTAAGTTCGAAATTCAACATGAATGTACATGACGATGTGTGAAGTGAACCTGCCCCAGTTGTGTAATTTCCCATCAACTATCTGATTACTGTTACTCATCTTTATTCTTCAAATTCAGCGATTGGTTTCCATGACAACTGATTTTCACACCATAGGTATGGCATTCTTGTAGGGAATACCACCAGCATCATACCAGGAGAGGTATTCTCCGTAAGTATTCATGTCAAGGCTTCCAACTCTCAGAAGGCGATATTTTGGGCAATGTCACTTGCTCATCGGAGAGTGCGGAGGGCTTGCTAATCTAGGGCACCATGGTGGTGAGATGTTTACTACTTAACCTGGCATGCGGGGGGTCATGGTTTCGATCTCGACTCTTACGCCTGATGTATCGCGTTGATTTCCTTCGGGTACTCGGGTTTTTTCCCTCCACAATTAGAAACGTACGTTTTAGAGTATTTTGCTACTATACATTTCCACGTGATAGGCCACTTCGTTGAAGTACTGTATCATTCGTGGCCAGGTCGCTTCTGAAAAAGCACTACATAGCTCAGTGGGCCTTACCTAGTTGAAATTAAAAAAAAAAAACTTTATAGCCTCTTTTGGCAAGAAGGGCTATTACCTTAAACATCGTCTGCGAGATATTTCTCTCCCATTTTGGGCAGCCTCATTAACGTCGCGTGTTGAGTTCTTATCCGTTCGCTCGCTTGCTCGTTTGCCATTTGTGCTCTGAGCACCGCTTCCCGACGCGGCGCGGCAAAAAAAAAATGTTTTTCCCCGTGTCGATTTCTCAGCTGTGAGGGCCTCTGTTCGGTTGCGGTTACCATCTCGGAGTTCTCCCTCGTGAGAAGCTTCAGCTTGTCCTCCAGGCGCTGCAGGCCACAGCTGAGCTCGTCGTTCTTGCGCGAGAGGCGTTTGTTCTTTTCCACGAGGGGCCGGCACTGACTCTCCGCCTCGCGAAAGCGTTTCAGCTGCTCGTGGGCAAAAAAACAAGCAACACGCGCGCAAGCATACGTAAAGCACGCGACGTTACTTCGTAGTTCTCACATTTTAGCCTGTTATTACGTTTCATACTGGTTTTTTAAAATTGTGTTTGTCATCTGGTAAAATGACGACGCCATTATATAACTCCGTCGGGCGACGGGACGTCATGTTGGGGAATGGCCGTTGAAATAGAGCATGGTGAACTACTTCTGAGTCACTTTGAAAAAAAAAATAGACCTCCCTTACCCGGCACTGGATGGTGTTCCTTCATCCTCTGTAAGAATGGTTTGCCACATATCAGTAATGTTATAAAATGTAGCTCTCAGAGGTGGGCTAGGCCTCATTAAGTGAGAATCAAAATACAGTACGTATTTTTTTTTGTACCTACATTCGTGACTGTTTGAAGACCACTAACTTGCTAAACTTGAAAATCCTGCAGTAATTCCAAACTCAGCATCTCCACAGTGTTGGCTCAGTGCACGGACACAGGCAGTAGCTGCTGGGACACTCAGTTATCTCTGTGCGTTTTTATGGCAGCTGCATAAGAGTGGTTAGCACAATCGCCATTGGCTCACTTTGCTGTCCTTGGGAGGTGGTCATAACAGAATCAGAATTTGTACTGGAGAAATCCGATGGCCTACAAAGCTCTTTTTCACAGATGTCCAGCAGGGGCGGGTAGGAACGTTACAACAACAAACAGTACGAACACACGATAGTCATGCAAAGTACAAGAAAGGTAAAAAAAATCACCCAAATACAAACAAATAATTAAAATGAATAAATCATGGTGTACCACCACAAACCAAATCCTGTATTAAGTTTTTAAAATGGTCTGCAATTATAATTATGTCAAATTGACTTCACATATGTAAATAAAATTCTCTAAAGACATTTTTTAAATATATATAATTATTTCAGTTGGTATTAAATACGATTAGCAACATATTGGTGAATTGTGAAGAGTCTAAATACTTGGAAATATCTTTAAAATATATCAAAGGTTTTTGTAATGACTATAAAAGTAATGGATAACAAAAGCAATTAACTGGTGGAGCATATTCAATATCACAGCGGGGAGGAGGAGGAGGGGTAAACATATTTGGGAAATATTTTGACAGAAAATGCCAGATGGTCGAAAAACATTCCAACTAAAACTACCAAGTATGTATATTGAACTTCTTTCGCACCGTATGTAGGCAATCGTGCTAATCAGAGGTGGGGAACGGAGGGAAGGACGACAAACTAAACAAAGAATGAACATTTAACGAATGTCACCATGAGGGGGTGACGTTAATTAAAAACAAGGCGCTGCTGATAAGACGGTTGAGCAGGGAAATAAATGAGGGACGTGAGAAACCCTGAGCATAGAGCAACGGTGTTGTATTCAGTAGAGACGTGGACACTCGAGGAATAAAAGGACGTCAAAAAAGCACCTGTAAAGTTCCGAGACGTGGTTTGTGGCGTCAAAGTGGAGAGAAATCGTGCGGAGCGAAAGAAATAAGGAAAGCGCTACGGGAAAGGACGAGGGATAGTGCATGGCGACAAGGAGTCTGATTGGAGCAATTCAAAGTGGACCAAAAAAACCCCACTCATTCTGGTTTGAACAATTTTTAGAAGCCTGCGAAGGTTTGCTGAAGGAAGCTCTAGAGCAGTGGTTCTTCACCTTTTTACTGCAGACTTGCACTCCTTTGGTTCCAAAGCGTTAATAAAGATATGTCAATAAATACACAGAGGGTTTTATGAAACGAAGTAAGTTGTACCTTAGTGCCCGTGCTTAATTTGTGTTTTCGATTATTTACCTTCGAAAAAAAATGTGGCCATGTCTCGCACCCCCAGAAAGGGCATCTCGCGCCCCCCAGTTTAAGAACCGCTGCTCTCGAGGGAATGCTGTTCAGAATAATTCCAAGAGGTAGCAAATAGGAAGGCAGTGCTCGGCCATCTGGAGGAATATTCAACGAAATTAAGGAGAGCACAGATCGTATACGATGGAGGAAACGTGAGCTCAGAGAGAAGAACTAGGGAGACAATACATAAGCAAAAAATAGGTTGCACCAACAGAGGGCATCAGCTATCCGTGTCCCTTAAGACGGTCTACGTGGGGGTGACTGCAAGAGTAAAACCGGGCATGCGTCACTTTCGGATGAACACGGCCCTTGTGTTCGTACCCGCATAGGAATGACGGAAAAAAACAAAACAAGCAACAACCTGTCACGAGAACATCGCCGTGACACAGACTCGCACACTGCAGGCGGCAATGAAATTGGCCCGACTTGCAGCCAGCACGCGGCAGCGTTGCCGGCTGATGTTTAACCTTCAATGGAAAACAAACAAGACGATTTTAGGTTGCCTTCTGCGGATAGGCTCTGCGCTAAACACGCATGATTCTGGAGCTGCGCTCCGACACACCGTGGTGCTGTGCCAGTAACGAATAGGCACGCTTTGTTTACATGACAAACCTTACTAATGGACTGTATCGGGTGGTGGCGAGTTTAACGACACAGCATTTATATTTACGCGATCTAACCCCCCACAAAAAAAACCTGTATTATGGATGATTCTTTACATTTTGGAGGACATAAGCTTCGAGAATGTTAAATCCCCTTTCGAAGATCATTACCATCAGACACTTCTCATTTCTATCGGCGGTACAGCGTTGAGCCAAGAGTGCAATTTTCCCATTGCTGTTTGAAAGGTCTGACCCCTTCGGAGGATTGCCGACCCATGACCTCTAACCCGGTGATGGAACAGTGCTCCTGCTTCAAACTGACACGGGAGTTCCTATGAGGAGGGCGACATGACACAAGCACAGGGAGGGCACTTATAGTGGTAGGAACCTCGGGTTACACCAGTCCACAGGGGATTACTGTGTCCGTCCGTCGTGCATCCAAGGATGGGGGGGGTGTGGGGCTGGGTGGGGAGGGGCTGGTCACCCCGTGGTGCCCTTATAAAACTCAACGTTTAATCTCCACTTTTGTTACCTCGTAATTTTGACAATGGAATAAATCAGCCCGTGGGCCATGAGGGCTACGTGACATTTCCCCGATCCTGTTCTATCACGGTGCACTGTTAATGTACAAATTTTGGTTAAAAATGCAGGGTCACACTCCTAGAATGTTTCAGTATTAAGACAAAGATGCCTCATATAGCCTTCAACAGACTGTTGGGGCAAGGGCTGTTCAGCTAGCACCCATAAAGGCAGGCAAGGTACACAAGGGGGTGGGTGGCCACCACCACGCCTGGCTGCCTTTGTCTGCCTAGTGGCGCACCAGGTACTGTCCTCATTTGAGGCTTAGTCGACCTAGGGGAGGCCGAGGACTTGTTCAGATACACGTCACTGGTGTTGACTATGACAGAGAATCGTACTCAGGTTACCGGATTCGTAGCGCAGCACGCTAACCACTGCACTACTGCTCACCCACCATTGTATATACGCTCGCACACGGACAGACCCTGAGGGGCCCTTGGAATACATTTTAAGATTATGTACATTAAAGACAAGCATTTCAAAGTCTGCCTGGGCTCCATGGTGCTCTTAAAGCTCAGCACTGGGCTCTCATTATTTAAGGCTGAGATTACCTGAAGTGCACCCCTTACTGCTGTGCACTGTGGCCAATTCATTGTCAATATAAAACATATTCTTTTCCAGGAAACTGAATGTCAATTTAGGACAATAGTATTGCAGACTGCAAAAGATGATCCTGCACATGAGCACACCTTAAGGCTGGCACGGCTCATTACGGCGGTGGTGTGGGCAGAAACACGCCCGGCCGCCTTTGTCTCCCCTAGTAGCGATGTTTACACTCCGCACCAGGTACTCATCTTGACGCTGAGTCGACCTAGAGGAGGCCCAGGACAGGTTCAGACATTCGTCACTGGTGTGGCCCATGAGCGGGAATCGAACTCGGTCAATTGAGTTGGCAACCCAGTGTGATAACGACGACACCACCGCTGCATTTATTTGGCAATTTGCATATACCAACTCACAGAAATACAAAGATCCTTCGTGTTAACTATCTGGCCTTTGCTCTAATTGAGCACCTACTAAGGTTGCCATGGCAAATGAGGACCGGAGTGGGGTGTTAGCACCACGCGCGACGGGCTGCCTCTGTCTCCCCGGTGCTGCTGTTGATGGCATCCTCAGAGGCTGAGTCTGCTGCTACTTTTATTTTGCCAGGCAACACCCACGGAGCGATGGAGCTCTTTTACAGAAGCAACCTGGCTGCAAATGAAAGCTCAACCAAGTGGCTTATCACGTGGACATTTAGAGCAGCCAAATACTCTAAACGCGTGATGTTGATTATAAATATTGATGGGAAAGCTGGAGAACGAGCAGATATATCCATGCGACCACGAGAAGTGGAGACACCGCAAAACTCCTAATATACAGGCCCCAGGGTTGGGATCGAACCCACGACCTCCTGTGTACCAGGCGAGGTCGTTAACATCTCGCCGCCGAGTCCCAAGCAGGTGCCAATTAACAACATATTTTTTTTTGTATTGTGTAAGGGGTGTGTACCTCTACACTTTACCCTACCACACACACATGAGCTGCAGATTGACTAACCATGGTGTACCATTTACACCGCTGGGTGGAGAGAGGCAGGGGGGGGGGTTAAGAAACGTGCCCCCATTGTGTCGACAGCTGCCATCAGAGATTCAGGCCCAGTGTACAAGGACTGTATTAACTACGGAAACTAAGACGCGCAATATATCTCGTGCTCAGGGTGTAATTAAGTTGAAATTGACTTGCGCAATATTTACGTCTATATATTTTTCTCATTGCTGGTTATGTGACCCTTTCAAGAAATTGGTTTCTTAAAACAATAACTAAAAGACATAGATTCCCCCGTATAGCCTTTACAGACTGTTGGGGCAGGCGCTGTTCGTGACCACCTATGAAGATCGGCACGGGTGAGTGGCCAGCACCACCCCCGGCCGCCTTTGTCTTCCTAGCGGCGACATTTACACATCGCACCTGATACTCATTTGAGGCTGAGTCGCCGTAGGGGAGGCCCATGAGCAGCTCTGATAATCGTCACTGATGTTGGCCGTGAGCGGGAATTGAACTCGAGTCGCCGGGTTCGTAGCGCAGCGCGCTAACCGCTAACACCACCGCTCCTTGGAACAAGTGCACGCGCACACACACGCGCTTACACACACACACGCTTACACACACACACACACGCTTACACACACACGCATACACACACACACGCTTCCACACACACACACGCTTCCACACACACAACAACAACCGCCATTCGCCACTAAGTGGCGGTGACGTCACCACGACGCTTGTGCCAGGCTATGTGCACCGTGAGGCCACGTGAAGTGTCGAACGCCCGCTGGCAGGAGGTCACTGGGCAGACCCAGGTGCCACGGGTCGACTGACTGAGATGACTGGCTGATGCACCACCTGTGCCCCCTACTGTGCCAACCTGCTGTGCTTTAGCCACCCGGTGCTCCGCTCGTTGTTCTGAGCGTCGCTCCTCCGCCCTCCGTTGTTGTTGGAGGGCGACTGCCTCCAACTGCCCAGTAGCATCCTTCACGAGCCTCCTCCACAGAGGCCGATCTTGACACCGCTGGTACCAGTCATCGGCAAGTCCACTCAGCTCCACGTCCTCCTGTACCACATCACTCCATCTCTTCTCTAGCCCGTGCCGCGCCCGCTTAGCCCCCTCAATCCGGCCAAACAAAAGCTGTTTCGGCATGCGGTGGCTGGGCATGCGGGCTACATGACCCAGCCATCGCAGCCTTGCCTGCCGGAGGAGCTCACCGATGGGACCCTGCCCAGATCTTTCAAGGATTTGTGAGCTCCTCACACAATCCAGTCTGGTTAAACCCAGGATGGATCGTAGGCAGGCCAGCCTAAATGTTTCTAACCGGCGAAGATGTTCCATTAGGGGGGTCCACGTTTCGCAAGCGTAGAGAAGGGAGGGAATGACCGTGGCCGAGAAGACCTGAAGCTTAGTGCGGAGCGACAGACCAGGTAGCTTCCACACAGCGTTACGCAATCGATGAAACACACACACGCTAGCACACACACACACGCTTCCACACACACACACGCTTTCACACACACACACGCTTCCACACACACACACGCTTCCACACACACGCTTACACACACACACACACGCGCGCTTACACACACACACACACGCGCTTACACAAAGATCCCCCATATAGCCTTAACAGACTAGGGGCAAGTGCTGTTAGCGAGCACCTATGAAGGTCGGTAACGGTACACGAGGGGGTGGGTGGCCTGCACCACGCCCGACCGCCTTTGTCTCCCTAGTGGCAATGTTTACACACTGCACCAGGTACTCATTTGAGGCTGAGTCGACCTAGGGGAGACCCGGGACCGGTTCAGATAATCGTCACTGGTGTTGTCCGTGAGCAGGAATCGAACCCGGGTCGCCAGGTTCATAGCGCAGCGTAGCGCTAACCGCTACAGACACACGCGCTTACACACACACGCGCTTACACACACACGCGCTTACACACACACGCGCTTACACACACACGCGCTTTCACACACACACGCTTACACACGCTTACACACACATGCCCTTGCACAGGCCCTTACACACACACGCACACTTGCACACACACACGTGCGCGCGTGCTCTGTGGTTTACATCAAGGAGCGCGGCAGTGCCCTCGTATCAGTATGCAAACTCCATCATTGTCATCGATTGAACATTGTCTCATGTAGCGCGATCCTATCGCAGGAGACATCTCAGTGTGATTTGTAGCGTCTCGCGCTCATTTCCTGCGGAATTCAATATCACCAGGTCATTATTACCTTCGCGGGCGGCAGTCCTAGCCAGTGCACGCGTTCCATGATTACAATCAGCATTGCAGTATTATAAACATTCACAGGTTACGGCCAGTGTACATATTCCGCAGCTACGAAGCAAGCATTTCTAAATGTATTACTTGTCTAAACATTATTTAAGCTGAACCAGCGCACAAGTTATGTTGTTTGGTTGGTCAGTAAATGTCATCGTCCACCATAGATAGCCGAGAGCCACCATGTCTGAGTAGACCGTGGCTCATCTCCATTGCAGGGCCAACATCAGTCTGGTAAATTCCACATTCCTATGGTAGGACCAGTATACATTCATAACAACCATTGTTGACTTCTTATAAAGTTATACCGTTTTTCCCAGTAAACGGGAAATGTTGGCCCAAAGTTCCACGTTTACTGGGTTACTAACCATAAAGAAAAATACGGTCAGAGTTGAATCCCATTCCAAGGTGCCACCCAGCCACACAAATCAGCAGAGTAAATTCACGACCATGTTAAAGTTATCTCAACTCAGAGGGCCAAACATTGAGGAGACCGAAAAATGCAACACGAACAGCAATTCCGCAAAGCGGTATTTGAACTGCCAGCCTGATGATTGTAAGTCAAAGAATCCACCACGGTGCCACTCAGCCATACGAAGTATTCTGAATAATGGTTTATTTGTAAAAAAAAAAAAATCTGTATATGTTTATTCAGGAAAATATTTTTCAATCTCAAGACTTGTTCAGGAAGGTTCTAATTAATGGATTTTATTTATTTTAAAGTCTAGAAACTTGGGTGGCAAAATTCCACACAATTGAGTAGTTTATTCCTAAAAACTCTACAATGTAAGACACCTCGTTCCCCACAGCTAAGCAGTGCCAATGATGCTACATCTTTATGCGATGCATCAACTCCTCCTTCAGTGCACTAAAGTGGAGAAATGCCCCACCAAACCTAATCTTACGTCATCACTGAGCAGTCCATGAGTTGTTAATGTAATGGGCTATCATCATCATCACAATTGTCACCCTCTTCGATTGCCACTGCCTACAGGTGAGTGAAGGTCTCTTCATGCCAGCACCATCCCTCACGGTCCTGCAATTCCATAATACATCTCACTCCTGCACATGTCATCATCATCACGTTGTCCATCTCCTATGATGATGACCTCCCTTGCGTTTGGAATCGGTGATCCTTCGGCATCTTATAAATGGTTATTTAGTTGGATTCCTGTGAGTTTGCTCGTGACTTATAAGACCTTGGCGAATGCCAGCACATGTACTGATTTCATGGCTCCACATCCGAGGTGGTTGTCCTCTTTGCCATGATCTCTCATGTAGTTCAACTCTTCTGGCAATATGTCCTGCCCAAGCCCACTTACTTTCATGGCCAATATGGTGTTCATGATTTGTGTTTGTTTCCTGTTTGTTGATTGGGTCGTTGAGCCAGGCTGGGTCGAGATTGGGCAAGGCCATGGCCCCACGTTTCACGCAGGCAACCAGAGAACACAAGACTATTGATATGTCGTGACTTGGCACTCCTAACAACAAACAAACTGCATATATTTAACAACACGCACTTTTTTAAAAAAAAGTCTAACAAATATATAATTAAGAATGAGGATTGAAATAACATTATTTAAATACGATAAATTGTATCCATAATTATCATACTCTCTGGGACACTATTCTAAGATCGAACCATGTGTTCCTCTTTCTCTCCTAAGCCAGCATCTGTCCATGCTTCTTTGCACCCTTAGCAGCTTGTGTTCTATATTTCGTCGTCTGTTTCCGTGTTCACGATGGAGACACCACAGAGGGTAAAGTTCGTAATTTCCGCTCAGACACATGACTATGTTGCTTTTCATTATCAAAGTCAGTTTTTCAAAAGCCCCTATCGTACATTATTCCCTCATTGCACAAGTCCATTGGTTCATCACGGACGATAACCCGATAGAAACTGAGGCATTATTGTAGCACAAAATATGTACAAGAAAATGAAATATTTAGAGGCAGGCATATCTTGAATAAACATTTTTCTCGAGGAGGCAAATAGTGTTTATAATAATGTAATCGTATTTTCCCCGAAAAATGAAGGTGTCTATACCAGCATTTAATTAGATCAGGAATTCAGTGTAAATGTTCTTGGGCGCGGGCAGTATGAGATTGTTTTATCCAGGTGGGATTTTATCGCAAATCAATCGCACGCATCAGTATTCTGAGCTGTACGTTTGGAGAGACGATGGTCCCTCATTATCGCACAACACATCTGGGAAAACGAGTGCAAACATGGATATTAAGTGATGGCAATTTTAATCGACAGATATTAAAATAGCGACCAGACCCGGAGCCATGTATTGTGCTGTCACTTAGTGTGGGCGATTCATTGCCTATTTTTCATTCAATATATTGGTGCATCACGTTGACTCGAGCCCGTGACTTGTATCCAAAGTAATGCTAATGTCAAAAAGTAAATTGGGTTTCCATTAAAAAGTTAATTACAACTGTTGTGCATGGTTAGTCAATTTAACACGTAGGCTTTCACGACCAATATTGTTCAAAATAATGTTTTGTGAGTTAAATCGCGTGAATATATGTGTGTCGTTAACCCTCCACCACCCGACACAGCCAGTAAGTAAGATTGTCACCTGAACAAAACGTACCAATTAGTTACTACTTCAGCACATGGGTGTGATGGAGAGTAAACCCGCAACATTTAGAATTTGAGTACAACGTTTCGCTGGTGATTACAAACAGGTTCATCAGGCGATTTGACAGAATTCTGGTTGGAATCACCAGCGAAACGTCGTACTCAAATTGTAAATGTTGTGGGTTTACTCTCCATCACACCCATGTGCTATAGTAGAAGTGAATTGGCACATTTTGTTCACGTGACAAACCTCACCAATTGGCTGTCAGACGGTGATGGGCTAACGACACAATCATATTAACACAATCTAACCCAAAAACATTCATCATGAATGTTATGCATGGGTGACATGGCACACATTTTAATCCTTAATTACCTCAATCCAAAATTCACTGATATTGCCACGATTTCTTGCGACAGCTAATGTTGTTTTTAGTTTCCATGGTCCTAATTTAATTCAGCGAGCAGCGATTCACGAATCACAAACAATAACTGCTGCTCCCTGATTGACCTGATTTATTAATTGTTTCAGCCATCAAGTCAGTCTCCTACAGAAAATGTCACCAGGGCTCAAGGACATCAGCCAAACTGGATGCATCTAATCTGAAGTCATTCGTGAAAACTCTGCATGCCGTGGGGATGCATCGTCAGACCATGTCACTGAATACATTTTTAAAAAATATATTGACTTGGCGAATTGTGACAGCCAATCAGGAGAGCCCGGTGTAATCCCATCTAACCCTGCTTCATTTGCAGTGGTGGTAACTTACGGACCGTGTCTTCACGAAAGATCATATTCATCTCCCGATGTGCAATGCAGAGCAAGATAATGTACTTACGCGTGAACATGTGATACCTTGAACCCAATTTTCACGAGCTTTACGAAATAAAAAAAGTTGAACAGACTCCCGATTGAGATTACAAAGCATCAAGTGTGAAAGTAGATAACTGTGAACATGTTTACGTTTAAGATATTGCCATCATTAACTTGTTTTTTTTAAGCATGTATAATTTATGATATGTAAGCACATTGCTGCCGCTGTCGTCTGCAGGGCTGAAGTCGCGCTTGAAAAAGGGCTGTGTAGCTCAAAGGGCTTCTCCAGGGAAATAGACTTCTGATTCTGAATGCAAACGACCGCGTCAATGTTACCCCTTGCATTTCGAGCCTCTTACCACCGCTATGCATTGCTTAGAGCTGACAAGTGACAACAGAGTGTATTCTTCCCAAAAATGCTAAACTATCCTGCATTTTTTTTACAGTGAACGCTAACACTCAATTTAGGATGGAATGAGTACAATGCATTAGGATTTAGATAGCGTCGAAATACATCTCAAAACTAGGCAAACTGCCTAAACATTAAAATATCCAATCGTGATCAGCCCCCCTAATTTGTTTAAAGCTTAGGGATAGCTCAGTACATCAACAGTCTCTGAAGTCGTAAGTTGTAACCGTGAGCTCAAATTGATTTGAGCTATACGTTACGAATCCCTCTAAGGTCAGTCAAATGAGCACCTGCCATAGAATATTGAATTTCCACCATTGTCTCACAACTCCCAACACAGATGTATGTATGTTGAACTTTGATTTGAAGCTTTCGTGACTGCAGTAATTCATATTCTTAGCTCTTTCGGTAAAGTCACGTTGAAGGGAAACAATTAAATAATAAAATATATAAAACAATAAAATTCTCACGTTTCGACCATAACACAAACGGTCGTCATCAGGTGTGTCGGTTTGCATTAATTTATTTTTAAACGGTGTATTTATTTATAAAAAACCGTCAGCGCCACGCGCAGCGATTTGACAGTTTATTTATAAGGACGAATCCATCTATGTTCTGAAAAGAGGAGGGGGGAGACGAAAAATTAATGTATGCTGTCTGAAAGCCACTGTAAGCGTGAACAATCAATTAAGACCTGAAATGGTTTATCAAATCGTTCCAATGATTGCTAAGCCAGAATCCACCGACACACCTGATGACGACCGTTTGTGTTATGGTCGAAACGTCGTGAGAATTGTTATTGTTTTATATATTTTATTATTTTATTGTTTTCCTTCAACGTGACTTTACCGAAAGGGCTAAGAATATGTTGAACTTCTTTCGCACCATAGGTAGGCAACCGCGTGAATCGGAGGTGCGTGGGAAGAAAACTCGAAACAGAGATGACCGTCACCAAGAGGCACATAGCAGAGCATCGTGAGACTTGCAGCCAATGACGTAAGGGAACTTCATCACATGGGTTTCAATAATTATCAAGGCTCTAGCAGCAGCACAGTGTGATCGATCATCAGCAAGGCTCAATTTCTCACACGGTATGTTCCGTAACGTTGCTATAGGCTCGCTTGGAAGCAGAGGATCATCGGTGTAAGGCACTACCACGAGAGTAAGCGTGCCTGTCCATGCACTAGGTGCCTCTGTGGATGTGCAGGCTTTGATTTTAACATAGCTATTTCTGTGACCAGTCACAAGCTAATCCCTCAACTGTTTCAATGCTAAATTCTCCTGTTTGATATGTAAACCCCTTTGTCAAGGTGCCTCACTTCTCTCAACCAGCTTAAAAGACGCTACGAATCTTAGCAGCGTCCATTGTAGCTCTGTCGTCCCGACAGGTCTGTTCCTTTCACCTGAAGGCCACTTGTGTTGTGGCCGAAACGTCGTGAGAATTTTATTGTTCTATTTTATTATTTTATTCTCATTCTACGTGACTTTACCGAAAGAACCAAAGAAGATGAACACTATCTGTGGTCGTGTGGAGTGTTTTTTCCGGGCCCTCCGTGTTTGACCCCTCCACATTTAGCATCAACATGCTTCTTAGAGCATTTGGCTGCTATACATTTCCACGCGATAAGCCAATTCGTCGAACTATCGTGTGTGGCCAGGTCGCTTCTGAAAAAGTTACCTATATAGCTCAGTGGGCCTTACCTGGTAACAAAAACATTGGCGATCGTAGTTATGTTATTGCACACGATATTACTGTGGTATAGATGTTACGCGTCAACGTTTCACGTGTTTAAGGGCCGTCCATAAATGACGTCACGCGATTTTGGACGATTTTTGACCCCCCTCCCCTTCGTCAGACGGCGTCACAAAAAGTCAGACCCCCCCCTCAAATATGACGTCACAAAGCTCTGCCCCCCCCCCCCCCCCCAAAAATATAAAACATGCTTCAAATCGCTTTAAACTATTGTCATTGTAGTGCGTATCTAATGTGGCGCTGCACTCTGATGTTGTAGGAGAAAACATTTCTTAAAAAGTCTATTTAATTAAGTAGAACGTGTTGTCTATATTTATATTAAAGTTGCGCATTTTTACGTGACGTCACATTTCTCAATCAACCCCGCCCCCCCCCAGGTGCGTGACGTCATTTATGGACGGCCCCCTTATGAGCGCGGTGCCGCGTGCCCTGGCAACGCCTCCTCACCAATTCGTTGCGTTCGTCCGCGAGCAGCGTGTTCCGATCCTCCAGCTTCCGCACGACGGAGCCCAGCTCGGCGATTTTCATCTGAAACCTCCGGGCGTCCCTCTCGTCCAACTGATGCTCCTGGAACAAAACACAACTGCCAATATCCGTCTCGCAGAACCCAGGGGATTTTGTGGGGGGGGGAGGTGGCGGGTGAGGAGACTTGACGGGGTGGGTTGGGTTGGGGGTGGGGTGGGGAGCCGCACGACCAGAGAGGCTTAACCGAGAAACTAGACTGGACGCAAACCCCCAGCTCGGAGCGCCGATTTCAGAAGACCCGTTGAACACCGTCGGGGGAAAGTTAGAATCTTTAGATTGCAGGAGGAGGAATCCGATGAGCTATGAAGCTCGTTTTTTTAACCACAGATGTCCAGTAATGGGCACGGGGTCAGCGAGTTACAACAAGCAAACAATGCCAAAAAAACCGATAGGAGTGCAAAATATAGAAAATGGTAAGCAAGTAATTAAATATAAATAAATGATAAATGACAACATTTTTTTTTTTATATAAGTCCGATTATATCAAGATTGGGCAAGGCAATACAAACAACAACCAACACAGTCCCAGACCACACCAGGATAACACCACACAGAAGCAGTAGTCCCTCAATACAATGGCACGTTAACTTTGAACAATCGGCACACAGGTAATGATCAAAGTAAAAAATCACATTTGCAAATGTGACTGTATCCAGCACACATTTGTATATGGATGCCAAATACCTTGAAAAGAATGAAACGGCCATTTCAAAAAATCTTAGTCATTTGAAACGTAAAAAGAAACCAAAATCTTCATAAAAATGCAATGTTACTCATATTGTGAAACCAATTAAGTGCACAGTACGCTTAGGTGTACATTTATAAGTGCAGTCATATTGAGTAGTGGATAAAATGTTTCGAGCGTGAGGAATGAAATGGACATCAACCTAACAACGGCAACTTTCCACGCGCATACGTAGGCGGTGGCGGGGTCGCTATTGAAAACAAAGCTGAATGTAAGGTTCCTGAGAGTGCGTGACACAGTATACAACATATATATTCCATCCCCCAAAAAATGTAAACCACCCATTGAACACAGACACACGCGGTGCGCCATGGCCTAGCGGTAGCGCATTCGCCGCTCGGTGCACAGGTTCACGGCTCGAATCCGGTGGCTGCCCTGATTAATATTGCTTGTTTAATAACCACGGTGATAAACGTTATTATGCATCGTCTGCTTCGCAATGGGCATACAAAAAAAAATCACCGGACAGTAGGCCACATTGTGCCGGCATCAGGGTCCAAATTTACCTGCAAAATTCTTAATAGCAACATTGCCATGCTATTTGCAGGTTATAATTTGTATATATTTGGCATTCGCACCACTCTGTTTTTACATATTATTGTAATATTATGTCCACCTGTATGCATACCTTATTGTTAAATGTACGTTTAGTATACAGAGACGGTGACATTATACATACACGCACACATGATACATACGGTACTTCTACAATGCACATGTACAAATGGGGTGGAAGAAGTGAATTAGTGAATTAAACAGGAGTCGTTGCTGTGCCGGAGGGCAAGGCATGCGTCGAGATCATCGCAAAGTCCTTCGGATCCCTCCATTCCATCTGGAATGTTCACCACTGGCTCAGGACAGCATCGGTGAGCTTTGTCCACTTCCCACGAGTGTGGGAGTGGAAGCGTAGGGGGGATACTTTGAATTAACCTTTCGGCTGTTTAAATTCATGCTTTTAAATTTGTTTTGTGATGTGGATATTCACCTTCAGGGGGCTTCTCCAACAGCGAGAGTCACCTTTGTAATTTGTGTTATAAAGAATTAAAGCTTTCGTCACTGCATAAATTACTCATTGCTTTTTTTTCGGTAAAGTCACGTATGTAGAAATACCATAAAATTATATTAAAAATGTTCTTAAGTTTGTTGAATTCTCGTCTCTCATCTTCTTGTTGTATTTACCTCCGTGCAGTTTAACGCTCTCTATGTGTTGCGTTTACGTCACCCTATGTGCTATTTGTTTTTTACACCTGATGAAGATTGCTTGTGTTGCGGTCGAAACGTCGTGATTGATTTATTTTAATATAATTTTATGGTATTTCTACATACGTGACTTTACCGAAAAAACCAATGAGTAATTTGTGTAATCTCCATGACCGCCTTTTGGAGTCCTAAACAAATACAGGTCGATCCATTTATAGAAACTCTAAACGATTTCTAATGAACCCTCTGACTCTCTCCTCACCAGGTGCTTGAACGTTTGTTAACGCGGTGCTTCCATATCGGAGGAGACTGTTGTAAGATTTAGCAATTTTACTGAGATGAGTGGGAGTCACAAAGAGGGCTCTCAAACAAATGCTTTTTTTTCCTCTGTCACTTCTCCAGATTATTTTGGTGGCCGATTAATATAATTGGATCGTTACTCTTTGGTTCTATTGGGTAAAGTCACGTAGTTATTTTATTTTCACCTACGTGACTTTACCCAATATAACCAAAGAGTATGGATCCTAGCAGTCACGAAAGCTTTAAATCTAGAATTGGATCGCCCTGTGTATGGCTTTACACCACCTGTGATAAAAATTCCCCCAAATATATAGATATTTTATTATATAACCACAGGCAAGAACTTCACCCCCTGAGTGTACAGGCAACCAAGTTCAAACAATTCACGTGGATTATAAAAAAGGGGCCTCTGTTTTACTACCTCCTATTTAATGCACTCAACTGACAAGCCCAACTAACACACAGGAACATAACGACATTCGCATTATTTCATTGGTTTGTAAAAAAAAAAAATCAAAGTGAAACAAAGCACGAAAAAAACAACACATTCCCCACGGTTGTTCAAAGGACGCTGAAGCGCACCGAGTTGTATAAAAATATAACGATTTACCTAAAAAGTTAAACGTAACGGAGACGTTTTAAAATAATTTTGACTGGCAAGTCGAAGTGTTTACGAGCTTGCAACGGCTTTGGGTTCAAATTGTGTCCTCCAAATGACGACGCGAGGTGCAGGGGAGGCTCCCAGGCTCGATCCGCTTGCAAATTAAAAGCCACAAGTTGTGTTCCGTGCAGACGTCCAAACAGCAGAAGGTAATCGTAACAAGGATAACAACAATAATTGTTTATACTATGGCAGCAGTGAATCCTTGCGGCGAGTGAAGAGGCATGCACGTCCGAGCGGGTTGCAGGATGAAGCCAGACACGAGACGTTGTGCCGTGTCCACAACGGGATGTTTGGAATGTTCATCAGCAGTGCCGGCCGGTGTGTGAATTTATAAACACCGTGCTGATGGGGGCACAGAAGTGTGCGGTGGGGGAGAGGGGAGCGGGGAAATGATGGAGGGAGGGGGGGAAATAAACAAGGTGGTCCAGATGTCTTGTGATCCACGTTTCATGCTCTAAAACATATTTTTTTTTTTAAAAAGTAAGGTTTGTTTAAAGCGGAAATGAATATGCAAATGAAAAAAACAATTGGGAGTCACAAGAAACCTGGACCTCTCTCTAGTTCATTATGGTTATCTTCATCTGAAGAAGTACCTCGAGCAGAGCCATCCCAGGGTACGGCGAATGGGGACGACTGCCCCGGACCCCGCACGTTGGGGGGGGTGCTGCACTTCGGTGTCAGATGTAATACTTCCGGTTTAGTGTAAAGGCGTTCTGGGGGTGATTTGTCCCGGGTCCTGCACCCCCCTCCCCCCCCATGGACGGCCCGTTAGACTAGATTGCGCGTGACAAGTTAAACTGGAATATCGCGGTGTCGTGAGCCACACGAAGGATCCCGGGTGGTGGCCGGGTTGCTACGCTCGAGGTTTTTCCCCGTGAAGCGTCGCGTCGGGGCGTGAGCTACTTGGCGATGCGTTCCACCGTTTGGTCACCGTCTCCACGCTCACGATCGTTACGACGGTTCGAGGGTTCGTTTCCCTTCATTTGTTTTGTGTCTCACGGCTGTGGCATGGCCCTGTCATCATCACGATCCATGGACAGGCAATCCCGTAGGTGTCCACGGCACATTTCGTAATTTGTTTCCAGTTTCCTCTGTCTCGTGCCAATATGCTCAAGTCGTGGCCACATCTTTCTGGCATAAATCTCCTTGCCCGCCGTCAAGCCATTTCTCTGCGAGGTCTTCCTCTCCCTCCTGGCCCCACCGGCCCATAATCACGAGCGGCCGCTGTTCATGAGCGTATTTCGAGTTTTAAAGCCCCAAAAAAATGTTGGATGTTTTTGTTGTTGTTGCCGTTAATTGCCTTAGGATTGTCAAAGCGAAGAGCAGAGAACCGCTGTCATCCGTTGTGAAACCCACCGCTGCTGGCAGCAGAGTATTGTGTCACTTTAAATCACAACACGAGAAGAAAAACCACAAACTACTCCCAAAGGTGCCTCATCGATCACATCAACAACACAGCACTCCTTTGTACGATGTATGAGAGCGTGTTGCTTCTTCACCGTACGACCTGGGGTAAATCGAATAATTCAGCAAAAACAGTAATCTGCACGGTGGATATTGGACCCCAACTGCTTCACGTGGCCACCTGGCACTTAACAATCTTTGGTGATGATCAATAAGCCACCTAAATATTACTCTCATACATTTTGTTCGAAGCACGTGACATTACTACTTTTGTGAATTGGCAGCAGTTCGGTTAATTTCACTAACGAAAGCGATGACAGTTTACTCGCTCTTGTATTTCTCCACAGTATATTACAAGGCAAGAGGAGACACTAAACTAAACAATGTATTTTTCTTTTACCAGCTAAGGCTCACGAAGTTATGTCGCTCGTTTTCAGAAGCGAGCTGGCCACGAATGACAGATCAACGAAGTGGCTTACATCACGTGGACACTTTTAGTAGCCAAATACTCGAAAGGCATGTGTTCTAAATGTGGAGGGAAAAACTGGAGGACTCCAGAGAAAAATCAATGCGGAGAACGTGCAAACTAATGAATAATCAGGGCGGAATAATGATGCAAGTCTGCGTGGCACACTGTTTGCCGCTTATGGCTCGAGCCCAGTGGCCGCCCTGGTTATTATCTTATTTTATATTTATATAGCCTGCCTTAGCGCAAGGCGCTCTAACTGGTCTAGAAAGCGTTAACAAAAGCCGAGTGATTTCGAGGGCATGGGCCGAGGAACGAGTGACCGTAGCAAAGGGCACGTGGGGGTCACGAAAGGGCTATAGGGGAGGGACGGGATGGAGTGGAGGAGCGAGGGGAGGGAATCTGAAGGGAATGGGCAATGGAGAAGAGGTGAGCTTACTGTAGGTATATTAACCCTGCTTCACAGTGGACAGCAAATATCCTGTGACCTTATTGAAAAGAGAATAGGCCAAGTGTGCAGGCCCAAATTTGACATATTAAAAAAAATATTCGCAAACTACTTAATTGGGTAAAAATGGCAGCTGTACTTGTCTGTGAAACATAGTAACTTTATGGCAGCCTTGAACTATGAAATAGCGTTAATGCGAAATGTACCAAATTTCTGGAATTCAAGTGGTCTGATGTGGCTGCAGTTTTGTACGAGACTCATGTATTTTTAGAAAATACAACAAGACACTTATCATCATGAATAAACATCGTCGTCCAGCATAGACACGGCACAAACCTCGCGTTCACGGCACGTGGAAACAATACAGAGCAGGGAAGCATGGCACCATGGGAAACCAAGCATGCACGGAAATTGAATCGAGGATGAAACAAAGTGCAAAATGTGAAACACAACAATTATTCGAGTGTGAGAAAGAGTCGTGGAAAAAAAAAATCTGCTGGTCATAGCCAAAAAGCCACGAGTAATTGTCTTCCAATGATTTGTGAGCTAAAGTTTTTGTTTCATGTACGTGTCATTGTATAACGTGAAAACTTATGCAGCATCACATACTGGAATCCACTGTAAGAGTCAAATCAAATTGTCCACCCATCTTCTTTGGTTCTTTCGGTAAAGTCACGTAGAATGAGAATAAAGTAAAGTCACGTCCAGCGCTGTCCTCCAGACAGTCTGGTCCCTTCACCTGATGAAGGCCACTTGTGTTGTGGCCGAAACGTCGTGAGAATTTTATTGTGTTATTTAATTTTATTAATTTATTATTTTATTCTCATTCTACGTGACTTTACCGAAGGAACCAAAGAAGATGAATCCTTGCAGTCACGAAAGCTTTAAATCGAAAATTGTCCACCCATGTTAAAATGAGCACGGGCCACGACTCAGCTCTGTTGGCGACCCCAAAAATATTGCTGAAAATTCCACATTCATATGGCAGGTATCATTTTTAATCACATGACAACCAGTGTTGACTTTGCACAAACAGGCACTCGTTTCATTGACCACTGAGCGATGTGCTGAGTTAGACCCTGACTAGGATTTTAACTGGTAACCATTTGATTGTACTGTATTGTAAATCCAATGCATATCTGCGGCCAGTACTTACTTTCAAGTAACACATAAAGATAACGAAGCCAAAGATTGTTGGGGCAAGGGCCATTCACGAGCACCTATGAAGGCGGACACGGTACACAAGGGGGTGGCCAACACCATGCCCGGCCGCCTTTGTATTCCCAGTCATGATGTTTACACACCGCACCTAGGAGAGGCCCTGGACCGATTCAAACATTTGCCACTGTTATTGGTCATGAGCGGGAGTTGAACTTGGGTCGACGGTTTCTTATTTAAATACCGGCCAGGTTCAGATGCCATTGTCCAATTGTTCACATGCTGCGGAATTGCAAATAGGTTACTGGGATTGTAACGTGCGTGCTGTGTTACAATCTCCATATACACACATACCGTGACACACACACATACGCAAATACACACAATCGCCCACTCGCTCACACTCAGAGATGCAGGCCACACAGCCTCACACTAACTCGACAACAACCGCCATTCGCCACTAAGTGGCAGTGACGTCACCACGGCGCTTGTGCCAGGCTTGGTGCACTTTAAGGCCGCCTGAAATGCCGAAGGGCCAGGTGCCATGGGTTGACTGACTGAGATGACTGGCCAATGTGCCACCTGGGCCCCCTACTATATGCCAACTTGCTGTGATTTAGCCGCGTGGCGCTCCGCTCGTTGTTGTGAGCTAACACACACACACACGCTTTCACAGGTCATTTGTTTGGTTGTAAAAAAGACATTGCCAGGATATGTACCGGTCCCCAATTTGGACTCTCCTGAAAAGGTCATGTGATACTTGGCGAGGTATTGCTAAGTGAAGCTTTAACTTTGTGACGGATCCTCACCCCCATCTGACAACAGCTGTGAATGACAAACACAGCATTGATATCGGTGTCCTATTTTCGCGCTGTAAAATGATGCGATGTATTTTATGTCGACTATTAATAAATATATCTGTAATATGTTAAAATGAAGGCCAAGTACGGTGGGATTAGTCGTTGTGAATGAATGCCAAATGTTGCCGTTTTTATTTAAGCTTCAGTGCAAAGAACTGTGGGAAGTCAACAGTGGGGGGACTTGTAGAGGTAAATAGACTGGCTCCACCATAGGAATGTGGAATTTTTCACCCCTGGCTCAGGGCTGCCAACAGAGATGACCACCAAAGACAAAGATCCCCCCGAAAAGCCTGAACAGACTGTTGGGGCAAGTGCTGTGAGCGAACACCTATGAAATCCGGCACAGCACACGTGGGGGGGGCCAACACGACGCCCGGCCGCCTTTGTCTCCCCAGTGGTGATGTTTACACACCACACCAGGTACGCATTTGAGGCTGAGTCGCCCTCGTAATTGCTCGGCGCGCTAACCGCTACACTACCGCTCCCCACCACCACACACTCATTTAAGTGCTATAAATTATTACTTGAAGGCTTATTAATCCGATAAAGTATCACGATAAAGACGGTCGCTACATCGAGCGCTTTCAGATGCGCTTCTGCGGCCGTCTGGAATGCTGTCGCTTCCGATATTATGAATCCCCTGGAGCTATGGTTTTTTCAAATAAACTTGATTTAAAACGCGTTTCTTTAGAGCTGCTTTTTGTGTTTAGTTTGTTGTCCTTTCCCGCACCTGCGATCAGCATGGTTGGCTACGTACGGTGTGAAAGAACTTCACCATACATGCACACATACTATGAAACTCATTAATTGGTGCAATGTTTCATTGCACTCTGTCTACTGCAGCACAAAATAAATGTGCAAATGAACAGTTCTGAATGAATGAAAATAAATTGCCAATTATTACGGAATTTTAATCTAACCAAATGTTCACGAGCGATGCTGACAAAGCACACATTTTAATAGATATCTATAGTTTATGCAAAGCCTTAAACAGCCATTGTTCTTTTTTTTCACAATCAATTCCTGCAAATGTGGCAAGATGGCATGAACGTTTTTAGCATAATTGTACCATCATTAGTAGCCTCATGTTATCACAGATCTTCCAGAACTGGGTTAACATTTGTGCAGTAATTCGGTAAAGGTGACAATGCTCGGTCACTGACAGCCAATCATCGAACAAATTAGTGGAGCTTATGCAATAATTGGCAATTGAGCATTGTGAGTTTAGCACGTAGGCTTTCGCAACAAATATTCATAATAAAGGGTTAGATCGCGTAAATATGTGTCGTTAACCCACCACCACCCGACACAATTACAAACCTTATTAATTGGCTGTGTAGGGTGGTGGTGGCTTATCGACACGTTTATATATACGCACTCTAACCCCAAAAAACCTTTAATACAATCATTGTGAGATCTCATGCCACCAATGAACCCAAACCATGCCATTAGGACTCAAAAGCTAGTTTCTGTACAATACGAATATGATTACATGCCCATGCACATCCCCGTGTTGTGAAAAAAAAAACATCTAACAATTGGAATGAATACTTAAGTTATAGATGACCCCATTATAACTGTGTTTCCAGATAGATCAAATAGCCTCCACGTGGCTCTCTTGAATTCCCTCCAGTGGAGGCAAAATAATTGCAGGGCTACTCCTTTACCCTTGCCAGAAAAGGTAACACCTTTAAATTTTGTAATCATTTTGGGTACTGACAAAGAGGTCCCAGAGATATAACTGTTCGACCCGTGCTATCAGTGCTCTGTATGATACTTGCATTGTCTTTGTACTGTTTGCCGTTCTCTCGTCTACCACTGGTGGTGAGACAAGGCCATGAAGAAGGATCTCTCTGGTGCAGGTCAATCAGCTTCAAACACAAATGCATACATTATCAGAGCATGTTTGTTTGCACGTTTTTTGCCACAATTATGCGTGGTTAATGCAGACCCGATGCCTTGTATCAGGTATTTATTTGGTTGTTTGAACATCTTAACACCTGTTTTATTGCCAGAAAGGGTAAAACTTATTCTTATTTTTCATCCTTTACCTTGTCTTACATTTGAGCACACGATGGCTACATTTGCATTTGGAAGTGTTTCGTTAGAAAACAGTGAAGCGAAAGTGCATGCATGCTTCATTTGTTGAAAGCGAAATTGTGGCCAACACCTAAAATAAGCATTCATTCAGCTCAAGTTGGTGAACAGATTGTTTTATATTTGTTGATTGGATTCGTAAAAAACAAAAGTGTTGTCTGCTGACGACTCGTCTGTTGTTCCCAAGCGCTGTGCATCTCCAATTAGTAGCACGGTTGGCTATGTGCGGTGCGAAAGAAGTTCAACGTACAGTGGAGGGAAAAAAGTATTTGATTCACTGCTGATTTTGTACGTTTGCCCACTGACAAAGAAATTATGAGTCTATAATTATAATGGTAGGTTTATTTGAACAGTGAGAGACAGAATAACAACAAAATCCAGAAAAACGCATGTCAAAAATGTTATAAATTGATTTGCATTTTAATGAGGAAAATAAGTATTTGACCCCTCTGCAAAACATGACTTAGTACTTGGTGACAAAACCCTTGTTGGCAATCACAGAGGTCAGATCTTTCTTGTAGTTTGACACCAGGTTTGCACACATCTCAGAAGGGATTTTGTCCCACTCCTCTTTGCAGATATTCTTCAAGTCATTAAGGTTTCGAGGCTGACGTTTGGCAACTCGAACCTTCAGCTCCCTCCACAGATTTTCTATGGGATTAAGATCTGGAGACTGGCTAGGCCACTCCAGCACCTTAATGTGCTTCTTCTTGAGCCACTCCTTTGTTGCCTTGGCCGTGTGTTTTGGGTCATTGTCATGCTGGAATACCCATCCACGACCCATCTTCAATGCCCTGGCTGAGGGAAGGATGTTCTCACCCAAGATTTGACGGTACATGGCCCCGTCCATCGTCCCTTTGATGCGGTGAAGTTGTCCTGTCCCCTTATCAGAAAAACACCCCCAAAGCATAATGTTTCCACCTCCATGTTTGACAGTGGGGATGGTGTTCTTGGGGTCATAGGCAGCATTCCTCCTCCTCCAAACACGGCGAGTTGAGTTGAGCCAAAGAGCTCCATTTTGGTCTCATCTGACCACAACACTTTTACCCAGTTGTCCTCTGAATCATTCAGATGTTCATTGGCAAACTTCAGACGGGCATGTATATGAGCTTTCTTGAGCAGGGGGACCTTGCGGGCGCTGCAGGATTTCAGTCCTTCACGGCGTAGTGTGTTACCAATTGTTTTCTTGATGACTATGGTCCCAGCTGCCTTGAGATCATTGACAAGATCCTCCCGTGTAGTTCTGGGCTGATTCCTCACCGTTGTCATGATCATTTTAACTCCACGAGGTGAGATCTTGCATGGAGCCCCAGGCCGAGGGAGATTGACAGTTCTTTTGTGTTTCTTCCATTTTCGAATAATCGCACCAACTGTTGTCACCTTCTCACCAAGCTGCTTGGCAATGGTCTTGTAGCCCATTCAAGCCTTGTGTAGGTCTACAATCTTGTCCGTGACATCCTTGGAGAGCTCTTTGGTCTTGGCCATGGTGGAGAGTTTGGAATCTGATTGATTGATTGCTTCTGTGGACAAGTGTCTTTTATACAGGTAACAAGCTGAGATTAGGAGCACTCCCTTTAAGAGTGTGCTCCTAATCTCAGCTCGTTACCTGTATAAAAGGCACCTGGGAGCCAGAAATCTTTATTATTGAGAGGGGTCAAATACTTATTTCCCTCATTAAAATGCCAATCAATTTATAACATTTTTGACATGCGTTTTTCTGGATTTTTTTTGTTGTTATTCTCTCTCACTGTTCAAATAAACCTACCATTAAAATTATAGACTGATCATTTCTTTGTCAGTGGGCAAACGTACAAAATCAGCAGGGGATCAAATACTTTTTCCCTCACTGTACACACATATATGCCTACTTTTTGGAACGTGATTTTATATCGACTGGGTTTGCAGAGTTTGGACAGACATTATTGGCAGAACTCCTACGCTGAGCAGAGCATTCAAGTTTATTTAGTTTTAACCAGGCGAGAACTCAAAGAGACCGGGATAGTCTCATTTGCCAGGGATACCTGGGGCATTAGTCTGCCAAGAGGAGGTAATGATTGCTTTGTGTACAGTCCAAATTGAGTAAAGTAAAAAGTGTGTCAAGGATGGTTCTGGAGGATTTTATCACCGTTTCTTTCTGGCAACAAGCATCCCTTATAAATCACTGCTTCACGCCACGTCAACTGCTATCTATATATGTGCAACATTAAATAACATCAGTGGTGCTAAGCTCGGACAAAATGCGAAATCCTAAATGTGAGGTTTTTTTTTTTTGGGGGGGGGGGGGACAAATCATTAGTGGCCGGGCTGAGATCAATCAAACGAGCAAGACAATCACCTGGTTTGATCCCAGGTGGCTTTGCCTGGATTTGAGACCTGGACCCTCGGTAGCCACACTAGGGGTATTATCACACGTCCCCCGAGCGGGAAGCCACCTCCTTCCGGTGCACAAGTGCAGCCCTCGTGTGGTTTAACATCACGGTAACCTTTATCTCGTGCACCTGGCTGCCCGGCGAATTTCCAAATTAACATCGGGAGGAAGAAGGGGGGGGGGGGGAAAGAAAAAACAACAACCGCCCTGGGATCAGGAACCCGCTGGAATGGTGACAAATGGCTTCGCGATGGAAACTGCTGCCGCTCGCCGACCCGGGAGACCCCGTTGGGACGCCGGGACACGGAGACACTCGCCAAGATTTCACTGCCGCCGTTCTCTTCCCCCCCCCGCGCGTGCGGAGATGACGACGCGAGAGAGCGAGCGAGCGAGCGGGATCGACGTCTTACAGGGGGGCTGCCTCGCGCGTGCTCGCCGGCATCCCCTGCACCGTCGGCGGCCGAGGGTTGCGCCTGCGCTTGCGCCTCCTTCCTGGGGCTAGCCAAACGAACCCCCGCGCGTCTGGGGGCGCCCTCCGACCCCTCAGCCTCTCTGGCCGCCGTGCCCGCCGCCGTGCCCGCCTGGGGCGGCGTCCCCGGCGACAGCGCCGCGTCGTCTGCCGCCCGCCCGTCGCGCGGCTGAGTCTGCAATAAACGGCGAGCAGCCTCCACCTGAGCGCCCAGCTCTCTCTCCAGCTCACCCGCCGCTCGCTCCTTGGAGCGCAGCTCGTCCATCTATAGACACACGGGGGTGGGGGGGTGTGGGGGGGGGTGGGGGGGGGGGGTGGGACACGCGCGCGCCTTTACTGAGCCGGGACCTCGCCGCTCGGCTCGACGTCCGTCCTTGGAGGGAAGCAGCGTGGCCAGCAGTCGTCGTGAACCGTTAGCGCGTATTTCGCAACCACCAGGCAAGCAAATTCGGGACGTTTTGCACGTCAGAGACGTGCCAACCACCCCCCCCCCCTCCCCTCGAACGAATGTCGTTTTGAGACGATATGCGGTGCAGCAGGGAGTGTGATGAAACCTGGAGATGTCATTGGGCCTGCCAGGATTAAAACGTCACCCAGGACACCCGTCAAACGAGATGTTTTCAATGGATTTTCGAGATCGAAAAATTAATAATAATGCCTTACATTAATTTGCAGGAGCATTAAAACATATTTTTATTCGAAGGCAGTGTTTATAAACAACAGTTGTGCAGTAGTTTAGGCCGTGCTTGTACACCAGTGTCAATTCAGCCGTCAGATTTACATCAAGTGTCAAAAAATATAGGGGCCACAAGGGCATCACGCCAAGTGTGACAGTGGGACTTTGTAAGAACAAGAAATCCGATGAGCCGTGAAGCTCTCGTTCACAGATGTTCAGTCGGGGCGGGTCACATCAAGTTCCTGACTATATATATATTTGCTCGCAGTAAAGTGACGCTCACAGCTCTGCACTAGTTTCGCACCTCAATTGGAATTGTCTGGGCGACACAATTCGAGTTCACCCTGCCGCCTCACAGTGCGTGCAAGAGGCCTCGTCCCATCTCCCGCGAGGGACCCCAGTTACACAAAATATCCAATAGGGGGCAGCACTGCCAAAAGGTAAAATTAAATTTACGGCACCGCGTAACGTTGGCGTTTGGCCACGGTATTACCGCTGCACAGAGAACACCCGATCGGCGTGTGTCACTTTCCTGAAAGGAAGGGACAATTACCAAAAAAAAACACACCACAAAACTGCACTCTTTCGTTTTCATACAATTCGCAACATCTGTCCTTGGTAATGGAGACCATTGAACATATTTATGCAAGAAAAATGGCAATTTACCTGTGAAATGTACACTCTCCGCCTCATTAAAAATGAAGCCAGTGCATTATGGTTCGGGCTCGGTAAAACCGCACCAAGTAAAAACCATAATGCACTGTGCGCATTCGTGCCGATAAAATTCAAAGGCTCTGACTTTCTAACAATCGTCCACGATTTGGCATGAGAAGAAAACAGCGAATCCCGCTCAATTGCATTAGGGCATGGGCCAATTTTTGAAAGTGCAGAGTTGACTTGTCTCATTGCAATATCAATACAAAGGCCATGTTTGTAAACATGGTGCCAGCAAGCGTTGCTTTTTGCAATTTTGACTTTTTCACCTTTCACGTAACAACCCTGCCTCAGCGACAACACAATTTTCGTGACGGTGTGGCACCATCAAAACCAAAGAATGTCACTTGTGTTCAGCTTTCCCCAGTTCTCCAGTATAAATAAGTATTGTGATTCCAATAGTGCATGCAACCTGCTCACTTTCTATACATTTGTGTGTAATTTATGAGGGCATGTCCCATCATTTAAATCGGGTGATGGAGTGCACAGGTAACGTGGTTACGTGATACGTGTGATGATGTATTTTGGTTTTGGGATTACACGCCACGGGCCCATAGGCTCCACGCTTACTGCATGCCATGGAAAAGCAATACAGGCAGCCGATAACAATGCAGAAAAATAACGACGCGTCTGTCCGCTGTCAGCCAATAGGATAACATCGAGCTACTTGGCTCACGACTGTGGGAAATAGCTTCAAACATGAAAAAAATATGGATATAAATATTCCAGGTACTTTTTTTTAAACGTAGGTAAAAATTTACAATGATACACATTCACGTTGTTTAGTACGGTGTAAATAGCAACCTTTGTGTACCAATGTATAATGCAATATAAAAAATGGTCTAAATTGATATTACCTATATTTTAAACGTGGAAGTAAAAAAAAGATACTGAATTATGCGCTGGGAAATTTATAATTGAGTCTTCAATCTTGATTTGAAGCTTTCGTGACTGCAGGAATCCATAGAAAAATAATAAGATCACGACGTTACGATAGCGACACAAGCCATCGTCATCAGGTGGGACAACCACAGCAAAAAAAAACTACTTCAGCAGTTTTTTCTTGCTGTGGTTGCCCCACCTGATGGCGACAACCACAGCAAGAAAAAAACTGCTCATGCAAACCGACACACCTGATGACGACCGTTTGTGTTATGGTCGAAACGTCGCGAGAATTTTTATTGTTTTATATATATTTTATTATTTTATTGTTTCCCTTCAACGTGACTTTACCGAAAGAACTAAGAATATGCTGAAGTAGTTTTTTTTTTGCTGCGGTTGTCCCACCTGATGACGATTGCTTGTGTTGCGATCGAAATGTCGTGATCTATTATTTTTCTACCCACGTGACTTCACCGAAATAACCAAAGAGTATGAGTCTTCAATATTGATTTCAGGACAGTAACTCTTGAATTGTGAGTTGAATAGTGGGCAAGTAATCATACCCCCACCCCGTTCCCACAAAGTGATTCAACCAACTGCCACCATTTAATTAAAAATGTATTTTGCCTGCCTGGTTTCGTCTTATTTTATCGTCTGTACCGATACACGTTTAATTTTGTTGTACACTTACAGAAAATTAGCCTAAACGTATATTTAGCATATCATTGGCATATTATTTACATCAATCATAGATTCATGAATGCACAATGCGCGCGGAGAGAGCCGAGCTTTCGCGAACACGTGATGACGCTGGATGCAATCTCCAGCAAAGCATCGTACCACGAAACTGTCAACATTTTGCTTGGGCTCTTCAACATTCCTCCAGTTTGCTCAAAAAAACAAATCATTGGATGCAATTGATACATTTGTCCCACGGTAGTGACGTTAAGATTTGATTGGCCCTATCGGGCGGTGGATGGTCTTTAAAGAACTGCTTCGTGACCGTTATTCGCCACGTTGCATTGCAACTCTTGAAATATTCAGCCGTTACCGAATTTGAAAAAAAACGGCTCTTGTTACTTTGGTTGCCGACCTTCGATCTAACCCAAAATAAACTATGAAGCACGATTGAATGGATGTATTGTGAGCCTAGTGAACGCCTTTTGGAGCATTTTGACATTGAAAGGAATACTGCATGCCATGCAAAATATCCATGCATATGTGGGATGAACATTCAAACGCTACAAAAGCAGGCTTCTTATTGTACTTACAAAACTAAAATATTTTTTTAATTTTTCCCAAGTAAGGCCCACTGAGCTATATAGCCCTTATTCAGAAGCGACCTGACCAGAAATGATAACACAACGAAGTGGCTTATCATGTGGATATTTAAAGCAGCCAAATACTCTAAACGCATATTTCTAAATGTGGAGGGAAAAACCAGAGGACCCGGACAACAAAAAAACACGCAACCACGGGGAACACGCAAACTCTAAATATACAGCAGCAGGCGTCAGGGATCAGTTTCGAACTCATGTCCTCCTGTATACCAGGCGAGGGCGTTAACATCTCGCCACCGCGGCGCCCCTGCTCTCTCCAGATGCACCATCGCCTTGCAGCTGTCATGCAAAATCAAGCCTTCTGCTTTGTTCCATTTATAGACCTTGCTCTTACAAATCCACAAAAATAATGGAGGGTATTCACAACACAGTAAGAACATGCACAACATGCAACATGTTTTGCTGCATCGCAGGGTGTAGCAGAAAGTTGCCCACACGGGCAGTGACGTCAAGTTGCGTGCAATTTTGATTGCCGGGTGTTCTATTGCAAAAAAAACAAACTTGTTAGAGCAGGTGAGAATTTGTTTCCACGCAAATGTGAACTTTTATAGAGAGAGAAAAATAAAAAAAATATCTATCAGAAAAGAGAGGACAGAAAGCCAGCGTAAGAGACCAGAGTCAGTTGAACACGGAGGCTTTCGCAACCAACAAGGACAACAAACTAAGGATAACAAACTAAACAACAGGAAAACAATTATAATCTATGTCGATTAACTGTGACTAACTGCATATTCTCAGATTAACACGATCCACTCTAATTTATGACCACGTTAATCCCCCTCTGGTCGTCGCACCTGATAGGCTCACGGTGATGACATCACCATCGCTCTAGTTAAGACCGAGCCAGGAAGACTTCTTCACAATTCTGGCAAATCGCCTGATGAAGCTGGCTGCTGTAATCACCAGCGAAACGTCACTTCTCAAATCGTAAATGATGTGGGTTTACTCTTCAACACACCGGTGTGCTGAAGTAGTAGCTAATTGGCACATTCTGTTTACGTGACAAAGCTTACTAATTGGTTGTGTCGGGTGGTGGTGGGTGAGCGACACGTTTATATTTACGCGATCTCACCTAAAACAAACCCATCATTGTAGTGTACGTTACCCACGTGATACAGTTGACTGTAACACGTTGATGGCAATTATAACTGCCCTCACAATGCAGTTAGATCCACTAAACATTCCAAACTATAATTTAAGAGGTTTGCTGAGTCTAACAAAACGGGACTTCTGGCATTTATAGTCGAATGCAGTCTCGCAAAAAAATCCTAGATATCAAATTGTGAGCAAGAAATTGTGTTATAAAGGGTGTTGCACAAAAGAAATAGGTCTGCAAAGGCCAACCTATATCTCCCTGGTCGTAGGTAATTATCTCTGCATCTTTTACCTGTGCCCTGCTGATTCAAATGAAATGTAAAAATGTTATTCCCTACAGTAAACGTTATACCCATAGAGCATAACTTGGAATATAGACAGCATCTCAATTCACACACTTTAGTCAGCAAAGAGGTATCAGGTATCTGTGTTGCTCGAGTAAAGTTTTAATCTGCTTTTGAAATTCACCGTCAACCACGCATACAGCATTGCTTAGAGATGTAAATGCCAGGTTTAAATTCTGATGCCCATTATTACATGACGCACAATGATCGTTGCCAGTGATAACCTGCACTCCATGGGACACACTGCTTTATATCGAGAGTTTCAGAAACCGAGAATCAACATCTCCTCAATTATATTCCCGTATAGCGTCATGCACACGTGACTCTTTCATGTCGTAATATCTGATGCAGCCGTCCCATACAGTGCATTTTCAATTTGAATCTCACCTTCGTGCCATTAGCCATCAGCAGCCCCCTTGTTCAAACACTTCAACGTATTCATTTTAACTTGTACAAGGTTAAAAAGTTAGATTTGACACATTCAAGTTAATAGTTTCACTGCCTAGTTAGTGTTTTCGCTAGTGATTGTGTTTACATGTACGTTGAATTTCAGCACGTAGTCACACATGTCACAGTAATGTTACTAATGTATTTTTGGCCCCTATAGTCGAAGCACTTTTCTCAGCTGGTGTATTAAATGTTCAAATCCCACTCAGCGTCCAATCAGATCATCATCTCTCTAAGGCAGAAAACATGAGTACTGGGAAGTCAATAGCAGTGGCTTAAGCAAATAGTGATAGCCACAAAGCCACAATGTGGAATGTGGAATAGCTGAACACGTAAAGAGGATGAATTATGCCTCATCATTGATATCGGCATGGAGATGCTGCCACTTCATGACTTCATCATATTATCAGTAACATCATGGATTACAATATTCAAATATATATTATTCAAATGTTTAAATTCTTTAACATTTTGAAAATGCAATTTTCACAACATGTTTTCAACCAAATGGATGATTGCTTGCTTTCTGTCGCTACCAAAGGGGAAAAAAACGATTAAGAAATTGTGGAATACATTTATTTAAACTAGGAAAATAAGGATTTAATAAACATTTTGATTGCAAACCCAAGTTGACGATGTAGCAGGATTTCAAAAGGATATTGAGTCACGAATAATTGACTTAAAGCTTTCGTGACTGCAGGAATTCATATTCTTTGGGTCTTTCGGTAAAGTCACGGAGATGATTCAAAGAAAATAACCAAAAACTACGACGTTTCGATCACAACACAAACGATGGCCATCAGGAGGAAAGAGGGTTGGCTCTTCCCTCCTGATGACCACCTACGTGACTTTACCGAAAGACCCAAAGAATATCGCGAATAATTATTTTCAAGTTAATATTTTCCGCAATTTCATTGTTTACCCGGAAAAGCCTCTCACTCGTTTTCAAGAAACATTCCCCAACAATGCCTTGCTCGTGCTGCCAGTTACGCAATGGTAACTGGCAGGAAACCACAGTGCATGAAGAAAATTAACTCTTGTGAGGTCGCGACACTGAAATTTTGGCACAGATTGACACCGCAACACCTGCAACAGGCCCCCTCTTTTTTCCGACAGGTGGATGTCTCAAATCAGACTTCATCTGTGTGTGTGTGTCTGTGCGACAAAGGTGTCTTCCTGCTGCAGACTACAACAATTTGCTACTTACACACAGCAGGAGCAAAAAATAACGTGGATAAAAATACCCTTCTGAACCGTAACGCATACCCAACTCGAAAGCGAATGTAGACATGTATGAAATACTGAGTTTTGTAGTTTCTTGGTAGCATGAAATATTATGTAGGAGACAGGGACAGATTCAAACACAGGAAGGTGACTTGGCTGCCACTAATAAAAATGTAGAACAGTTGACCAGCCATAGAACACCATCATGATTGGGAACGAATACAAGAAAGCTCTCCATAATTTAAGTGGTAAAATGTTGGACCCACAAAATGTCACTTTTATGGGCATTCTACCACATCCTGTTCACTGACAAGTGATAAAAGATCAAGATGTTCTCTGCATTGACTCATAGCCATTATGGACAGGAACCCAGCCAAATTATTTTACCCTGTCATGAAATGGCATGACCCCAAGTCCACCCGTCGCCAAAAACCCAGTGGTATTCAAACATCTGAATAATCTTCCTGCCTTCCTTCAGAAAAACCATGAAATTGCATTCTCCATACACAACAAAGTTTATCCACTGGAACGATGCCCATTTCCTGCGGCAATCTTCACAAAAGAAATGCAAAGCGACAGAGGTCACAGGTTTCCCTGTAATTACCAGCGTTGTGGCTTCATTATCATCCAAACCCATGCATGTATTTTTTTTAATAACAAGCTGTTGGCTGCATAGTGCAGATAATGGCCAGAGCAATCTTTAAATATAACAACAGACAGCCACACAGAGTGACTGATAACGATGTAACGTGTGTATGGACATCCTGGGGAACGCAAACACACGTCAAGACAAGTGGAATTCACATGAACAGAGGCAGGACAGAAACACTCTGACAAGCCACAATCAAACGCCATGTTCTGTGTGACCGCCACTGGTGACGCAGAATCACATTCAGCAGCTTCCACTGTCTCTAAAAATACCAACCGAGAGTGTCAATTAAAGGGCAATGATGGTTACATAATTCAGCATTTTGTTCACGTGGAATTCACAGGAGACAAAGAGGGCATTTAGCAGGTGACCCATAGCACATTTACAAATGTCACACGTATTTATGACCGGGCCAAGGTAAGGCACCCACATTTGTAAATATAACCTCACCCAGAGCATCACAGAACATTCCTACAAACAATGCATAGACAGTACAATTGGGTGACAATGAAAAACGTCAAGTTAATGGACACATAGCAGCACAGATTAATTTTTAAACAAGGTACCTAATAATGTTTACAAGCTGCATGCTGCCGAATGTACATTGATCTCCGATTCATGAGTAATTGTGAAAAATATACAAAATCATGCATATGGAAAAATGAAATACTTGCAATAAATACTGAAAGGATTGTTAATTTTGTAGATGATCAGAATTTGACAAATAATGATATATGAGTAAAAGTTGAGGTCAAATCAAGTCTCAAACTGCAATCGCCAATTGTTTTTGAATATTCACTCTCTAAGGTCTTGGTGTATTACATACAAAAAACAATAATGAACAAGGTTTGTTCACCACCATCAAGGTCAATCCACTGCTGGCTGAAAGCCTCCCTGGGACCGCCACCACCGCCGCCATCAGCTACGGCCTGCGGCCTTGCGATATGACGACCGATGCACAAGTCCTGATTTCATCGCGTTCCGTTCCTGGGCTGCCACTGGCAATTATTACCCTTGAGCATCGGCCTTCATCCCTTCTCTTGACACCTCCTGTCCATGCCCACTTTTATTTACACTTGTAATTTTTCTCAATAACCGCTGTATGGTTTCTAATCCATGTTGAAAAAAATAAAGAAAAATTACAAGAATCAATTTCTCTCTGGGTTTTTTTTTATAAGCAAAAGAAATTGCCAATTTAAAAGCAGAAATTCTTGCTCAATTATGACATTTTTATTCCGTAACTTTTGATAAATAAATAATTGTGCATTTGTTTGAAGGAACGTTAACTTTAGATCAAACGTGGCCAACTGTGCTAATCGGAGGTGCGGGGATGATGGAGTGGCAGTAACAGGATTGAATATGCGTGAGAGGATGTCCACCAAGGAGACTGAGAAGGAGTGACAGACAGAGGATTCAGTGTGTACAAGAGGATATGCACAGAGGGAGATGGAGTGATGAAATCAGCTGATGTCCAGGATCATTAGAGATGGCAGCAGCTTGGGAAGCCTTTCGTCCTGCAATGGATTGACCATGGCCGATGACAATGAATTTTTCATGCTCATATTATACCAAATGGAGCCATGTATTTTCTAGTCGTGACAGTTTAATCAAACTCCTTTAAATATGCTCTGCGCATTGTTTTATTTGGCTAAGCACATGTTTTTTTTTTACCTGTGAATAAAAAAAAATTCTTCAAAGCTTAAGAATGCCTAAACCCACAGCAAAACCATCCTAATTTATCAATCTAAAACACACAAACATACAAAAACATTCCTGCTGAGGCAAAACTTACTTGTGCGGACCTCCTGAAGGTTTTTGTACTGGGTGCATTGCTGAATATTGCCAGCTGAAAATGAAAAACATACACGCTGGTGAAAATGTTCAACAGCCAATCCAATACAATCCCATACGATAAAACAACATGAACAATAGCATAGATTGCTCTAACACAAAAGGGCATTTTTCATTCTGTGTCTCTGTGAGGTGTTAAATTATCTTTTACCTGAATTATGCAACAAGAATGACGGCCAGGTGTGGAGAAAACCCGTCGTGGAATCAGAGCAATACATGGAGTCAGGGTCCACAAATATACAAAACCACCAACGCGTGTGATTAATCCAATCGGCCGCTCTCAATATCACATGCGAGAGGTTCTGATACCAACTACCACCGATGTTATTATGCACCTGGGATAGGGATTGAACCGATGTGAACGAGGTGTAAATTGAAACTGTCACTTGGAGTGAGAGTAGTCAGGAAAGGAGATTAAATCTCATCAAAATCCATGGCGGTGATATTAGAACATTTTCTCCAGACAATGGATTACATAAATAAAGGCACACAAATTAATGGACAATCGATTAACATATCTGAGATTTGCTCACGAAAGTCGTTACAACAACATCAATGGAAATGAATAACAGGAATTGATCAAATAACTTGTATTGAGTCTTAATAGAGATTCTTACAGCTTACGATAAGTGCATTGAACCGCGTTTGTAAAAATCGACGCCTATCAATTTTCGTGCAATTTGTGCGTAAAGGTTCCACGCGACCCTGCTGCAACCACAGGCCGCTACATTAACCTCGCTGTGAAAAGGAGAAGAAAAAAAAACCATCGTCGCTCTTGAATCGAGCTGCGATCTGAAACCCCGACACCGACCGAATTGCGAAGGGGAAGCAAATCGCGAAAACCTCCGCTCGACGGCACAACGCCCGTGAACGTGGCGTTCCGCACGTCAAGAATCTGATTCGACGCACCTCGAAATGCAAGAAGACTCTCCTCTTATCCGCGGTGGGTGAAATTACACGGATGCTATTTTCCCCCGCGGGGCCATCTGCAATTTTACCTCATTTATTTCTGGGGGGGGATAATCGCGGATAATTGGAAGCATAGGGTCACGGATAATAGTTACCGCGAATCCACATGCTCCGTGGACGATAGGAATACTGGATAAATTGTCCAGTATTGTCCTTTGCAAGGCATGCCAAGTTGGGTGGCAAATTATACGTCCAATTATTTTTTGTTAGCCATAGGTGACCAGGCTGAATCCATTATATATGCAGCACCCGACAACCTGGCTTGATCACACACAGACGGCCACTCACATTCACACCCAGGCATCTCAGTGGGACCGGCTCAGTGCTCCAACGTGACCATTAGCCCACATTTTCCACCTGGACTCTTCACAGAAAGCCCATTCACAAAAAGCCCATGAATAATAATAATAATACAATTAATATATGTTCATTTAGCAGGAAATAATTGTGGAAAGAATGTAATTATAGTTGTGAGCCTCCTTTGTGATACACGCAGTAAACAGTGCGAATAAAGGCATTTCATGGTGTAAACAGAATTAACATTTTTTCGACACCTATTGCAACGGACTAGCTATAACGATTGAAAAGAGATTGTTGCAAATTCAGAAACCAGTGAATTGACCTGCTCTGCAATGGTCCATCACTTGACCTCTCTCACCTGCCCCACCAATGGAGTACTGATGTGCACGTTACAGCGATTACCGTGACATATACGACGCAGCTAAAATGCTTTCAGCACCGTTGCTGCTCAGACTATATATTACAGCGCCATTTAACTGTTTGACCTGCAAACTCTCCTTCTCGGCACTTGAGAAGTGATTGTGTTTTTCCACCCATCTAGACGGTCATTAAAAGGACTACAATTAATTTTCCTGGCTGGTTGGTGGAAAAGCAATTAACATGCCCTGCATTAATTGTACACGTGGAGCCTACGGGAGCCATGGGCGAATTTAATTGGCCCCTCTTTAGAGAGAAAACGCGGAGTGAGTTACCACACAACACATTAACGGTCTACGTTGTAATGAGCGATAGTGTCTTTTGTAAAAAAAAAATATTCGAACAGAGGCAGACATAGAAAGGCAATCGAAAAGCTTCGAGTGAGGAAATATGAAAATGGAATCTAGCCTGGAGAGGTGGCATTCTCCTCAAGTGCCATATTGGCATCAATTGCAGAGTTGTTACATTCGTTTTTGAACAGGGGGTGTAACGGTGGCGAGGTGTCAACTCCCTCACCTGGTATTCAGGAGGTCGTGGGTTCGAACCCGACCATCACGACTGTATATTTGGAGTTTACATGTTCTCCATGTTCTCCCTGTGGTTGCGTGGATTTTTTTCTCTGGGTCTCCCGGTTTTTCTCTTCACATTTAGAAACACACGTTTAGATTATTTGGCTCGTATATATTTCCACGTGATGAGCAACTTCGTTGAGCTATCATTTGTAGCCAGGTCGCTTCTGAAAAAGAGCTATATAGCTCAATGGGCCTTACCTGGTAAAATAAAATAAAAATTAGTTTTTATAGTATTACCAGTAACCAATTTGGGGGGAAAAGGGTGGAAACTGTTACTGGTTTTCCGCACGTATAGAAATTCCAAAACGAATAAACATGGCAGCGTCTGTCCACCTGCAGTATAATAGGGTAACTTACCGGGCCTTGCTAGCCAGTTGGCCAAGAGTTATTATTCCATCTCCCAGCACAAATTAATCACACAATACCTCGCTGATTCTAATCAGGGGGTATAAACCATCATGCGAACTCCAGTCGTCCACGCAGCAGCTTTTGGCTAGCCGTCGAACAAAGACGGGCGCTACATTGCGCCCTTTCAGATGCGCTTTTGCGGCAGTCTGGAATGCTTTTCCCTTCGATATTAGGAAGCCACTGGAGCTATGCACTTTTAAAACATCTAGATTGTACATTCATTTCTTTAGAACTGCTTTTTTCCGGTTAAATTGTTGTCCTTCCCCCGCACCTCCGCTTAGCACGGTTGGCTACGTATGATGCGAAATAATTTCAACATACATACAAGTTGACCTCTGTTGAACTGTTTAGAGTAGGCTTGCTTTCATGGGATTAAGGATACAGAAGGGTCACGGTTGCAGTCACGTGCAAAGTCAATTCGACCAGCAAAATGCCAAGTCAAAAAAATTTAGCTCTTATCAATGACATTTATTTGGTGTGACTTGCCATTAGAACCATTAACTTGAATCCTGAAATTGAACATTAACCTCCATCCTTACATTGCACGGTTTGAACACTGCTCACGCTATGAAGGGCATTTACACGCCGTGCTGTGTTCAGGCAAGTGTGTGTAGAGATCTGGGTAAGCATGGGGATAGCCGGCAGAAGAGGCTCATTCTCATCGTTTATGGTGAGTCGTGCCCCAAATCTTTCATTGCAGTCAGATGTCTCTGTTCACCTCCGCAAAAGTGCCGCCCACAGGAATCAAGGAAAATTATTTTCACACCAACTTTTAAAGGACAACTCTTGAAGTATCCTCCCAATTAAATTCAAGGTAGTGATGTGGTTTAAAAACTAAAAAGCAGGGCCAATTGAGATTCCTCGGTAATATAGTTTACAAAAGATACCTAGGAAATAGCTACTTACACCTTCCAAATTAGACGTATGATCGTGTACACGTTTCAGAAAATTGTGCACTACGATAATTGTGTGCATGTCTAAACCGGCCCTGGATGCAACCTTCACCAACATGCGTCATCCAGCATGATGAAGTATGGTCAATTAACCCCCATCACCGACAAAACATTGGGAGGCTTTCGTCCAGTTTTAGAATGAATGAAGGTGGTCAATTGTAATGCAATGTGTATCTGACGCAAGACCTATACATATGACGTGAGATCTATATCTGATGCTCGATCTGTACTCGACAATAAATATCGACCGGATGTTCTACCCAACGTTAGGTCTATACCTGACATGAGATCCATTCCTAACTACAGCACGCTTGGTAATGGCTATAAAGGTTGCAATATCTTTACATCATCATGATGACAGCGAAGCTACTGCATTCTAATGTCTGTTGCCATTACACCACCCGCGTGTAATACCAGGTTTATGCAAAATGTTTAAAGAAAAATGCTTTTCAAATAAATGGAAAAGGAGAAAAATTAAACCGTTTATGACGGTTATTTATTTCTTACTGATTTATTTCCTTCAATATTTAATATGGCACTCTGCCGTTGCAGTCTATTTACTTTACAGCTGCCAAATGGATTCCGTGCTCACTTATGTACGACACTATCATATGCTTGCACTGCAGAATTATGCATTCGTTTTACAGTACGTCGCGTGTAAAAGTGCAAACAAACTGGGGCGGAAGTGGAGATCCATTGCACAAAGGGAAACAATAAAGCGGTGAAAACTATAGATGACGATAAATACTTTTTGCAAAATATTCATCGTTAAAACATAGCGGTGCGGGCCCCCCCCCCCCTCCATTTGTTCGCTCACACCACTGCTGGCGGAGGGGCCTCTACTCCGGGAAGATTCACAGAGCCCCTCAAAAGGGGTATTTGGCCACCTCTTCGCCGATCGACTTTGGTGTGCGCACCTGTTTCGGGACGCCGATGGTGGCTCGGCACACGGCAGCCTCTAAACCAGCGCTGTGGAGGGCAGTAAGGGTTGGTGGATCGCCGCGCAGATGTTGTGAAACTCCCTTCCCGCGGGTGTCGAGCAGGTGCCATACCCTGGGCTCGCCAGGAGGAGGCAGTGCAGCAAGTGCATTAACAGCCATCTCGTTTCCATGTGTACGGGGGATCGAGCGTTGCCCCTTTGCACGCCTTGCTCTTCTCTGGGTGCTCCGGTTTTCTCCCAGGCGTATAAATGCTCGCCATTAATTGGCGAAAAAACTTCTTGAAATAAAAACGCAACCGCAAGACCCTCCGGGAGAAAGAAAAAAAGTCCTACGACTCAGCGTTACTTTCCTGGATAAGTGACCTAAACGAGTAATTAAACCGGTGGATTGCAAATCCATAGTGCTAAATATTACGCCATGGAAGCATTCATTCCTTCCATTTCTTATAATTTATCCCCCCCTTTTTAATCAATATGTTCAGGTAGAGCACCCATCTCATAAAACGTGAGTTGAAATCCTCATTGGCCATCGACTCAGCACACTACCCCTCGAGGGTTCATCAAAATGAGTGCCTAGAAATTAAAATGAACAGCGGCCGTTAAATCATTGCAATGTGGAAATTACAACGCGGGCTACCCATGAATACGAGACCCTCCAAATGGCTGTTCCGACTTTGCCGTGAACTTCCATTCTGTTACACCGCACCTCAATTCTAACAGACACCACAATAGTGCAGACCGATTAATATGCAGGGATATCATCGTTACCAGCCGCGGGTCAATCTCGCGCTGGAGGAAGGACTCCCCAAGCGTCCACCTTTCTCGCATTACCTTGCGATGTGCTGATCCAACGAGCACGTGCACGCAAGCTGATTGAGTTGCTTCATCTCCTCTGGTGGGTGTGCTCTCAGGAGCTGTTACATTCCGTGGCTGCCACTCCATCATCAGTGTTAACCATGGGTCATCGTTCCTCCTCGCGATGCGAGCTGCCCAAGCCCCTCTTACCTGACCCAAAAGTTTGAATGACGTCATTATCCTGCAGTATTAAGAAAGTGTGAATAAGCAATACCCAATTCTCGGAATGTCCCAGCGATAAACGACGGGCAGTTTTGTATTTTCATTTCAAAGCCTCATCTGACCTTGAGCCCGTTATGCCCCTGCATCCAACTCTGAAATCTGTTTTCAGGCTCAAATTTACTCATAAAGAGAGCTACAGAACAACAATCTCGTGAACGTAACGGTACAGTGGCTGTCGGTGCACTTCCCTGTGAAAACCGAACACCTGAGTTCGATTCCTGGACACGGCTAACATCAGTGGCAGGTGATATCCGAACTGGTCATTGGGTGCCGCTCCCCTTCGTCGACCCTGGCAGCCCAACACGGCGACGCACGGTCAAACGAGCTCCGTGACTGACGCAGCATGGGTGGGCCTTCATCCAGCAGCGGCCTTTTGACAAAAAGGCACGTTCAATTATAATCGTCGTCTATGCCGTCGTGCAGAACACACGTGCCGCGCGATTGCGAGCGCAGCATCGGATCCCAACGATAACGCCGCCGGCTGCCGTTTTGGAGCCACTGTTCGCGAGCAGTGGCGCTCGCGTGAACGTGTGGACGTGGCGCGCATAAAAACAATAATGCCTGTGACTTCAGCCTGGCGGAGTGTCTCCCCGCGGGAGCAACGCACGGTGCAGTGTAAGAGCGCGTTTAGCGGCAGCTCCGAGCTGAGCACGGCCGCTGACTTGTTGATATATGCGCCCGGCTGCGACTCCAAGACGTTCGGGGTTTGTTGAGCACAAAGCGAGCCCCCCCCGTGTTTTGTTTTTTTTGCGTGTGTATGTGTGTGTGTGTGGGATTTACAGCTCGCAGGGATGACTTTACACGCGAGATCCGTTATGCGCTTCACACGCCTCAGCCAGAAATGCCTTACACGGGGTGGGGGGGTGATTCTGCAGCGCTGTGTCAAGACAGGGTCACCGCTCGCTCCGCTGCGCCGATTCTGTCTCCATTGCAGCTAAAAACCTGCGATGTGTGACCTGACTTGTGCACCTTCTTGTTGGTGTGAAAAAGATTGGGACGCTACCGAAATAGCATCGCACTAAGCGTGGAAATCTCTCTCCCCCCCCCCCCACCCCATATAAATATCCGCGAGACGTGTACCACTTAACTCCTATCACGAATGGATGAACTGCCTCCTAGACTCCTCATCCGATTTGTATTGTGTTACTTTCTTTTTTGTAATATGAGCGCCCCCATCCATCTATTCCTCTATTCCATCTATTCCAAAGATTATTTTGATAATGTTTTTTTTTTACTGAAGCCTTGGTTAGCACAGTAAAATAGACCCAGCTTGCTCAAGGAATAATTGGTAGGCCTGTAATAAGACCATTATTTGGGTCATAAGGATCTACGTGAATAATTTATGCACACGCGCTAGAGGCTAGCGGATCAGTTGCCAAAATCGTGCCTTATTGGTTACATCTTACTACCACTTGTGATTTACGCTTCAGTTTATAAGACTTCATAATCTTTTTAACAATTTGGGCATAAAATTCGAGTTGGAGACAGTGGCTACTCCACAGGGAATGGTCAAATTTTGGAAACGACGCCAAAACGCGTACTATTTTCAACATCCACTTTGCAAAAACAAGATTCTGCACTCCTTTTGAAATTCTTCACAAAATTTTCAAAGCAACTGCAGAAACTAAACTAAACGTTTATTTTATTTATTTTACCAGGTAAGGTCCACTGAGTTATATATATAGCTTCTCTTTTCAGAAGTGACCTGGTCATCACAAATGATAGCTCAACGAAGTGGCTTATCATGTGGAAATGTATAGCAGCCAAATACTCTAAACGCGCGTTTCTAAATGTGGATAGGGAAAACCGGAGGATCCGTAGAAAAATCAATGCGACCACAGGGAGAACATGCAAACTCCAAATATACAGCAGGCATCGCCGGGGTCGGGATTGAACCCATGACCTCCTGCACACCAGGCGAGGGAGTTAACATCTCGCTACTGACTCAGAGCTGACATTTACAACGCCCACCTGCTGAAGACCCACGTTCCATGAATACTCGAGTGCAAGGCATGCACCACATATCTCGCGGTCTTCTGCTGCAGTTTCTCTACGAGACCTGCGGGTGTCTTGCGCTCAAGTCAAGAACCGTAATCATCCGACACTTCATGCCCATACAGAACAAAAACCTCTCTGGTCCCGTAACTTCTTGACAGCGAGCGCTGCATCGGACCACACAGGAGTGCAGTATAACGCACCAAGAGCCTCAGCGACAAGCTGCGACTGTCCGATCAATGGGAAGCTGCACGGGATTGTGGGTCTTTACCCATTATGCCCTGCTGCCTGAATTTGTTATTACACAGCAGCGTACATTGTCAATGCGATGTCACCAGTTGAGAAATTAGCAAGAGAGTGCTGCGTTCCTTGTTGTATTTATTACCCACGTTCGGGTGTTTTTTTACCGATGTTTCATCCCCTTTCAAATGGCACAATTGCACCACCGGCTTCATGCCTGGAGATGAAACTTCCATTTGGAACTCTCGCAGAACGGTACACGCCCAGTGTGTTGGAGGAGGGTACAACACACTCAATTATTCGCACAGTCGATTAGCACGATTGACTATGTACGGTGCAAAAGAAGTTGAACATACATACGTGGATGGAGAGAGGTCACCAAACTACAGGTGACCTATTTCATCCAAATGCAAGTGGGTGAAATTCCCCATACAACCAGAAACAGAGGAATGTGTATCGAATTGCAGTTAAACGAATATATATTTATTTACCGGAGCTGAAATGTAGCCAAACTAGGAAAAAATCCCATGGGTTTGTTTTGGAAATCGTTGTCCACTGGTCTGGTTTGGTCACGTGTTGCTGCAGCTCAGATTCACACCAAAGATCCCAGTAGAGCCGGCCACCTGACCACTTCAGATGTCCTGTGAAACCATTGGGTATTAATTATATCGCAGACCATCCTAAAGAGTCAAAAGAGGGTTTGAGGGATTAAATTGACGTGGGATTAATGCTGAAAAATGTTGCATTTGATGATGCCATTCTAGGGCAGCTGATTGATATTTTTTATATATCACTTGGTAATTTTCCACTCAGCCAATAGAGGTAATCAGTGCACTGCCACTGGGTAAATCGAGCATCTGGTACCCCTTGAAGCAAAGACAAAGATCACCTCCTAGGCTGGATACACTGCTACGCTAAGTGTTGTTCAGGACCGCCACTTGGGCCAGTCCAGCGCACGAGGGGCTAGTGGGGCCAATACCACATACGGCACGATGTGTCCACTTACTGCTCACGTGCTGTATTGTGGGGTGTATGAACCCACGTGAGGTTCATGCAAATTTCAGATTTAATTTGCCCAACAGCGTGTGAATGGCCTGGAATTGAACCTGATCATGAATCGTAATGATTGCAATCATCAGGTTTTCACTGACACACAGCTATACCTACTATAATCACCCAGGAATGTCCTTAACGTTCGTGATGTCACTCCACATCGACCATCCCCCCCCTCATTAATATTAATGAGCAAGGTGACGTCCTCCAAATGGACACCCACCCCCCACCCCTCATCATTAATAATGATGAGCGGATGACGTCACTCCACGTGGAGAACCCCCCCCTCATTAATAATCATGAGCAGGTGACGTCACTCCACATCGAACAAGCCCCCCTCATTAATAATCATGGACAGGTGACGTCCTCAAAATGGACTACCCCCCTCCATTAATAATAATTAGCGGCTGACGTCACTCCACATGGGGGGGGCGAGGCGCCTCCTCCCCCCTCCTCGGCGTCAACTTACAACCCTCACTACAAAGGCAGAACCCTCACGTCACGTGATCTCCCTAACGCTGTTGAGACATCAAAGTAAAAAGGACGTCGTGATGAACAAGGGATTATAACCTTCAAATGAAATAGGTCTGTGTCACCGCGCCCTGACAAATTGCACACGAATTATTGTAATGAATATCACGTCGCAGTCTGCTTTTCGCTTGCAAGTTTCAGATTTACTGCAGTACACCCGTCCTTGGACGGGCAAAAGGCTAGTTGTAAATACAAGTGTAGTGACACAGAATTGGTCACTGCGTAGCATAGCGCTGGCTGCAGGCAGGGAAGGGGATCTGCAGAGTGAAGCAGCTCTGATTGACAGCAGGCCACGTGATCGACCCGAGAGCGATCCGGAGGAAAGGTTACAGAGGGGACACGTCGAGAGCCCGCTAGTAGGTTCCAGAAGGGGGGCGTGGCCGAGGCAGAGCGAGGCCACGCTAACAGGATAAAAGGGTTCCCCGAGCGGGAGATCGGGGCCATCGTTTGGAGTGGGATCCCCTTGTCGCCGTCGCCGCTGTTGAAGATCGTCGCCTTCGCTGCTCGTCGTCGTCCGCTTGCTAATTGCGCTGCTAGCAGTAGTTGGCTGTCTTAGTTCAAGCGCCGTCAGTGTCAGACGGCTAGGGTTGTGGTGTAGGCTAGAAAGCAGTGTAGAGTTGCGTTTAAGCGAGAGACAGAGCGTTGTGTAACAGCAGAGAGCGTGTAACTGTGTGCTCGGTTTTTAATTAAAGAATTGCCTCCAATAAGTTACGTCTCCAAGACAGTCACTACACATGTATACATAATGACTTGTGTTGGCTCAATCTCGAGTTACAGAACATACGCAATGTCATGAAGGGCGACGGGTGTGCTCCAAGTGTATAGTATCCATATTTCAACGTTGTCAAAACCGACACACCTGATGACGACCGTTTGTGTTATGGTCGAAACGTCGTGAGAATTTTTATTGTTTAATATATATTTTATTATTTTATTGTTTCCCTTCAACGTGACTTTACCGAAAGAGCTAAGAATATGCTGTCAAAGGAATTATATATTTCCCGGGTCTCTCTTACAAGAAGGCTGTGGTATCGCAATGGCCTTTCATATTCTTGCATATACAGGTATATCTACTAAATTGAAATCGTAAAAAACTCCTATCTGAACACTTTCGATTTTTTTTTAATAAGTGAACAGAAACGCTCGTGACGTAATTTCTCAATAAGGTTCTCTACCTTTGCTTTGACTGAAGTTAATGGATGTACAGCAACTGCAGCAAACCACACGTATATTGAGAGAGAAAAAGGGCACTGGGTACATCTATAGACATGCACTTTTTGTCGAGTTCCCTTATGACAAAAATAACTGTAGCCAGTTACAGCAATTATTTTTTTTAAGGACACAAATTTAAGGACTATTTTTCCTACTTGCATCTCCGTTTGACCTATATTGTCACGAGAGTCGGCACCAAAAGCCTCGGCGACAAGCTGCGATTATCCGGTCAATGGGAGGCTGCACGGGATTGTGGGTCTATCCCATGATGCCCTGCAGCCTGAATTTGTTATTACACAGCAGCGTACATTGTCAATGTGGTGTCATCAGTCCAGATTAGCAAGAGAGTGCTGCATTCCTTATGTATTACCAATGTTAGTTTTTTTTATAATGTGTTATCAGCTCGGTTATATCGACATCATTGTTATGCAATAATGTCATAAATTTTAGGCCATGTCTGAGAGAAATACAACTCTAACTCCAAACCAAATAAGTGCAATCGTTTTAATTTCACTTATGCAATTGGCTTCATACGTTGCTAATCTCTCTAATGTTACATAACTCCCGTGGTATTGTGCTTGAGACGACAACAATTGAACACACTGACAGAGAGATGGACAATGTGTATGCTGGCGGGTATTGTGCCACTTACATTACACAAATTGCCAGACGCTAACATCCATGCGTTAGAGAATTACGTAACCCTTGCATTACTAGAATTAAGCCACACTACTCTGGGTCCGTTCCAAAATATAGTTTGCTCTGTTCCCCCATCCTGTGCCAATTTGTGCAAAGTTAGATCGAGGCCGGCGACTTTCCAGCGATTGCATTGTGATTCAATACAATCTCAGAACACGTGGACATGCAGACGGAAATTATAATGCACAGACCGGCAGTGCGCGTCCAGAAACACTTTGATAATATGGTCACGTGTCCAAAAGCAGTCGCTTGAAAGTCTCCCCATGGAGACTTGAAAAACTGGGCTTCTCCTTCAAAAACAACAGACGTGACTGGGAAATTCGCGTGGCTTCTAGTCGAATTATAAATCCGGTGTAAGTCGTGTGCCTCACCCCAATACCCATACTGCCAAAGCAGGTGACGCTATGAAGGTCACGACGTACTTAACGCGGATTCGTGCAGATGGGCAGCATTGACGCTGGAGCGTAGTACATTATACAACAATGTATTTCGCTGTACTGCCCTCAACTGACAACGTAGCCCCCCCCCCGCCCCCCCCCCCCCCCCGTAAGCTCGTTCTGCACGCGCACTGCACGGACAAGGGCTGATCCTCCTTATATATATTTTGTGACGTGCCAATATCGCCCTCAATAAAGTGGGCATCGGTGTTTTAATAACCGTTCTCACACTCAGCAAAGACAGAAAAACAAGCACTGTACATCCGAGCATGAATGGTGCTTATTACATTTACAGGACAGAGCTTGCTGGCCATCAACTCGACGCCAATAACGACAAGTGCTCACCTCTCATTGCCACGGGGCGGCATTTCACAAAGGCCTTCAGCGTAATGGCTCCATTCACTGCGATGCTAAAGTGGAAACTTCCACTTCATAACCATCCTTGTTAATTGCCAAGCTTTCTTTTCTGCTTTTCTGCATTGAAGTGATTCACAAGTTTTGGTCTCCTAAGTAATTGTTACAATTAAAATTAACCAATGCACCATTTGTAATACTGTGCCAAAATGGAGTGGTACGGAACACTGGAGTGCATTGGGTGTATTTTTGGAGTCCCATGTATACGTATGTTCAATGCAATAATCCCATGGAAATACGTTAATAATGAGGATCCTGCACGGATGTAATAGTTTGCACACTGGACTTGCAAATACAGATCTCAAAGGTTAGATTCGATCTCCCGGCGTGGCGTTTGAAAGAGTGGAGCAAGTTTCTGAAATCTGCACCGCCTATATCCACCCAGCAGTGTAAATGGATTCACAGACCAGTCAGTCAGTCAATCGGGCAGGTCGAGTGTGAGTACTCCCACCTTGACCGAGACGCCTGACCAGCACGGAAGAGTAGACCAAATATTTACGCACTTGGCGCGATTTTTTGTTTTACCATAAAAAAATATTAAGCGTTAAAGTGCGTCCCTGCTCAGGCAATCCAAGGGCTGGTACTCATCTCTTGGAAAATCCTGAACCAGTGGTGGAAATTCCACATTTCCATGGGATGGGTCAGCCAAGTAAATGTGGAACGTGGGGGCAATGTTTCCAACCGCGTGCCGACGTTGAATTGTTTGCTGGGAGTTTCTTCCACACGGAGTTACCAATGTTAACTTACTACTCAAGAAAAAAACATTTCCCAAAAGGCTGAGCACCAGCACATGGAGCGATGAGATCAGTCCACGTGCAGCAGTCGCGTCACCAGACTGACGGATGGTGCCACCTTGGGTAGGCTTTCATACAGCAGTGGATAAAATATGCCTGATGATTATGATGATAAAGAGCGATGATGGTCCAGTCCAGGGGATCGACAACCAGAATAATAAGAAGAGCCATTCTTTCTTCGAATTCGGTAAAAAAAACCCGGAATATTTAAAGAGCCGCAATGCACTGTGGTGAATACGAGACGGTGGATCCTTAAAACACGTCACGAAGTGCTCCTTAAAGAGTCGCAGGTTGCCGACCCCTAGTTTAGCCGAACACCGATTGGGATTTGAACTTAGAAAGAACTCAGAACCCAGAGGGCACAAGCAAAGCACTCCAGCCACTCCAACCACAATGCCACTCAGCGAACTCACTGCAATGTATTGTGCAATAACTGTAATGTACATTATCATTCATGAAACCCCATTCGTGGTACTGTATTCATCTTTATTAGCAAGCACATTAAAATAGCATAATCCTTTCTAGATTTGAAGTTTTCGTGACTGCAAGGATCCATACTCTTTGGTTCTTCCGGTAAAGTCACGTAGGTGAAAAAAGAAATAATAAATAAATATAACAAATATTAATAAATCACGAGGTTTCGATTGCAACACAAACAATCATCAGGATGCAATTAACTCGGTAAAATAGACTAATACCCGGTAAATAAGATGGAACAACTATGAACAGTTACATTTTACTTGATTAATAACATCTTTCCAATGATTGCTCAATTTATATCTGTCCTCTCGGTTGAAGTTAGGTCTATGTTTATATATCTGGATGGCTTCACGAACAAATCTTTGATGGTAGACAGACGGCTTGCAGAGCACCTTGGTCTCGGAGAAAACAATATCATGGGAGCCCACAGCGTTATAGCAATGGTCAGCAACGGCTGAGGAATTAGTTTTGCCATGTTTCAGATCTCACTTATGCTCGCGGATCCGGTCAGAGACATGACGTTTCGTTTCCACAATGTAACAATCACCACAGATGCAACTTAGCTTGTAGACTCCAGGGTATTGCAAGTCAAGAATGACATCCTTCCTATTGAATCACTACTCAGATTGTATATATGGTTATGATACGTGGTTTGCGTAGGGTTCATCATACGTACTTTTTAACAGTGCAAAGCCCATTGTAGGAATATGGACCAAGGCCTGAACTTCAAGGATGCTTCGTTGCTGTGTAAGCATTCCTCCGCAATTGCACGTGGAATTGCCGCAATCCTCGTATCTTAATCAGTCTGCACAAATGAGCCGCAAATTCACGTAAGCACCAGCGAAGCGTCTAATTAATGCAGTGCAGCACACGCTACGCACAAAGGCCCCATACACACACAGCCAAGGGCTCACGTTTTCCCCTTCATACGGCATTCGTACCCACGTTCGGCTATTAAACGAGTCGGGTTTGTTACCAACGAGAGTGCGAGCAATAAATACAAGCTCACGCCAACCCTGATTGTTGTGCACAAGCGATCGTGGCTACTGATTGCATCGTATGCATACATCGCGAATGTGACGACAGTGCCGTCGCGTGACGTGCAGATCCCATCCTAAGTAATGCAATTAAAACTAAACTACTAACTAAACTCTTCTTTTCCGAACATAGATGGACTCGTCCAGCTAACGTTAAAAAAACGCCACTTTTTTTCAAAATTTCTTGCTGTGGTTTTCACACCTGATGATGATTGCTTGTGTTGCAGTCGAAACGTCGTGATAATTTAATTGTTTTATATTTTTATTATTTTATTGTTTCCCTTCTACGTGACTTTACCGAAAGAACCAAGAATATGAATCCCTGCAGTCACGAAAGATTTAAATAAAAACTTAAAATACGAACTAAACTATTTTTTTTTATTTACCAGGTAAGGCCCACTGAGCTATGTAGCTCTTTTGCAGAAGCGACCTGGCCACAAATGATAGCGCAACGAAGTGGCTTATTGTGTGGAAATAACAGCCAAATATTCTAAACGCGTGTTTCTAAATGTGGAGGGAAAAATCGGAGGACCCGGAGAAAAATCCACGCCACCACGGGAAGAACACGCAAACTCCAAATATACCGGCATCAGGGTCGGGATCGAACCCATGACTTCCTGGACACCAGGCAAGGTAGTCAACATCTCACCACCGGGGTGCCCCAATGAACAGCCGTACAATTACGTGGACTGTGTTACCGTGTATACAAGGTGGATGCGGTGGCACCGTAGCAGTTTGCCACCGTGGATGTTTGTCATCGTGGCTGTTTGGCACTGCGGCTGGTTGGCACGGTAGCTGTTCGTCACTGTGGCATAACGATGGTGTTCAGCGATGGGTTTTCGCCCGCAGTTTAAAATTGTTGGTCTGAGCTCGGGAAAAGTCGGCAGCTGTGGTGTGAAGTGAACTGAGAAAAAATTGTACGATCACTAATTTACGATTGAAGCAAGGATCAAGGAGTTTCTTACTATGGTTATCACCGTTAAATGGTGCATTGGCCATGTGGCTATCCGTTGTATTAAATTCCGTTGTGTTTGTGCAGCGAGAAGATCGAGAAAATTGTGAAAATTGTTATTTGCAAAAGGAAGACTATATTTTATATATACTGTGTACCGAAAAGCAAAATGAGTAAAATTCACATTATTGTAAATTCCACGCATTTAAAACTCCTCTTAATCAACAAAGGCTCTAAGAGTTTACATTAATGTTTTTTTTTTTCAATTAAAGATCTTAAATTACAAATTATACGACTGTGTATATGGTCAGTCATAAAACGTATCATTAATGACGCAGTTTTATATTAAACCCTTGACCTACCCGTGAGACATGATTTGCAAACGAACGCTGGTGGTTCATTAGTTTGCGCTTAACGGTTTGAGTCAAGGTCAACAGGTCATCACACCCAATACCGTTGACGTGGTCACCACGTCTCACCATCGCTTCCTTCTGCAAGGACCAAGGATTCGTTGCAAAAGTAGACAATGCAGCCACAGCGCTGCAGTCGATGTATGTATGTTCAACTTCTTTCACACCGTACATAGCCAACCGTGCTAATCGGAGGCGCAGTGGGCACCTCTGGGTGCCACCCGAGTGGCCGTCTCAATAACATTCCCTTCTCCACCCCGTGCCAGTACCACAAAAAGACAAAGACCCCCCCGGATAACCTGTAACAAACTGTTGGGCGCAAGTGCTGTCAGCGAGCACCTATGAAGTCCAGCACAGCACACGAGGGGGTGGGTGGCCAGCACCACCCCCGGCCGCCTTTGCCTCCCCAGTGGTGATGTTTACACACCAGGTACTCGTTTGAGGCTAAAGTCGATCTAGGGGACCGGTTCAGATAATCGTCACTGGTGTTGGCCATGAGCGGGAATCGTACTCGGGTCACCGGGTTCGTAGCGCAGCGCGCTGACCGGTACGCTACCGCTCCCCATACCACACCCACAGCACACTCACTCCTCCTGCTGATGAAACCCACGTGTGTTTGCCTTGTGCGATACGGCCAGCGTGGTTTCGGGGTCTACGGCCCGAAGACCACGAATGAGTTACCAGCTCACGTTCGGGATCCATCCCTGTGCCCGAGGCAGGTTCGCCAGAGACTTCAAATGGCATTGTTCCGAAGAGCTCACGAGGTGTGATTAGCGCGCATTGATGATGGACTGGGCTCATAAGAGTGCGCGATAAGAAATGCTCAGACTAACTTACTCGCTCTACACTACCACCTTGCCACATTCTCTTGCATAACGTTAATAGCATCCTCCCCATGAACCTGTATTCCAGGATATTTGTTTCGAGTAGCCTTGCTGACGTGCCATATATCTCTCTCTTGACCTGCGTATCATGGCAGACACCACTCCGGCCCCAAACACCCATACTTCAACACTAGCTTTGAGGCTTCTACTCGTGTAAATTGTAACTTGCTGACCCGCCCGTGCCAGACAGCTGTAAAAAAACAGCTTCATAGCTCATTGGATTCAAATACGGATTCTGATATTACTATCTTAGCATGTGGAGCGGTGGCACAGTGGTTGGCATCGCAGCGCTATGAACCTGATGACCTGAGGTCAATTCCCGGCCCAGGCTAAAAATCAGTGGCGAGAGATATCTAAATCATGGGCCCTCCATTTGCACAACCCGCACTGACCAGCGTGGTGACGTACGATCTAACAAACCCCACGACCAACACGATGTGGGAAAGCCTTCACCCGGCAGTGGACTGACCAAGAGCTGCGATTTATGATCGTCTCTCAGCGGGAATAAGGATTGAAAAACTACCCAAACACACAATTTCTTCTCTCGCATCAATATTCTTGTACCCTGCTGGTACCGGTGATAATGGTGAACTGAAGAACTGAAACGAACTTAACTTGTGTCAAGCTCAAGTTGTGACCACGAGTGGCCAATGTTTGATGATTTTTAAACGACACATTTTACCTCTCTGGAAGAGGGAGTAGACGCATTTGATAGGAGGGCGTTAAATTAGAATAATTCCAGGCCTCTCGATATTCCACACTGCATGCCCTAGATATGTCCATTATATATGTGTTAAAAAAAATAAGTTTAGTAGCTGTAATCGCGATAATGATCCCTTTCTAAACAGTCCTCGAGCTGTGTTTGATGGAAAAGAGTCACTAAATGCCACTGTGGTTATGGTGGCTGATGACCAGCCTCACCCGTGTCTCTGCGTGTGTGAGAACGCGCGGTGTTGCGACGCCTGCGATTCGCTCCGCGAGGAGTCAAACGCCACGCAGAGACAGTCTTTGGAAGTGTTAACGCTGCCTCTGTATGTTCCCTTCACTGGGTGACATTGCGTGGCATCTAAGTGAGACAAAAAATAACCTTCATTCATTGTGGCCACCCGGCCATAGCAGAAATGCACATCTACTGCGCCAGTATTTATGAAAGCAAAAAAAGTCACCTTGCATAACTACAACAATGCACGGTGAGCTGCTAAACAAGTTTCTAGTTAATCGTTGTTTTTTTCGGTAAAGTCACGTAGAAATAAGAAAAAATAAAATTACATAATATACGACGTTATTTTTTTCTTATTCCTACGTGACTTTACCGAAAAAAAACAAAGATTAATTCCTGCAGTCACGAAAGCACCAAATCAAGTTTCTAGTTCTTTCCGTGTACCTGCAGAAGTAACATTGGGAACTGGAAATTATAGAATTACGTTAAGGGGTACGTAAAATATCACTTTGTTCTGTTGTGTGGTCATCAATTTTGCAACTGAGACTGTAAGTTGATGGAGGCAACAACGGGACAACTGAAACGACATGAACGCTATCAAATGAGGAACTATGCGACATCACGTGTGCCCTATCTCATCAAATCTCAGAAGCTCAGCAGGCTGGAGCCTGGAAATTGCTGAGATGGGTTATCACCAGGCACCAACAGGGCTCACGGCAGTTGCGTGGTCGGCAACAGACGGCAGTGTGGTAAAATCAATTGGTATACTGTACGTCTATGCTCCCACGTCTGTGCTCCCTGCACTTGCCAACCTGCAGTGACCAGCATGGTGAAGTATGGTCAAATATTCCCCGTGACCTGCATGGAAAAGGGAGGACCTTTCTCCAGCAGTGGATTGACAAAAAGAGCTGCACTTGTACACACAGGGCTCAAGTACAGGTTCCCTGTGCTGCCAGCTCAGTGCTCAGACAAGGTAAAGCACCATCCCCCTGGGTGAGTGCTTATGTGAGTGAATGGGCGTGTGAGTGGCTGGGTGAGTGCATGAGCGATTGGCTGAGTGGCAGGTTGGGCGAGTAGGTGAGTGAGTCAGTGAGTGAGTGGCTGGGTGAATGAAGGAATGAGCATATCCTTGGGTCTTTCGGTAAAGTCACGTAAATAGGTTTCAAAGTTATTTTCTTTTAACCTATCTACGTGATTTTACCGAAAGACTCAAGAATATGAATTACTGCAGTCACGAAAGCTTTAAGTCAAGATTTAAGGAATTATCAATTGGCTGAGTGAGTGGCCGCCTCCTTCCACCTTCCAGGCCGTAGACGCGGACGCACCAGGCCAGGCGCGCACACGCGCGAGCGAGTGAATGCGCGCGAGCGAGCGGACGCCTGTGTGCGTGCGTGCGCCTGTGCGCGCCCATCGTACCAGGCGGCGGATTTCTCGCTCGCAGTCGCGCTTGACGCGCGCCATCTCGTCCTGGTGCAGGTGGTGGGAGGCGCGCAGCTCGGACGCCTTCTGTCGGTCGGCCTGCAGCACGGTGCCGAGCGTCTCCTCGGCGCTGCGCCGCGCCCACCTCAGCTGCTCCACCTCGCCCTGCAGTCGCGAGCGCTCCGCCTCGAAGGAGCGCCGCGCCTCCTCGCGAGCCTCGCTCAGCATCGCCGTCCGCGCCTGCGGCGCGGGGCGGGCGGGAGCCACGCGGGCCGGGGTGGGGGGTGCGGGAGAGACGCGCGGAGCCGATGGCCCGCGGTGGTGCTCCATTATTCATTTGCTCGCTCGCTCGCTCGATCGATCGACCGACCGACCGACGCGTTTGACGAACGAACGTCAGGACGTTGAGACAATTAGCGCCTCCACGCAAGGAAGGGACAAGCGGTGGCGTGCCATGCCCGAGAGAAATCACAGGCGGCAATATTCAACGCGTGAACAAATCGTTTGTGGCCAGGTCGCTTCTGAAAAAAGAGTAATATAGCTCAGTGGGCCTTACCTGGTAAAATAAAAAAGAGTTTTTAGTTCAAACGCAAGTGTAAATAAAATGCAGAACAACGATACGACTGCATGGGTTTTTGGGTACGCGCAGCGTGTTTCGCTCCACGCGCTGCGAGCTTCTTCAGCAACTGAATAATGTGACAGTTCTTGAAGAAGTGCCGCATACACACGACCTCTAAACGTGGCAGTCTCTGGTGACTGTCCATCACGATAACTTGAAGGCCACGTAAGAAATACTACAAAAGCCTGTTGTCGACAGTGAAAAGGCATTTTTTTTCAGTCAAGACTGATGCAATCATCCAAGCCCTCTCAGACCAAATGCCTTAACAAAATATTTATGTGTAGAAACGATGAACACCATCGACAGAGATGTACAACAGCTACACTAAGAGTACGTGTATAAAGTAAGAAAATTTTTAATTTGAAGAGGAGTCAGGCAAGCAGGGGTATAAACATAATGAGTGAAAGCACTCAACATCTGAGATGTCATAACGACGTAGCCATCATAACCTCCAACGCGAATGAACCGCCGGCAATGTTCGAGTAACTAAACTATGAACAAAATGAATGTCGTTCACAACGATTTTGATAAACAATTGGAGATGTCTGTCAAGAGGGAAAAAAATGCGCAAATGTGATAATATACCAGGTTGAGGATGGATGTGCATATAAATAGAAACCTGGAAATACTGGTATATATAAAATCTGCGAGGTGTATGTACATATATAATCTGCAACACCACTATGAAAGATCTTATATTCTAACAGGACACAATATTTATGGCATTCAATCAAATATATTTTTTCATACATTAAAATACAAGTAATAGTTGGCCCACCTATAAACTGTAATTATGACCGTCAAAAGTATATAATTAGTTAATCATGTGCAAAAAAAAATATTATAAAGTTGTTGAAAGCTAATTCATTTATGAAATCTATTAAACGAATAGGTTGTTGCAAAAAAAATGCGATTAAATGAAGAGTGGCAACTGTTTGTTGTCTATAAGGCATCGTGTTCAGATTCGTATTTATATTAAACACAAACCCGTTGATTAATTAGCATAAACATTATGTAACGTGCACTTCATAAATAAATTCACGTACGTCTACGTGAGGTCTGATAAAGAAAGGAACCCTCTCGCTCCACATACTCTGTATCTATTTTTAATAAAAAGAAGACTATCGGCACTTCCCACTATTACAGACAGCTACGTGAATATTCATAATAAAGGTTTTTGGGTTAGATCGCGTTATTTATAAATGTGTCGCAACTCTCCACCACCCGACACGGCCAATCAGTAAAAAAGGTGTCACGTTAACAAAACGCCAATTAGTTACTGAAGAAGTTACTGAAGAAGTAACTAATTGACGTTTTATTAACGTGATACATTTTTTTACTGATTGGCCGTGTCGGGTGGTGGAGGGTTGCGACACATCTATATATATAATGAGCCAAGAATGTCTGTGTGTACCGCGCGTGACGTCACTCCACGTCGACCAGCCCCCCTCATTAATAACCACGAACAGGTGTGATCCTCCACATGTACCCCCCTCCCTCGTCATTAATAATCATGAGCGGGTGGATTTTTACACTAACGCAGAAGGTCGAGTGGAAAGAACATTTTTTTTACGCTAATTCGCTGCAAGTATGACGTTTCTTTATTGTAAGTGATTCAAAAAAATAATTATACGCAGCGACAAAGTGAATTTGGCGTCTTTATTTATTTATTTCAGCGCTTGAAACAAAAGGCAAGTCTAATTTGTGCTTCTAAATTATGATAAAATAGACATTTATCCGTGCTTTTCCTGATATTGTATCTAATTCCAATTTATTTCAACCCCAGGGAGCCAAAGCAGAAGAGAATAAAGTATCAGAGCAGTGAGTTTGAACAAATTGAAGGTCGGTTAAATACAGTGCTACAGTGACATGAAGTGAGATGTTTTATGACTTCGTTTTGTGCAAGATTCACTGCCATTAAATTTACACAAGATACAATTATACCCTGGTCAATTTTTTCGTAAATATAGTTTCCATCCTAGGACGGGCAAACAAGCTAGTTTATAATAACGCGATCTAACCCAAAAAACCTTTATTATGATTAATACTGGTCGCGAAGGCCTACATGTTAAACTACGTGAATATTATCGCAATCAGGGCCAGATTAATGTTCTTGTAGGCCCGAGGCACTTCTGTTTCGTAGGCCTTCAGTGATAAGTCTCTACGGTTGGTACTGCTGCTGCTGCTGCCCCACATTACTACGACTGCTGCTTTCACTCGCTTGATTGTGCGGGGGGGAAAGAACGATTTGAAGACGTTATTGGTAATTTTGCAACGAAAAAAATGGAACAGTTCGTCTACGGTGTTAATTTCTCTCTCACCTAATGAAAAAAAAAACGATTGACATTGACATAACTCTGCCTCTTTGTATAAACACTGTTGCCTATCTTTGCTGTATAAATATATTTATTCAAGAAGTTATCTTGGCTACAATTTTGTTATCATTCAAGCAAAAAAAAGATGGTCAACATTTTTTGCCGTAGGCTCTTTAAGTTTCGTAGGCCCTAGGCACGGTGTCTACAATGCCTATCGTAGACACTCTGCCTCGTGCCTACCGTGCCGATTGGATAATACGGCACCCTGATCACAATCCATCATCAAAGTCAGTTTTGTAATATTGCACGCAGCAGCAGCAGCACAGGAAATGTATCGAGACCCTCAAAGCGGTTGGCCGGTACGCATTCCGCACGGGGCGAAATAACCCTTTGCACGTTTTACAAACACGCGCCAGGCTGCCGCTTACGTATTTATTTATCTATCCGAGAGCAAACTTAGCCGAGCATCCGAATGCAGAAAGTAAACCTTTTAAGGGCGGGAAGCGTGGCGCCAATGGTAACCCTTGTGCCTCGGGAGTAAAAACCATCCCTGCGTAGAGTTTTTATTCTCTCCCCCTCTTCTGCAGGGGTTGTCTCCGGGTTCTCCGTTTTACTCGCATGAGATGAAAAACACGCACAATGTAACTCGACTCCATCAAGCATCCCGATGCTGAAAATTTACCCGCAAAAAGACTCAATTGGGATTGGGCAGGACCCTCCTTAAAAAATAGTTTTGGGCTTCAGTGAGGCTTTTCTGAGCAAACAAACGTTAAAATAATAATAATTATTATTATTATTTCAAATTACATTACCATGTGCATATGTTGAACTTCTTTCGCATCGTACGGAGCCAACCGTGCTAATCAGAGGTGAGGGGGAACAAACTAAGCACAAGCAGTTCTAAACAAATGAGTTTTCAGTCAAAATTATTTTAAAGTGCATAGCTCAAATGGCTTCCTAATATCGGAAAAGCGTTCCAGATGGCCAACAGAAGCGTATCCAAAACCGCATGAAACACCAAGTTATCAGCCCAGGGTGGAAGAGGAGGCCTAAAATACTCTCTTATAGGGGGTCTCCACAGCTCCCTTTAGCAGGGCTCCACCTTCACCGAGCAGGCAAACATTTGTACTTGCGTGGGATACAATTTAACCCTTTCCCATTCTAAGACGTCTGCAAGTTGCAGGGTGGGTGGTGTCCTGTTCACAGCTGAATCTCGGAACTTGCAAGAGGCTCAGCGTTATTTTTATTTAGAGAGGCGTAGCGCCGTTGTTTTTAAAGAAATTGGACTGTACTCACCGCAGAGAACTGCAGTGACACGACCGCACTCTATGATAGCTGGCACCAAACTGTGCCACATGCCCTCCCGCATGGCCTTATGGGAGCCTTGGTACCAAGGTTTAAGTGAATTGAAAGTGCTATGGATATCTTTTAAACCCCCTGAAATAAATACGAAATATTATTCACGTCGACATATCGGCAAGCTTATAAGTAATTATTAAGACTTCCAACTAGACACATGTTGGAGGTAAATACTCCTGGATGACCCTTGATCTACCCTTGTCTTCAAATCAAATCTGACCACAGAAATATGAAATGGAAGGCGTTACTCGTTTGCCAGTGGCACTCGCTGACCACGTGCAAGCACTCATCAATCATTGCCTCCTGTGTTTGAGCACTGAAGTGCAAGGTGTGTTCCAATGACACCCTCGTGTACAAAACGGCCGGCTATCGGATGTTCCGAGACGTTGTTTTGAAATTTCGGGGTCAAAATGTTGGAAATTCACAAAAGGCGCAATTTTTATTGTGGTCGCGCCATCGGCAAGAGAAACATTTTTGGTCTCAGTCGCGTTTTCCTCCGTCGTTCCGTGAGATGCAGAGCGTGACGGACGGACAACAGTGAATCATACATAATTACTTTTGGCTAACCATCGAACAAAGATGGTCGCTGAATCGCGCGCTTTCAAAAGCGCTTCTGCGGCCGTCTGGAACTCTCCTCCTTCCGATATCAGGAAGCCACCGGAGCTATGCACTTTCAAATCTCGATTGAAAAACTCATTTCTTTAGAACTGCTTTCTGTGTTTAGTTTGTTGTCCTTTCCCCAGCACCTCCGATTAGCCCGGTTGGCTACGTACGGCGCAAAAGAAGTTCAACATACATACATACATGCATAGCGAACAAGGCAGCTAACAACGCTGTGAGTGGTTTCGGGCGATCGGGGAGACAGCGCGAGAGAGCGAGAGAGAGAGAGAGACAGAGATAGCTCGAGGCGCCCGGCGAATTGTCGCGAGCCGGTGGGAGAGCCGCCAGGCGCTCTCGGCGAATTGTCGCGAGCCGGCGGGAGAGCCGCCAGCAGGGGCGAGCGTACCTTGTCGGTGGCGCCGTCGCGCAGCGCGCTCACCGTGGCGTGCAGCCGCTGCACCTCCCCGTCCTTGATGCGCGTCAATCGCAGCAGCTCGGCCTCGTGCTGCCGCAGCAGCGCCTCGCGCGTCGCCTGGGCCTCTCGCGCGCGCTCCTCGTGAAGCCGCGTGCGCAGCTCGCTCACGGCCGCCGTGTGCCGCCGCTGCTCCTGCTCGCGCGCCGCTCGCACCTCCTGCACCTTCTCACGCTCCAGCCGGCTCACCTGTCCGTGCGTCGCAGGAACAAAGACGGAGGTGTCGCCCCCCCCCGTGTACAGACTTAGGTATCGCCACCTGTCCTGCTTTCCCCCAGGAACGTCCTCTCTCGTGTGAGGGCCTCCCCACAAGCATTAAGGGTCACGGGAGTTACTTGGCCAATCTCGCTGGCCAGTGCGGATTGTTGAAGGCGGGGGAGCGTAGATGTTGCAGCGAAGATGCACGGGCAAACAACGGATTTGATGTGCGGCCCGTCACGTAAGCCCGAAGCAGCCTATAGCTGTGTAACATCCTGCTGTGCATGGCAGCTTAACCCTCCTTAGCTTCTGATATCTGATGGGATCGGGGATATTCCGGGCAATTTGGTCACAGGCTATGGAATGTATTCATGTGAATATCAACACACGGCAATCACAGAGGCTGCCTCGGGACTTTGCCTTCGTTGTTATTGAGCATTTCCGATACATTAACCCCGGCCATGAGAAGTGATTTTGAACGAGAGAAAAAAGCAAACTTTGCTCAGGTGTTACTCACCAAAACCACGACTCTTGCAAAGCCAATCGGCCAATCAGCTTTAACGAGGGTACAATTAAAAATAAATAAATAATGTGCGTGAATTTCCATCTCTTACTTGTAGTAAAATTAACACTCTCGGATTCAAAACTCGTGTTTTTTGCGCAATAGGAGGACAAGGCAAGACTGCCCACTGTTGCATGTTGGGCCTAAAATACTGTCGACGTTCCATGCCATTTTAGATGTCAGTGATGACATCAGGAGACTTCTGTCCTTCCGCCCTTATCTGCGGGTACAGTACCGGTACACCTCGATTCACGAAAGGGAACGCGTTATGAAAATAACTTGCGGAAAAAGGGAATTTCGTCAATCGGAACGGTAAGTCCCCATTCATTTAATACTAACAATTAGGGGTGTTTCATTCCGACTCCACTCCTAACCTAAAAATGCACGCCTCTATCACTTTTCACAATTAAACAATCGCAACGAACATACGTGTTAAAAAAACGATTGAATGATAATTAATTGAAAACCAAAAATTATTCACCTTTTCAGGGACCTCAGCAACATTTCTACATATTGGAATGGCTGGAAAGGTGACGTGGAGGCGTCGCCACTGTTGCACTGCAGGGACACCGTGACGCTGCCGCGGATAGATGCCGCAGCCTCCCGGATGCTTCTTGTTTATTGATCTCAGAGCGCGTGGCCGTGTGAAATTTAGTTCAAGTGAAAATTCGATTTCGTCAATCGAAAAATGTCCACGATTTGGCGGTTGCGTTCACGCGAAATCTCGTGAACCGAACGCATCGTACGGAGACATCCGTGCTAATCGAAGGTGAGGGGGAACAAACTAAGCACAACAAGGACTTCTAAACAAATGACTTTTCAGTCGAAATCATTTTAAAGTGCATAGCTCAAATGGCTTCCTAATATCGGAAGAGGGTTCCAGACGAACACAGAAGCGCATCCAAAAGCGCATGAAGCACCAAGTTATCAGCCCAGGGTGGAAGAGGAGGCCTAAAATACTCTCTTATAGGGGGTCTCCACAGCTCCCTTTAGCAGGGCTGCACCTTTACCGAGCAGGCAAACATTTGTACTTGCGTGGGATACAATTTAACCCTTTCCCATTCTAAGACCTGTTCACCGCTGAATCTCGGAACTTGCAAGAGGCTCTGCGTTATTTTATTTTATTGATCTCAAAGCGCGTGGCCGTGTGAAATTTAGTTCAAGTGAAAATTCGATTTCGTCAATCGAAAAGTGTCCACGATTTGTCGGTTGCGTTCACGCGAAATCTCGTAAACCGAACGTTCCGTAAATCGAGGGATAACCTGTATTCTCAGTTGACGAGAATGGATAGGATCATGGTCAGCATGGTCCCCACCAGGCCAGTCGTCACAAAGTCCGCTGTATGGATTCTGTAGGCACCCACAATCGCACGTGGAGGAAGAGCCCACTTATCGGGTGGAACTCCATGAGCCACTTCTTGCCAATTAAAGTGAACATGCCACGACAAATGTAGATAGATATTCAAGTACTGTACTCGTGTGACAATTTTTTTGACTGATTTATCCATAATAGAGGGGCTGTTTTTTTACGTGATATTTACGCGATCTAACAAAAAAAAAGACTCCTCTACTAATTATACTATTGGTCGTGAAATCCTACGTGTAAAATATTTTTATTTAGGCTTAAGGCAACCTGGGAGAGGGCCAGAATATGTAGAGAAACCAATTTCCAACGGAAATTGTTAACCACTGCTACCCTCAACAGACTGTTGGGGCAAGTGCTGTTAGCGAGCACCTATGAAAGCTGGCACTGCGCACGAGGGGGTGGTGTGCCCAGGACGACGCCTAGCCACCTTTGTCTTTCGAGTGCTGATATTTTACACACCGCACAAGGTACATATTAAAGCTGAAATAACCGAGAGAAGGCCCAGGAACAGTTCACATAACCAACACCGATTTTGGCCATGGCCAGGAATTAAACTTGGGCCAACCGGTTCGTAATGCAGCGCGCCAACTAACCACTACGAAACCATTCCCCCCCCCACACAAACACAGCGCTGTAGCATGTACCATCCCAATAACGTTGCATACGTCACGTTTAAATCTTCAGTCCAGCAAAAACGACGCTCAGTATTGCATGCATCCCACACACGAAACGGCAAACACCAAAAGGGATTGCAGATGCTGTTTTCCACACGCGTTGACGTCAAATTGCCAACGAGAATAAAGGTCGGCAAATTCACCGCCTTGAAGGCTTCGGCTTTATTGTTGCATGAAACAACGTTATGGGCCCCGCAATGGATCCACAATACCCTCCCGAGGGTCGCTGGACATGCGAAATCAAGGAAGCTCTATTGTGAGCCACCTTAATTTATCAGCATATTTAAGTTTTGGGGTGCTTTTCTGACCCGCAATGTGTTACAATTAACAGCATTTTCAAAATATATTACCAAAGCTACAACCCACGAATGCCTTTTTGCAAACATTCTAAGCACATGTTTAGAGGTGATAGGGTAGACGAGAGACGTGTACCAATTCACGTGTCAGCCCTACCTATCAGCACCACCAGTCCCGTAGCATAGGGGTGGCTGAGCGGGGCTAGGCCCCCACTGATTAGGGCTCTGCCTCAGCGCTGTCCTACCAGACAGTCTCGCCCCTTCACCTGATGAAGGCCGCTTGTGTTGTGGCCGAAACGTCGTGAGAATACTATTGTGTTATTTTATTTTATCAATTTATTATTTTATTCTCATTCTACGTGACTTTACCGAAAGAACCAAAGAAGATGAATCATTGCAGTCACGAAAGCTTTAAATCGAAATTTAACCGCTACAAATCCCGTGACGTCATTCGAATAAGAGTATGTTGAACGTCTTTCCCAACAAACCAAAACACAACAACAAACTAAACACAACAACAAGTCGTTCTTTTGTCCCGAGTACGCCATTGTGTGCCGGGGTCAAGGTCCATATTTGCCAAATGTTTTAAATTACTGGCAAATCGCTTCATTGGGAAATGTAGGGCCGGGCCTCCTAGAGAACAAAAAAAAAACTGCCGTGGGAATCAGCGAGGTTTTACTTGGAAGAAAAACATTGTAAGCGCAGGAATAACATTTATAATGCAAACTGCTAATTGAACGATCGACAAAAGCAGATCTGGTCGTTACGAATTCTGTTGAGCGTTGTGTTTGAAGTTTGATTAATACTGCCTGGACATGCCCCCCCCCCCCCGCCCTTCTTTAAAGACACTCACAATGCAAGATTGCGCATCACTGAGAATCTCAAGTTCATATCCTGGGCTCCCGTCCGCGTTAAACCCACCTTCGCCGTAACTGCTGTTGCAGAGGAGGGCTTCCCCGTATGGAGGCAATGCCTCAATCTGCACAGGCGATGCAGAGAGAGAGAGAGAGCAACTCTCGGATAATTCCAATTGGGTCGGGACGAGAAAAGTGAAGGGAGCTGTGGGAGATGGGGAGGTGAGCGGGAATCGGTGTTTACTGGTGCTGCACGAGAGACAGGAGAGACGATGCGGACAACAGATCGTGACAGTTCATTGGCCAGCTCTAGCAGTCAAGCTAAAAAGCCATTGAGAGATTTTATTTTTTATTTGAAGCTTTCGTGACTGCAGGAATCCATACTCTTTGGTTCTTTCGGTAAAGTCACGTGGGTATAAAAAATAATAATAGATCACGACGTTTCGATCGCAACAACAAGCGACCGTCTTCTGGTGGTAAAGATTATTATTTTATACCTACGTGACTTTACCGAAAGAACCAAAGCAACGCGAGCCCCCGTTTACACATCACCGACCACAGAGGGAGAAGGAGGGGGCGGGGGGGCGGAAGAAATCCCACAAAGCAAACCCCGCCCCCCCCCCCCCCGAGATCGACGCCGCGGCTGGGCTTGGTGGAGAGGGCGGATTGGGCTCACTGGCTCACCCTCGAGAAGAGAAGTGAACCCCTCGAGAAGAGAAGTGAACGTTTCTATAGGGGTGGGGGGAAGGAGGTGATATGTTAATTACGGGAGGTCATGGGTTCAATCCCAAGTCTGATGCCTGGAGTTTGCATATCGCTCTCTCTCCGTGATCGCGTGGACTTGTTCTCCGCGTCCTCCGGTTTTACCCTCCACATTTAGAATCAACATTACGCGTTTTAGAGTATTTGGCTGTTATAAATTTCCACGTCCACAAAGCTACTTCGTTGACATGTCATTTGTGGCCAGGTCACTTCCGAAAAAGAGCTGTATAGCTCAGTGGACCTCAACCTGGTAAAAATAAAAATAAAAATTGCTTAGGTTTTTAGCTGAGTAATGGAGAAGATAACTAACATAAAAGAGAAGGGGGATGGGAAGGAGGGTACGAGGGGTGGAGGAAGGAAAAACGGTAAGGGGAAAAATGGAAAGGCACGTACTATTATAATAATTTACACACTATGTGTGAGCTTGTGAACTTACGTCCCTCATTCAGAGATCTGTTAACAACGAAAAACAACACAAAGACAAGTTTCAATGTAAAGCATCGTGATGGTTTCTGTGTTCGTGTGTCCGTAAAGTTGGCACAGCAGGGGGTACAGCTGGTGCATCTTGCCAGTCACCTCAGTCATGGCACCACCTGGGATCTATACCGTGACCTCCTCCTGCCTGCAGCGAGCCATCGACACTTCATGTGGCCTCAAAGTGCACCTGGCCTGGCACCAGGCGCCGTGGTGACGCCACCATCACTTAGTGACGAAAGTACTGACCGTGCTGAATATCTCCTAATTTTAAGTAGGAATCAGCAAATGTGATGCAATTGGAATACGCCCACTGTTTTGTAATGAAATCAATTCTGTAAAACAGGAATTTCAGGACAGCACCATGCTGTTCTTACAGACATGGCAAGTAAACGGATAATGTTCTCGAATGCAAATACGGCGGCTGTAAATAGCCCGAGAGGCTGCACTTAAGCGTCTGACTCATTGCGCGTTCATGTTGCTTGACCTTTCTGGAGAGAATTATGTTTCGGTGTAGCGTGAGAGTGCACATGTGAGCAGGGCACGTGGATGTCGTCTGGATTTAGAGCACTGCCAGACGGGGCTACTTTGCACTCAATTACCACCCTTTTAAAACATTTTTTAAAGAAAACGGTTGCATATCACGATAGAAAAAAAAATCACGGTGTACTCAATAATGCGCGCTCTCCAACGCGCGTTTTGTCTTTACCAAGCGATAATAACGGCATCACTTGCGCTAGGAGCGGTACAGGTACGTCCGAAGACCGCGATCTGACCCTTTTCTGTAGGGCAATTCCAAAGTAGCGACGAACGATTATTTCTAATGCAATTCAGTTCATATCGGATCATCTTTATGAGAGTTACCGCGCTCACAGCTGCAGACGGGCAGATCAAATGCATTAACGGCTTCGAGCTTACTTGGACAGCGTTACAAAACAATGCATGTGCGCAGAGGTTTCGAATCACGTGACAGACTTGGGATTGAATCCTTGAATAGGTTTGCGATCGAATAAATATGCACACAAACTATGAGACAAATATACAGTATGTAAACCGTATCGCAATCAGCAGTGAACAGCCGCTATTAATTTCAAACTAGGAAGCACACAATTTAACCATGACCAATGAATATTATGATATTGATTTCCCAGCATCATGCACTTGCGCAACCACATGGATGAAGGCAACAAGAGTGGGGATGACCGCCTAGGTGAGGTGACGCGTGCCGTAATCCACTGACGAGGAGGTAGGTTTGGCGATTCACTCGCATCGGAGTGATTCCATTATCCCTCCTTCCCTCCCCCGCACTCAATAATCACATGATGAGACAAACTGTAACAATTCGATTCTAGAATCATTTACATTTGTCTCATTGTTTATGTCTTGATTTGAAGCTTCCTTGGCTGCAGGAATCCATACTCTTTGGTTCTTTCGGTGAAGTCATCACTTGTTAGGTAGAAAATTAATCAAATCAAATAAAACAAAAAAATAATAAATCACGACGTTTCGATCGCAACACCAAGCGGTCGTCCTCAGGTGGAACAAAAATTAATCCAGCAGGTGCAGTTTTTTATTTTTACATTTGTTCCCGTAATTAAAAGCAGGTGCAGTTGTTATTTTTTTATTATAACTGTTATGACATACAAATAAAACATTTCGGGGGCAATTTTCACGTTCATTCTTTTTTTCCATCTGACGCCGCCACAGAGCCCTGCGCTTGTGAATTGCCACCAGCACTGACCCGTTGCATTGGACAGCGCAACGTTGTACTCAACCGCAGCAACGACTGGGGCGGCTGGAGCGGCGATCAAGCTGCCGAACCCTCTGCAAACTGCTCACGCGTCAGGAGACTTAACCGAGCGAGTAGTACGCTGCTCCAGGCGTGGTCTTCCGGGCAAGGTGTTGCACCGAGACGCTTCTTCCCGTAAGCTTTTGCCACCCACTACCGCGGCAATCCCCGAGAGTTCATGCGTGACAGAGTCCCGCCTGGTCTCTTGGTTTGTTTTTTTCGCCGCATCTAACGTTGTCATAAGCGGTCTCTGGAAAATCTCTACGCTATGCAGAATCATGAATCGCATGTTCCCCCACGGCAAGAAACCATTCCACCCCGAAACTCCAGCGTCGAGGTGGGGAGACAATGTCGGAGCACTGCACCAAAAGCTCCAAAAATTATTTTTGAACCGAGGCAGTCAAGTCACGATTAAACCCAAGCCCCGCAGGTATTGTCATGGTTTGACTGGCTTAAAAACAATGTATTCGGCCTCACTCAGCTCGAAGAACTGAACGTAGGTGGCGTTGAGCAACCTTTCCTCGTACAGCATGAAAGCGAGCCCTCCAGTGTTGGGTAAGAAGGGTCTGCTTACGCGTGCCCCGTCTACAGATAGAGGTGCGTGCTGTCATCTCTGTGAGGCAGTCCTCTGTCCTGATGTGATGCTGTTCTGGCTAAATAAGGTCAGGCAGAATGCCTTTTCACCTCATGAAACGAGTTATAACAGACAATGTCTTCAAGTGGGTGATTAAAGTGTACTGTTGCAATGCTCGATTCAAAAAAACAAGTGCCGCTCCGCTGCCTTGTAACGCAGATAGATTCCTGTAAACAGCTGCTCAACAAAATGTTGACCTTTCGGAAAATATCCAACAGGCATTTGACACTTTCGACTGATCGAGAGAAATGCCAGAGTGGTTAAATGCAACAAACATCATCTTCTGGTCAATGCAGTCAACCCCAGTTTAAAATCAATCAGCAGGGGCAAAAGCAGTTAAAGATCATTTACACAGCGAGTGACAGTGTAAGGGATCTGGAGTAATCAATGCTGCTCCCCATGTCTTGAGTGTCTTCTCAATGATCACCAACGACGCGTCAGCACATTTACAGATTGCGCGAGCGCATTCAATATATGTTCATTTCACGAGAATCTGCTTATATATGTTTGCGCAAAGCATTCCAGAGATTGGTACCAGAAAGATGTGGCACTGCTTGACCATATTGGCACAAGACGGAGGAAAGTGGAAACAAATGATGAAATGTGCAGCGGACACCCTACAGGCTATCTGCCCCAGGGATCGTGATGACGATGAATCATGAAGCATTCCACATCATCGGAGAGACGTTAACGACAAAGGCCCCCGTTGCGCCAAGCGGAGTTGAACCGCGCTCCACCTCGTTGCTGGAAAGAGGCCTCCTGGCAAGGTGAGTCTGGCGCCACGACTAAATCTGACGAAAGGCTCGGACGGCCGACCGGACCGGTGCGGTGACAGTGGCCAATCGAGGTCCGCCATTCGCCTGCGTCGACAGAAGCAGCAGCAGCAGCAGGAGGGGAGTCCTCCGTTCTCGCGACGTGCCCAAAAACAGACCGAGGAGTCTTCTGAGCGGACGACGCATCGGTGGCAGGGAGACCGGTCCTTGACAAGGGAACAGGCGAACCATCCGACACCAAGAAGCTGTTGCTGCGAGGCCTGCAGCCCGTAGAGCGAAACATCTCCAAGCCGGATTCGGGTAAGCCAGAGTAAGCCGGTGAAGCTACCGACACAAATAAATCAACCAAATGAACTCCGACCGGAACACTGTGCGCATGCTAATGAGGGCGCGTGTGCTAGACGGCACGAGCGTATGTGCACGAGAAATCCTAAACCTACGAACAAATCGTTTGGCGATGCTGTTACTGCTGCGTTGGAAGTGGCACACGAGCAGCAACAACAAATTCAACACGTGCGTAAAATATCACCGCTGTAACAGTAAAAACGTATATATAATAGGCGACGTTTCGACACATGGCCCCGTCGGGCGATGCGCTCTATGGAAGAAGGGGCCATTCATCGAAACGTCGCCTATGATGAATGTTTCCCTGTAAGGCAGTGCTACTGACGAATGTGTTTTTGTTCAATATATATACAGATACTGTGCTCATCTGTGAAGCCATGTGTTTCAACACCGCTCTCGTCCACCGCTTTTCTAAGGCTCTGTCTCGCACTCGCTCGCTCTCTCTCTCCCACGTTTGACATTTATTCTACTTCTAATTTCTTTAAATGAACACTTGCCGCCCGTTGGCAATCAGGCTATTGGGTCCCTTTGCAACCTGAAAGGCTCCCCCACCAATGAGTCCGGCTTCGAGAGGTTTTACCGTACGTAAATAATAATCAGACGGCCCCAGTGTGAATGATATTTCGCCGTGTCTGCCGACTTTTGATAGCAACACCCACCCGTGCTTCCCACGCACAGCCGACACGGGCCTAATCCGAAGGTAATTTTACTGGGCTTAGCACCGAAGGCAATGCAAATACATTCGAAGAGGAGCCCCAGCTTTGATAAACGTACAACCACGGAGCTGGCTGGTGATCCCTGCTTACGACTGTAACAAGGCACTGAGCCAGCACAGTTCAAGTCCTGTATCCGAATCCTCGGCCGCTACCTAAAATTAGAAAAGATCCTTGAGCTGTGAACTACATTTTCTGGTCTCAATCAACCACCTTTGTGAATATTGGCTTTGTACTCGATTCAATAAAACTCAGGCATATTGGCGCATTTACGACATCGGCACTTGGAAAGACAGCTGCCTCTTCGGCGCAGCCTAAGGGCTCACCGTCTGGTAGGCTGTGCGAGGCGCGTTGGTGAGGAATGTTATGCATCGTTCTCCGTCATTCCCCAATGCCCCAAGAAGATAGGATCCAAAACATGGAAAGATGCATTCATTTATTCCGAGATAACACAATTGCGTCTGATTACACAATTGAGAAATTACCACTTAAAGTAAAGTAAGCTCTTCAATGCTGTTCTCATCTCCCAAGACGTGTTAGAATATACTCCTAGCCGTGCCCTTCATCTCACAAACAATGTGACGGGGCGCCACGGTGGCGAGATGTTAACTACCTCGCCTAGTAGACAGGAGTCCATGGGTTCGATCCCTCGTGGTTGATCCCTCCACAATTAAAAACACGCGTTTAGAGTCTTTGGCCGCTGCTATGCATTTCCACACGATAAGCCACTTCGTTGAGCTATTATTTGTGGCCAGGTAGCTTCTGAAAAAGAGCTACATAGCTCAGTGGGCCTTACCTGCTAAAATAAAAAAAATATACTTATAGATTTGAAGCTTTCGTGACTGCAAGGATTCATACTCTTTGGTTTTTTCGGTAAAGTCACGTAGGTAAAATAATATAAATGAAAACAACTCAATTAAATCACGACGTTTCGGAGGCAACACAAGCATCCGTCTTCAGGTGGAAACCGTCACAGCAAAATTGCTGTATCAAGGGAAGAGGGCTCTAAGTTACCCGAGATTATATACAGGTTAAGGGGGGGGGAGCCAGGAAGGGCCGTGGTGGGGGGGCTAAGTTAAGCCGCCGTCACGTACCACATTTCCCATGCTCCCAAGTGTCCACTACAAACTCCCTTCTCTCGCAAGATAAATAATTCCTCATCTCAGCATCATGGCAAATAGCCATTCATGGAAGGTCACTCCCTATCCTCTGGCGTAAAATAAAATAAAATGTTTCGCTCCGGATGACGCTGCAAAGTATTATCTGTATTTTGATTTAGCGTGCTGATCTTAAAGGTGCATTGAAAAATATGATACTCCGACTGATGCTTCTGTTGTTGTGGAGTGAATCATGCAGCCAGCTATGGCTCTAGGATTTGGCGTTACATGTTGTTTATGTAGTTTATTGTAAAAATTCGGTCACAGTCCCTATGATCACTGTTACGTTGCAATTATGGCTTTATTTTTTGGTGATTTCGAAAAGTTTTTTGGTTTGGACATGTTTGTTTTGTTGTAGTACGGAGTTAGACTGATGGCCTTCATCTAAGTTTTCTTGTGGTTGTTGTTGTTTGACTTGCATCCCACTGGGATATTTTTCACACAGCGTTGGTGTACGGTGCTTTTTTCAGGAATATTTTGCCATTATTTCATGGATTTTCTGTTTGCACAGTCACATAGTCACTTTAAGATGTTTTTCTTGTTCGTGTTTTTGTTTTTTTGTTTGTTGTGGTTGCACCCGATTCAAGAGCCGAATGGCTCACAGGGCTATACCAAAATAAATAAACTGACAAACTAAACTGCTCTAGTATAGTTCTCACCTCTTCCTAATCTTAACTTCACACCCAAATCTCACTCCCACCTTGGATTCCTATTCTCTACTGAGAACTTGCAAAATTACCAACAATGAATATGAAAATTCCTGTACATTTCCATCCTATCTCAAAACCTATTTTTTCTCGGAAAAGTCCTAGAAATGGTCATATTGTCCCACCTCTTCAACCACTCTCCCTCCAATGTCACCATGACATAGCACAATCTCATTTCTACCAAGGTCATCCTACAAGGACTGCTCTCCTACATGTGGTCAATGACCTTTCTTTACACTGCGGCCTCAATGCCACATTTATCACCACTGACTATTCCAACCTCCTTGAGCATCTCCATAACTAAGTATCTCTCTCCTGGATCCGCTATTTCCTCCTAAACGGCTCAATCGGTAATTTTCAAATGAGGACTGCATTCCTCTCAGAAATCTCAGCACTTTGGTGTACGATCAAGGTCACTTTACTTTGCTCAATGTATCTCCTCCCACAAAGCAAAATCATCTCCTGCAGCTTGAACATCAAACTGACGACACCCAGGTCTACATTTTCATAGCGACCCAGCATCACTGTTGCCATTGGTCCCAAGTTCTCATTATCTTCCCACCTCTCTCAGCTCTGCAGGATGCCGCTCGTGCATCTGTACAACATCTGTCATGTCCGCCACCCCGGTTTTTACTAATTTATTTCCGCCCACGACTACAGGCAGATGACTCTTTTTAACTGTATACAAATAATAAGCAAATATTACTTGTACTGCATCATGACTTGCAGTGAACAGGGTGATGAAATAAAAGATGTTTGACTGCAACTGCATCATACAATACCTACATGTATATACCACACACACTACTATCACACTTTTTTCCACCCATGAGTCTCAAAACTCTTTCAGGAGGGTCCTGTCAAGTTTTCAAAGTAGGGGCGATGGTGCCCCCCCTCCCCGTGTAATCCCAATTGAGTAACTGTCACCATTTTAAGATAAAACAGTATGGCCAATACCAGTTACATTTGCGCACCTCCAATTCGCACGGTTGGCTACGTACGGTGTGAAAGGAAGTTCAACATGGATACGTATGGGGTTTTGTTTTTTTGTGGTTGCTTTGAAAACCAGATAACCGTGGAGGAAACCCACGTAGACAAGAGGGATAACATACAAACTCCACGCAGACAGGCGCCCGAGTCAGGAATCAAACCCAAACTCCCTTCTTGCTGTGAAGCGCACGTGCTCACCACGGCGCCACCCTGCTGCCCATGCCTACACGTCTTTAATTCCACTGCCTCGTTCATTGAATCGCCCTCATTATGCTTCACCCTGCCACGACTGCGGAGCTGTCTAGAGGCACACGTGCACCAAGACTAAATTGTGATTTTCACGTTCTCACTGGTCATCAAATGAATCCTCCAGGATCATAAATTCTGCTAACAACACATGAAGGCATGGTGGAGGCATAGGCCTCAAAGCGCTGTCGAACTAAATGGATATTTCATGAATACGGGTCAGAAAAAAAAGCGTGATTTGACTTGGGACAGTAATAAATCAAACATAAGCAACAGCACGAAGACCAAGCATTACTCTTCAGGATCATGCAGGCATGAATGCTTAACTCTGCAGTTCGGCCAAAGTCAATCCATCACCTGGTTGAGTAATTATTCTGCCGAGGTCACACAAAGGTCACCGAATAATCAAACTTGCTGCCAGTGCATCGCACGCACGCAGCAGCAGAGTAGCGAGAGAGGTCAACAAACATCACGGCACAAGGGCTTAGCAAAAAGTCCCTCGGCCGGGCGAGAGGGTCGGCGAGTGTGGTTGAAGACCGCACGCTCTCTCACCGGTGTCCGTAAGTGGACCGTCAGAGTGAGAAGATTTTTTTATTTTACAAAATGGGTGAAGATTATGAACACCTCAAAAGGCAGGCTGTACAAGTTTGGATAGTTAAATGGTGATTACTTCCAGGGGCGGAGCCAGGATTTTGACTTTGGGGGGGCTGACTTCAATATTTCTGAGATATCCAGTGTTTATGTTTTCCAATGGGCACCACAAATGTATAAAACAAATTTTATTGGATTTGAACGCGGAGTTTATTAATAGGTCGGAGCCGCTGATGTGGCTAATAAGTTCGATAAGTTCGAAAGGCTGCCGCTCAAGCAGCCTGCAGGGCAGCACACAAGGTGGCAGCCTGCAGGGCAGCACACAAGGTGGCAGCCTGCAGGGCAGCACACAAGGTGGCAGCCTGCAGGGCAGCACACAAGGTGGCAGCCTGCAGGGCAGCACACAAGGTGGCAGCCTGCAGGGCAGCACACAAGGTGGCAGCCTGCAGGGCAGCACACAAGGTGGCAGCCTGCAGGGCAGCACAAGGTGGCAGCCTGCAGGGCAGCACACAAGGTGGCAGCCTGCAGCATTTTGCAGCAGCCGGATATCCGGTTATCCCGATTACCGCCCCTGATTACTTCGCACACTCGGAATACTACGGGAAGATAAAAATAGCTAAATGAAGCCGAGACGAGAAACACAACAAAGTTGTTTGAAAACAAATCACAATTACACTTTAGCGAGGTGTGATATTGATGACAATGGGAGTAATAATAACAACTAGGTTAAAGACATAATTCCAAGTGTGTTTGGGTAGGGGATGTCGCTAGAAGGGATGATGGCAGATGGTTAAGAATAATGACAGAGCGGAAGCCAATGGATGTAAATTCGTCCAACGATCATGCTGAGTGATTAAATCAGCTCGCCAATAGCATAAGATGGCCTTCATCCGGCAGTGGATAGACAATGGCTGAGAGATGAAGGTAACGTCATTTTTGTTTGGCCATTTAAACTAGTATCTCACACTAAAAATATAAAACAATACAATTTTCACAACGTTACGACTGCAACACAAGCAATCATCATCAGAATAAAATAATACATTGATAAAATAAAATAACACAATAATATTCTCACGACGTTTCGGCCACAACACAAGCGGCCTTCATCAGGTGAAGGGGCGAGTAGGACAGCACCACTCCAGCGCTGTCCTACCAGACAGTCTCGCCCCTTCACCTGATGAAGGCTGCTTGTGTTGTGGCCGAAACGTCGTGAGAATATTATTGTGTTATTTTATTTTATCAATTTATTATTTTATTCTCATTCTACGTGACTTTACTGAAAGAACCAAAGAAGATGAATCATTGCAGTCACGAAAGCTTTAAATCGAAAAATCATCATCAGGTTTTCACACCTGATGATGAGGTTTTCACACCTGATGATGATTGCTTGTATTGCAGTCGAAACCGTGAGAATTGTATTGTTTAATATTTGTATTATTTTATTGTTCCCCTTCTAAGTGACTTTACCGAAAGAACCAAGAATATGAATCCCTGCAGTCACGAAAGCTTTAAATAAAAATTTAGTATCTCACACTGTCTGTTGACGTTATTTGTGGATGCCCATTGTAGGACACTTACAGGTTATGCTGACAAGGTTGGGTCTCATATGTTACCTTCTGCCCTCTGTACCTATGTTAAGGATAACAACCCTAGTAATTCAAACTTAATCATCCTTGTAATTTGATGATATACACATGGGTTCACGGATGAAGTCCCCACTAAAGTAGGTACTATATCCCAAGGGGAATCATCCTGGAAAATTAACTAACGAGTTTAGTTTATTATCAATTAACTTCTAAGTGAGACATTTAATGGTTTTGTACGTCTGCCAGAAATTAGAGTTCCCAGTCCAAGTCATTTACAATTCCCTCAACAATGTAGATGAATGAATTCGTGGAAACCTTTAGTTATAAAAAGGTGAAAGGCTGCAGAGACAATGCTTTAAGAATGCATATTAGGAAGCCAATATATTGAAAAAATATTTCTTTAAAACTGTTTTTTGCGTTTAGTTTGTTATTGTCCCCCCCCCCGCACCTCCGATGAGCGCGGTTGGCTATATACGGGGCGAAAGCAGTTCCACATGCATACATACACACTTATGCAAAGCATTCTGTGGTTATATGTGGCTCTTTGATTCACCCAAATATCGATGAAAGGAGCCGGTGTCTCCCATGACACAGACTGTCAAATGTGTTTTATGATGGCTTGTTGGCCAATTTCTTTGTTGCAGTTTTTTTTTATAATGGAATGGGAGAAATAATAATGAACTTCACATGTCACGGTGGTTTAGCAATATAGCGAGGGAAACTGCCGTGGCGTCACGGTTTCAATATCTGGGACCTACGATTTAGAGGTCGCCGGTTCCATCTTCCCGCCGTGGCAGCAGTCGAAACAACGGGGCAAGTTTCCTAAATTTCCCCACCACTGTCCACCCGGCGGCGTAAAGCAAATGGGTGCAACCAGTCAGCCGAGCGGCAGGTCGCACGTGGCCGAGTGAAAGCGTGGTGGGTGTACTCCCATCTCTTCCCATGCCTCTGGCCAGTGTGGAAGGGTCGGCTAGATTACACTCTGGGGGGGGGGGGGGAGGGTGGTGGTGGTGGGGCCCCCCTCTCGTGGCTCCCTCCAGTGGAGGCCCTCTTTCGCCAGCAGTGGCACGAACGAGAGATTACAGGGCAGCGCATTGGCCTCCATACGTCTATTTCAGAGTGGCTGCTTTTTGTTGTTGTTGTTTTGTTGTTCGTTAAGTGTCACTCAACAAGAGCCCGGCTACAGAGCACAAACCGTGACCACGCAGGGGCGGGAGGAGGAGGGGAGTGGAGGCGGCTCAGAAACTCCGCGGACAAACGCCCCCAGGTAAGGGCTCAGTGCTGCTGGGGTTTAAAGAAGGAAGGGGGAGAGAGATTGGGCTCACTGCCCCGCCCAGGTGAGCGGTGAGCGGGGCAGTGAGCGGGAGCATGAGAGTTCATACGGGGGGGAGGGAGAGATAAGGGAGGGGGAAAGATGGGGGGGGGGGGAGATCGGGGGGGGGGGGGAGATCTGGGGGGGGGGGGAGATCTGGGGGGGGGGGGAGAGATCTAGGGGGGGGAGATCTGGGGGGGGGGGATCTGGGAGGGGGAGATCTGGAGGGGGGGAGAGATCTGGGGGGGGGGGAGATCTGGGGGGGGGAGAGATCTGGGGGGGGGAAGATCTGGAGGGGAGAGAGATCTGGGGGGGTTCTGGGGGGGGATCTGGGAGGGGGAGATCTGGAGGGGGGGGAGAGATCTGGGGGGGGGGGAGATCTGGGGGGGGGGGATCTGGGGGAAGGGAGAGATCTGGGAGGGGGAGATCTGGGGGGGGGGAGAGATCTGGGGGGGGAGAGATCTGGGGGGGGGGAGAGATCTGGGGGGGGAGATCTGGGGGGGGGAGATCTGGGGGGGGGAGATCTGGGGGGGGGGAGATCCGGGGGGGGGAGATCTGGGGGGGACGACGACGACAAAAGGAAACAGGTATGGGGGGGGGGGTATAGAGCGCTACTCTTTTCGCAAATAATTCCTCACCTTACTCCTGCTTGCTAATCCTTTTTTCTCTCTCTTTAAACAACTCCCCCCCCCCCCCCACCCTTGCACGATTGGAAATTTGAACAAGCTCAAATCGCGCGCAGTTTATTCTTGCAGCGCGGCAGCACCCCGCGTCTGGCTCGTCCTTGCTTCGCGGCGCTCGGCCAACTATAAGTTAGAATTATAATTAATAACTATAATTATTAACTATCCTTACCTCGGGATTAGCGCAGCCACCCGAGAGAGCGAGCGAGCCAGCGCCGCCTCGCCCGACGGCATCCGTCGGGCGCCGCTTGAGATCAGAAATTTTTATTGCAAACAAAAAAAACCCGTCAATCAGGGCCCTCGGCCAAACGCGTGGAACGGCGCTGATTCACCACCGGACGCCACGGAATTCGAGAGGCGAGCAACAGCAGCAGCGTATTGCGCGGGGTAAATCTTGCCGGCGTGCAGCGTTTTTTTTTAGCACCGACAATAATGGCCAAACAATGCCCATTAACACTGCCCCCTTTTCGAAGAATTTAACGCAAGCGTCACATCGTCCTGATCGTTTCAGTGAAATTATAATGCCGCGCGTAGTTTCAGCCACGCGGTAATTTGTGGATGTAAATAACAAGTGGGCTGTCTGTCACGAAGCGCTACGACAACCCCGGATGGAGTTACGATTCACAATAATGTAGGGCGCTATGTGCCATGGTTCAAATAAAAATGTATAAACGTCCCACGAAATACCATGGAAACAAAAATAACTACGCTTAAATTTTGATTTAAAGCTTTCGTGACCGCAGTGAGAATTTTATTGTTTTATATATTTTTTATATATATTTTATAATTTTATTGTTTCCCTTCAAAGTGACTTTACCGAAAGAACCAAGAACTACTCTTAAGTCATCAAGGTTACCCGGTTGTTCAAGGTTATCCAGTTGCTTAAGTCATCAAGGTTACCCTGTTGTTCAAGGTTATCCAATTGCTTAAGTCTTCAAGGTTACCCGGTTGTCCACTGCAAAAAAAAGTGTAAAGCTATTTTATTAATTAAATACATTTATTTTCGTACATCATTTCTATCACTTTTATCATTTTCAGAGCTGTATAGCTCATCGGATTTCCTCCAGAATAGAAAAATATATTCCGATTATTTAAGATCCTCTTACTCTTTTTCACGTCACATAATCACCATGCTGATTCGTCGTTTAGATGTATTGCCACATTTGAACACAGTGTTTCGCCGTCTCTGCAAATTTAGCATTTATTCCAATTAACACTAATCATGGGAAAAACATCGTCAGTGTGAGCTCCGCGCCCCCCCCCCCCCCCCCCCCAAGGAGAGCTCCGCTTTAAATGGGCTCGGAGTATGGTGTGTGCACACGTTGTTGGTACACATCTGTACCCCAGGGCTTTGGACGCAAGGGTTGGTGGATCGCCATGGGATCGTGGTTGTAGTGAGTGGGTAAATCACCTTCAGCTACAACAACAACATCATTATCAACAACATTACGTGTCTTTACCATTATTCAACATCGTGTTTCCCTACCATCGTCATCATCATCATGTCCGTTTAGCACGTAGGCTTCGGTGACCAAGTTTTGATTTGACTTCTCTGTTCACGAGGGTTCCAGTCAACGAGTCAATGAAATTACTCAACACTCTGATAACAAAGGTTTAGCCAAAGATATGCCAAGACTAGTTGAACACTGTCTAAAGAACACTTACTTCTTGTGGCAAGGTGACTTCTATAAACAAAAGGAAGAAGCAGCAATGAGCTCTCCCCTTTGTCTTCTGTGATAGCGAATTTGTACATGGAAGATTTTGAAACAAAAGTAATAGCTTCAAGCACACTAAAACCCTTTTCTTGGTTTAGATATGTGGATGGCACATTGGTGGTCTGGCCACATGGCAAAGATACACTGAACGAATTTCTAAATCATCTCAACTCGCAAAACCCATCCATCCAGCTCACCATGGAAGTGGAAGCTGACAGAACTCTACCATATTCTTTGGGTATTTCGGCATAGTCACGTAGATGGTTCAAAGAAAATAACCAAAAACTACGACGTTTCGATCACAACACAAGCGACCGTCATCAGGAGGAAAGAGGCTGATCATTGTTTTAATGCAGTGGGCTCACACAAAATTGATTTCTCTAAGACGAAGGTACTTCGCAAACCCACTGGCGATCAACAAAGATTCGTTCATGAAGCCATCCATATATACAGACACACACAATTTCAACCGAGAAGATGGGTACAAACTTAGCAATCATTGGAAGGGCGTTATCAACCAATTTAAGTCATAACTGGCTGTGATGTTCCCTTCCTGCCACCTTCCGATGTAAACATGTTATGTATTTCCCCGTGTCTTCGGCTCTCCGGTTTCACATTAGCAGGTTTAATTTCTCGTGCCAACATGGCCACGTACGGACGCCGAACTCTACGTCACGGTGGCTCTGTGATCTCACATTAACACGCCAATCTCTCACATTAACACGCCAATCTCTCACATTAACACGCCAATCTCTCACGTTAACATAGCCACCCACGCACTCGTCGCGGACGCCGCTCTCCGATCTTACATTGACATGCTAATTTCTCACATTAACATCACTAGCCCCGCCCACTTCGTTTATGACCCTAGGACTACACCCAATAAAACAGTCTGCGTTCAGCAGCTTTCCTCCGATTTCCTCCTGATCACCATCGCTCGTGTTGTGATCAAAACGTCGTAGTTTTTTGTTCTTTTCTTTGAACCATCTACGTGACTTTACCGAAATACCCAAAGAATATGAATTCCTGCAGTCACAAAAGCTTTAAGGACTCTTCTGGATATTCTGCTCGCACGGGGGCAAAATGGTCAAATAACACACAGTGTTTACCGGGAAAAAAAAACGCATACTGACGCCTATCTGAATGCAGTCACACCATTACCCCACGCATAAATCTGCTCTTATCAAGACGCTCATTCATCGAGCTAAGAAAATGTCAGATGGTGACAATCTCAAAAGTGAAATTAAACATGTTAAAGAAGCACTGCAAATCAACGGTTACAATGATGCACAAGTCAACAGGACATTGACTGCCAAAACCAAATCAAATAACATGAGCATTGAAACTGCCCAAGTAATTAAAATGATCAAAATACCGTACATTGCGGGAGTAACTGATAAACTAGCCAGATGTTTTGAAAAACAAAACATTCGAGTCAGATTTGGCACGGTACATAACATACAGAAACTAATATCTGGTACAAAATATGTATTACCGAAGCTATTAACAGAAGGTGTGTACAGGATTAACTGCACGTGTGGCAAATGTTATGTTGGGCAAACAGGACGAATGATTAGCACGAGACTAAAAGAACATCAGAGAAATATTAAATACTCCCAAATACAACTATCAGCAATAGCAGAACATGCGTGCCAACAAGGACACTCAATTTATTTGGATAATGTTGACGTTCTGTGCAAAACTAGCTACTACTGGCCAAGACTAATTAGAGAATCTATCGAAGTTGAAAGAAATACAAGTAATTTTAACCGTTCGGATAGCTACCGCCTTAGTGCTGCGTGGAAGCGAATCATCAAATAAAACATTATTTAAATGCATGCCTATACAGGCCACCATACTTCAATAGGGACTACCGTTGGTAAGGCTATTTTAATACACACAATGAACAGGAAGGACAAGATCAAAGGGCTCGCATAATGCACAATGTGTGTTGTGGCTTGGCTCTCCAACACACCGGTGTGCTGTACAAGTGACGAATTGGCACGTTCTGTTTACGTGGCAACCATTACTAGTTGGCTGTGTCGGGTGGATGGCGGGTTATAACAACACATTTATATTCTTTGGTTCTTTCGGTAAGATCACGTAGAATGAGAATAAAATAATTAAATAACACAAAAATTTCTCGCGACGTTTCGGCCACAACGCAAGCGGCTTCTTCAAGTGAAAGGTACAGACCTGTCGGGACGACAGAGCTTCGTCGTGTTATTTTATTATTTTATTCTCATTCTACGTGACCTTACCGAAAGAACCTTGCAGTCACGAATCCTTGCAGTCACGAAAGCTTTAAATCGAAATTTAACACATTTATATATTTACGCGATCTAACCCAAAAAAAAAACCTCTATTATGGATGATCATGTCCATTTACATCGTGAGCGTCATTTTCTTGGCCACTCTTGGCCATGAGGAAGGGCCGCTGCCCGAACGTCACCTAATTATGCGTCGCTTTCCTCTTGAGGGCGATGCTGCAGACGGATGTATTTGCATTTTTGCCCGTTGGTTTTAAGGGCACACAGAGCGTGTGCCCCGTGCCCTGTGCGTGAGACGGATGCAATCTGATTCGTCAGCTGAGCTCAAAGCTGGAATTCTGCATTTTGGGTGAAAACACAAATCTGCACTCACTGGCCCAATGTCTCTCAGTTGGCTCATTTGCTCTTCCTTTGTTTTTTTATATGCCTGTATACCAGACCCACCTATTACCAGATCACCCGGAATGCGCCCGTTCCTGTTAGATCTCTGAGAAACTAAGCAGGGGTGAGCCTGGGTAGTGCTTGGACAGGTGACCGCCATGCATGACGGGTTGTTATAGTCTTTGGGTCTGTCGGTAAAGTCACGTAGATAAAAAAATAAAAATATCACGTTTCGATCGCAACGCAAGCAATCGTCATCAGTCTTTTTCTTTTACGTGACTTTACCGAAAGACCCAAAGAATATGAATTCCTGTAGTCACGAAATGCTTTAAGTCAAGATTTGGGTTGTTATAGGTTATAGACTGTGGTGCCGTATTGTGGACAGCAGAGGGCAGTATAGCATGATCCATTGTTGTAGTGTACTTCTAAGTTCCCGCGACGACACTCCCCATAATAAACCCGTGACGAGATTTGGTAAAACAAGCCTCCCTCCAAAACCCACATGGCGTGGAGCCCCTCATCCAGCAGTGGATTGACACAGTGCTGTACTACACCTAGCATGATTTATGTTTTAATTCCTTCATAGGAGCTGTGGGAAGTAATACGTGCACACATTTCATCGTATAGCCTTCCCACTACCAAGACCTCACTCACCTCTGGAATACCTTCCAGACTTTTCCTGAAGAAGACAGCCGCAACCGACCACGTGCGTCATGCGACGACTACGTTGTTTCAAAAGTGAAAAGGTGCATTTTGAAAAAACGTGTCGTGTAAATCATACACCGGTCACACGCAGCTGCTGCTATTGTTGACAAGCTGACGGGTAGATTGTGTACATAATTCCACTGGCCACCAATTCGGATGAGAAATTGTCGAAGGGTAATTCTGGGTTTTGGAGATCCTGCCTTGATACCGTTGATACAGGCCATCATCCACAAGCCCTCACGGTTCAGACCACAACTCGCAATGCCACGCTCGCTCACATTCCATTACCTCCCGCGAAGCCAATGCTGTCTGCATCACAAATGTTGTGATTGCCATGATCTTCTCCGCCAAGGTATCACCTTGCCTGCAGTGAATCTGATGTCCACTTCAGATCGGCCCAGACTGCTTAAAGATGAGACGTTTTCATTATTAAATCCACGGCCGCAAGCGTCAAGAACTATTAACTCACGAACTATTTAAATTTTACCATGTAAGGCCCATTGAGCTGTACAGCTTTGTTTCGGAAGCGACTTAGCCACAAATGAGAGCTCAACGAATTGGCTCATCACGTGAAAATTTACAGCAGTAGCCAAATCAACGCATTGAGGGAAAAACCGGAAGACCTGGAGAAAAATACACGCGACCACGGAGAGAATATGGACACTTCAAATATATAGGCGTTAGGGTCAGGATCGAACCCATGACCTCCTGTATACCAGGCGATGGAGTTAACACCTCGCCACCGTGGTGCTCCTTTTCCTTTCAGCTTAAGTGTCTACGATCACCAGACGTGGTAGAATGTATCCTTAAGTCCTCTCGGATTTTGTTTCTTAACCTGGACACTACCCACACGAATTTAGAGGCAATACTTATTCCCGATGCATTACTCACCGTCAGGCAGCATGTAAACGACAGTCACGCTGTCTCTTGCATCAATCCCCGCTGCTTCCACAAAACATTTATCTAAGGGAATTTGATGATGGTTGGAAGGGGTTTCACCCCAAAATGTTACGCGTTCACGACCTGTGTTCCTCTCGCCGATGTGTGTATATTCGGTTCTTGAACAATAACCAATAAAATAAAGAAAAGTTGATGATGCTGCTGCTTCATTCGCCATGGGGTACAAGCACAAATAAGGACAACAAAAGATCTCCATGCAATCGTCACTGGCACTGTGGCCTTGAACAGGAAGAGTACCTGATGTGTGACGTTTTAGGCCACGGCCCTTCTACAGAGCACATAAAGATGCCGAGATGTGCACCTTACAGTGGCGCCTTTCATCGCCTAAAATGTTTTTGTTCCACCTTCCCCGCGTTTCACCGTGGACATTGTTGCCATTAACACCGTGCTGGCGATGAACTTATTTGAGCACATCCACGGTCTGTCGCAGGGATTGATCGACGCAAGGCGTGATTAAAGAACGCGAGGATGCATTTCTGTCATCTTGAGATAACCCTGGCGAGTCATCGGTCAAAAGATGAAATGAGTGTGCGTTTCATGCACGAATGCTTGATACGCGACTGCTACATTATTCTGTTAACAGCTACAATGCAGTATGCAATTAAAGCAGCATTTCGGGGCATTCGTGTTTATAACGCTTGCCACTCAAGCCAACGGTTTGAATGCCTGAAAAGGTGCGATTGACCGATCGCAGTTCTAAAAGTGACATCCTCGGACAAACGAGCCGGCGGACAAAAGCTGCCACATTTAAATGCGGCAATCGAACCCAACAGGCTTTGTGTTTTCATCGACAGCACACTCTGGGTACACGGCGCTGCCCCTTCCGCAATCCATAAGGCCGTTTGAAGTCGTGGACACGAATTCGATGGGCGGGAATTTGTCACGAACGGAGGACCAACAGCTCCCCGTCAATGTGCGAGATGAACGAGGGCATCGGATCGTCCAGGATGGCGCATCGCCGTACTCTGGAAACATGAAGCGCTTGCCACCACGTTATGTGGAAAAAAGCACCTTGCGCATGTGTGTGTGTCTGTGCGTACGTTGTATGTATGTCGAACACTTTTGCACCGTATGTAGCCGACCGCGCTAATCGGAGGTTGCTTTCAAAAGACGACGAAGATCCCCTTTCCAGTCATCCCCCGTTTAAAAACAAACCGGTCGTTTGACCGGCACGCCACCCCTACGTGAATGGGGCTGATGTCCCCCCTTCCCCTGCCATCATATGGATGGATCGCGTCAGGGAGTTTGTATGCTCTGCCCGGCTGTGTTTTGCCACCCAGCGCGTTGTTGCGGTGCTTACTTTCCTGTTCACAATAAAAGGCTTTTTTTACAACAAATTATTAAGACTACGAAGAAGTAAAGGACTTAGCATCGAAAAGCATCGACGTGAAATTACGCGCAATTTTTATTACGACATTGTCACGAGCGCTAAAGAACACTTTGCCCACCCGGTTCGTGCGTGCGCGCACACACGGGAGTGAAGCGACATCGCTCCTCGTGCTTAAAAACAAAACTACAAAACACAGTACTCGATTACTTTTAATGATTTACTTTGTTACAGCAAAGCTTTCGGTAACGTTTATGTACATTGGAATGAAGGGGTTTCTCTTTCAGGTGTTTAAGCCTCGCATTCGTTTTCTGAAGTTATTTCTTTCCCTCCGGTTATATGAAGAGGAATATAACGGGGCTCTGTCGAACTCTGCGCAAATTTCACACCGTCGCTGGTGCGTCTTTTTGTATTTTTGCTGTAATTTTTGTATTGTCGTTGTGACTGTGTGTATGGCCTTGTCTCACCAGTGTCAGACCAGGGAATGGCAAAAAGGCGAAATCAGTATCAAAGACGTTGCACATATTTTCAGGGCATGTTTGTTTTGCATGCTTTTCCACAAATACGTGTGGTTAATGCAGACTTGGTGCGTTGCGATAGGTATCTATTTGGCGTGTGAACAACTTGATACATCTCTTTTTGGCAGAAAGGATAAAAAAAGCCTATTATTTTTGTTAAATATTTTTTGATACGAGCAAAAAGGTCCGACAGATGTAACTGTCTGACCCACCTCTACTGGACATCTGTGAAAAACAGCTTCATGTCTCATTGGATTCCTTCTGCAGTCTAAATAAAGAATCTGATCGCGATTCTGATCAAATGTCACCTCGTTCGGCACTTATCTTCAGCATGCGCGCGCATGCGTGTTCCTCATCCTCCGTCTGTCTCGCGATTTTACTTTTAAGCACGCATCTCTCCAACGCTCCTTTTGCACGATTTTCAGCTTATGTTCAAATGTTTTGGTTTACGTTCACGGTTATGATCCATTGCATCAACTGTAAACATTTATTTTTTTTCAGGCACATTGTTAGCTTCAGTTTCATTTATTTGGTGAAGCCCTTTGAGCAATTCGGCTCTTGAATCGGGTGCAACCGCAACAAAAAAAGTAAAACGTGAACAAGAAAACATCTTAAAGTGATTATGTGCAAACAGAAAAATCCATGAAAAAGCAGCAAAATCTTCCAGAAAAAGCACCGTACACCAACGCTGTGTGCAAAAATCCCAGTGGGATGCAAGTCAAACAACAACAACAACCACAAGACAATTTTGATTAAAGCCATCATTCTTACTCCGTACTACAACAAACATGGCCAAACCAAAAAACGTTTTCGAAATCACCAAAATAAAGCCATAAAAGCAATGCAACAGTGATCATAGGAACTGTGACCGAAATGTCACAATAAACGACATAAACAATGAGCACCAACAAACCCTGCAGCCATACCTGGCTGCATGAGTCACTCCACAACAGCAGAAGCATCAGTAGGAGTGTCAACATTTTTCAATGCACCTTTAAAGATCATCACACTATAATCAAAACACAGAACATACTTTGCAGCGGTCATCCGGAGCGAAACATTTTATTTTATTTTAGGCCACTGAATAGCAGTGGCAGCTAGGGGTGTAACAACTCCTCTAGAGCAGTTTTGAGTGAAGATCTCATAGGTAGTGATTCAAGTTGCAGTTTATTGGCAAAAGCATTCCAGACCCTGGGGGCATCAATAGCAAAGGCCCTTCCTCTTCACTATTGAGTTCAGAATTCCAAAAAGTACTCCAACCTGGACTTGTCCACCTCTTCATTTTATATTTTGGATCCGGGCCTACGTTCAATAGTTGCCCTAGGTATACACACGGTAATGTTTTCAAGTTATATGCAGTACATGCAATCAAACATCACCTTAAGGATCGGGTACGGCATGAATAATTAACTTATCCATTTACTAATGTAGTAGGCATACATTAAAAAGACACACTACCTCTGAGGACAAACACACGTCAGAAACCATTATCATGCAGCGCGTGCATGCTTGCTGGATACATTTTCAGATTTGGTTTAACGAATGATTTTTGTTACTCAATCATTTCCCTCTCTCAGTCGAAGCAGCGCAATATGATTTAAGGCACATGTAACATCCGTAGGGCTCCCGCTCGTCAGAAACATAACAAAGCAGCTTTAGGATTAATAGATTAATATGGCTTAGGATTCATGTTACTGCCCGAGGTCCACAAGACCACACGATACTATTCTTAGCGACGTTTGCTGTACGACTGCAAAAGTGGTGTTCCCTGAATGAACCTGATTGGAAGCGTATTATTTTAACTTTTAAATATGAATGAGCCACTTAAATTGTGAACAACAATCATATCCTGAAAACAGTATCTATATATATGAAAAAGGGAAATGTGTGAATGTGTCTGAACGAAATGTTTAGCATACTTCCCAACATGCAAGCAACTTGAAATTTAGCATGTGGGTAGCTTCCAGATTGTACACAATGCAAAAAGTATAAAAATAGACATTTGTATTTTTTTTGGGGGGGGAGCGTAATAATGTATATATTTTGCACGGCAAGTGAGCGGTGACGTCACATCTGTGATGTAACCCGCATGCGGCAGCGTCACGCTGACGCCACGCACCCCCCCCGCCCCCACCCTCCGCGTAGGCCGTGTATTCATCCAAGACAAGAATCCAAGTTCCCGAGCGAAGCCGGGTAGTAAAGCTCGTACTGTATAAACCACAAATGCATAACTTTGTTTCTCACTTTTCAGCAGTGAGAGAGGAGCGCTGATAAAAAAAAGATATATAATGAACATGTAGGGTATATTTTGATTTAAAGATTTCGTCACTGCAGGGAGTCATACTCTTGGTTCTTTTGGTAAAGTCACGTAGTATGGAAACAATAAAATAATATTGTTTTATATTTTTATTATTATATTGTTTCCCTTCTACGTGACTTTACCGAAATAACCAAGAACATGTAGGGTATATCTTTCGGTAGGTAGAAAATGAATGGTCTGTGACCACAACTCACCAGACAATTTAGATGGTAAGCGGCATGCAACAAGACGTAGACTAATCGATTAAAATCACGTACAGTATTACGTTATGTAAACGATAATAAGCCAATGAGGCGATTATGCCGCAATACAAAGTGGTGAAAAGAAAGATGAATGAAAAACAACCCAAACGAGACGGCAAGAGAATGACGGAAAATAATTGATTCTTTAACTATTTTCATTATCGAGCAATTACTTTCATTACTAAGCATCTTGAGATGCCATGGCACAAAATAACGACAGAGCTCAGTGGGCCTTAGGGGCCGTCCATAAATGACGTCACACACCTAGGAGGGGGGGGGGGTCAGACATTTGTGACGATGTGTGACAAGGGGGGGGGGGTGGTTTAAGAAATGTGACGTCACATCAAAATGCACAACTTTAAATAAATATAGACAACACGTTCTACTGAATTAAATAGACTTTTTAATCAATATTTTCTCCTACGACATCAGAGTGCAGCGCCACATTAAATACCCACTACAATATATTCTTGGTTCTTTCGGTAAAGTCACGTTGAAGGGGTGTTGGTCCTACCGTGTTTAAGGTCTGTCAAACGACATGTCTCGGACCGCATTCGTGAACACAAAGCAGACCTTAAACACGGTAGGACCAACACCTCGGCCGTGGCAGATCACTGTTATAATTCAGTAGGCTCACATGACATTGACTGTCAAACGACATGTCTCGGACCGCATTCGTGAACACAAAGCAGACCTTAAACACTGTAGGACCAACACCTCGGCCGTGGCAGATCACTGTTATAATTCAGTAGGCTCACATGACATTGACTTCTCCAAGACAGAGGTTCTTTGCAAGCCATCGGGCTACCATGAGAGATTCGTTCATGAGGCTATCCGCATATACCAACACAGAGACCATTTCAACCGAGAAGATGGATTCTGGCTTAGCAATCATTGGAAGGATTTGATAAACCATTTCGGGTCTTACTTGATTGTTCACGCTTACGGTGGATTTCAGACAGCATACATTAATTTTTCGTCTCCCCCCTCCTCTTTTCTGAACATAGATGGACTCGTCCTTATAAACAAACTGCCAAATCGCTGTCCGTGGTGCTAACGTTTAAAAATAAATACAAACCGCCACTTCTTTCAAATGTTTCTTGACGTTGGTTTTCACACCTGATGATGACTGTTTGTGTTACAGTCGAAACGTCGTGAGAATTTTATTGTTTTATATATTTTATTATTTTATTGTTTCCCTTCAACGTGACTTCACCGAAAGAACCAAGAATATGAATCACTGCAGTCACAAAAGCTTTAAATCAAAATTTACCCACTACAATGACAATAGTTTAAAGCGATTTGAAGCATGTTTTATATATATTTTTAGGGGGGGGGGGGGGCAGAGCTTTGTGACGTCATAGTTGAGGGGGAGGAGTCTGACTTTTTGTGACGCCGTGTGAAGAAGGGGGGGGGGTCAAAAATCGTCCAACATCGCGTGACGTCATTTTGGACGTCCCCTTATATGGTAAAATACCAAAAATTAGGTTAGTTAATTAACAAAGAATCTTGCAAATCCCCATTGTACTGTATCGTGTTATTTGCAGTGACACATGCAACAAATATCAATACACTTTCATGACCTGGACAACAACATTTCTCAACCATTAATAGGGCACATTTCTCAATTTAATGGGGGTGCAGTTCACAACTAACAGCATTGCAGATGGCCTATTGACCCATAATGCATTACATGTGGGCTCTTACTCTAGCAGATCATTCACTTGGACAAAAAAATACAAAGATCAGCAGTAGGGACAAAATTTGATGAATAAAAACACAGGTTGTTTTGCTTCCTTGCGGCCTGCACACAAACGCGCAAATTCCTCTTTAGTGAGTTTGTTAGAATTGCTCGCACGTCCGTGTGTTTAGCAGCAACTGCAAACGGCCCAATAACTAAAATAATTTTACGCACAAATTAAAATCGTATGCAAATGCTTGGATGCATCCGACTTGACAAAGCGCTGTCGTACAATTAAGCGGTACAGCCATTTGCGTGTAATTTATAAAGCTCCTCTCGAGCGTGGAATTATCGATGTAGCGCACATAATTGGACAATTTGAAGTTGGGTATTTAAGTACGGCAATTGCAATATTTTAAAAATGCCTTCGTGTAATTTGTTTTCTTTAAATTCACTCTGAACAATCACGTTTACTTCTTGCAACAAAACTAAATCCGCTGCGTTGGAGATGTATCGCCAGAACACAACGTGGACCTGACCTGAATGGTAATGGAGTGTGGTGGGACCCAGTGCCCTTGGAGTGGCCTGCCATGGTACAGGCCATAGCAGTTGCTATAAAGGTAGAGACTTTGATGTCATGATGATTATTAGAGTGCGTACATCTTTCAATTAGTTAATAAATTTATGCTTGAGAAATAATTAACACAATGCTAGTTTTGTTCATGACAACATCTCTTTGAGAGATCCAGAATAGAAGTTTTTTTTTTGGGTTAGATAACGTAAATATATAAATGTATCTTTAAACCCGCCACCATCTGACGCAGCCAAGGAGTAAGTTTTGTCACGTAAACAAAACGTGCCAATTCCCTGAGAAGATTATGACGTCTTCAAAAACGTGAATGTTTGTTGTGAAGGAACCCATAACCCTAAAAATGTAGTTGTTTGTCTTGCAGATACGTAAATACACACTGCATCCTGGGCTCTCTCACACACGAGACACTCTATGCCGTCCTAGCCATCGAGTGATGTTATGGCGTCGGTGCGTTCAAACGTAGAGATGCGATGTGACAATTTGCATCGCGAGTTTCAACATCGGCGGCGGCGGCAACGTCCCCTCGGGCACGAGGATGACAGAGGCCTTGCCGCAGATGGTGGAAGCATCGCTACGTCCGGAGAAGGCTGAACAGGCCGATCGCAACTTTAAAGTACATGTTCTCATCGACAATGCTCCATAGTTGTGTCAGACGTGCAGCCTTGGTGGGTGCATTGCCGACAGTAAAAGAGCTGCTTGTGCTTTGGGATTGTATCTCGCTTTGCAAGCAAATCATATTCTTGCATAGGGCAGCGGTATATGGTCAGGAGCTGAATTGCCAATGCCGAGGTCTGATGGCCGTGAGAGGGCTTCAGGATAGAATTCGTGAAGTTTTGCGAAACCTCCGTTGAAGGAGCGCAGACTTACAGTGGTTTACAGTCGATAGTTTGGGCTGTATGGCCACAGTCACAAACCTGTGGCTGTCTTTCATTATCCATTCATGAAGGAGATGAGCTCATCGGCCTGTTGATATTCTGATGCGGCTGATGGTTCCACCATCGGTGTCTTCGAGGAATTGCCAAAGCCAGGAGGTGCGCTGTGTTGGTCTCGAACGAGGAGTTTATTGTGGACGCCCGCGTTGTTCCACTCCGCTCGCCAGCTACCTGTTGGATCTGGGGGAGATTCTAGGACGGTGACAGCGACACGATCCCAGAAGGGGGATCTGGGACCTGGGTCGTCAGCAAGGAACATTGTTCAGATCTTGGTTGATGATGGGTAAAGGTCGTTGCCGTTGGCAAGAAAGTCTACAAGCTGCCGTACGGTTTGCATGTCTCTGCGGATATTTGGTGGCAGAATGTTCGCTGGAACATGAAGCCAGGGGATCGGTGTCGGTTGCGGTGTTCCCGTTATGAAGCGCATCGCGCTGTTTAATCGTGCACCTCAGCAGTTTTGTGTACTGTAGCGCAGTGACTCTGCCACTGAGTGGAGCAGTGAGAGGGCGGGCAGTTCGCAGATCACGTGTCCCCAGGTGCCTCACGGTGATTCACTTTTGAAGGAGCGCCCTTTTCTCCGGGGGGCGTCTCATAGAGAGTGATTGACATCACATTTCATCCCAACCTTTTGAAAGGGGATCCTCCGTGGCAGCTGTCCATGTGGGCACAATGTGACTCCAGCCAACAGTTGGGCATTAGTCTGCCAGTGGGGGGGTGATCATTGCTCCACATAATCCCAATTGAGTAACTTGCAGGGACGATTATCAAATTTTGACCATACATCCCTTAAAATAGGCGTTACATTGAGTCAAATATGAAGCATCCAATCTGGTTGTGAAACGTTCAACAGTTATCTGCATTTCCTTCAGCCAAATGATGAGTGTGTGTGTATCATGCCAACAGTCTAGATATAAAAGAAAGTGACTGAATTATCACCAAATGCCACTGGTGAGAAGCGGAACTGGGAATTGAACGCAGGTCACGTGATCATAGCTGTGAGCCTTTCCACACGGTGCTAACACAATAAAGCTCCTTTATAAGATCCCCTAAAAATGGCGAATTTAGGTTACGTATGGGCAAACCGGGCCTCGGGAGAGTCTGTTAGCATTCGTGATGCCTTTTCGTGCCGGTCTGCATCTTCCAGTTTATTTTTAGCTGCTGCTGCTGCTCCCGCCGCTACACAGAGGTCATCCTCACACAGTCGTGGGGTCACGAATGGGGAGCCTTCAGCGATCGTGGTTTTATTATTATTTTTCTTTAAAAAAGAAACAGAAGTAGCTCTCTTACACAATGGGGGGGGGGGGGGGGGGGGATACTCCGCCAGATCCAAGTGCTAATTTCCCAACAAGCAAAGTAACAATGCGGTTTGGGGACTGCAGATTGAAAGTACGCAGACATTTGACAGATCAAATATAACTTACGTTTTTTAATGCAAGGTCACCGGAGGTGGCGGTGTGTGATTTTTTTTCAATGCTGTCACTTCATTGGCTTCGAGATTTCACTTTTCCCCATTTGAATGAGCTCTTCCATCCACTCATAAAACCTCTCGCGGTGTTGCTCAATTGCAGCCCACAGCTCAGTGGCCAGTGAAATAAAAAGGGGGGCTCACTGAATAGTGTAAATTCACTTGCAGCAACATCCAAACACTCAACGACATAGGTGTGTGTCTGTCTGTCGTGACGGGTACCGCAATATCTGACCATGTCCTTATCATGCATTGGCTTCCGGTTGCCGAACGAATGCATGATAAGGTCGCACTTCGTTACACGCAAAGCGCTCGCCACAAATGAACCGCAATACTTTGCTGATCTCGTCAAGGAACATAAACCATCAACGCAAACTCCGGTCATCCTCGCAGCGGCTTTTGGCGAGTCATCGAACAAAGATGGGTCACTGCATCGCGCGCTTTCGGGTGCGCTTCTGCGGCCGTCTGGAACGCTCTTTCCTTCCGATATTAGGAAGCCACTGGAGCTATGCACTTTTATGTCTAGATTGAAAACTAATTTCTTTAAAACTGCTTTTAGTGTTTAGTTTGTTGTCCTTCCCTTGCACCTCCAATTACTACATTTGGCTACGTACAGTGCGAAAGAAGTTCAACATACATGCATGCATCTACCGTGCCAGCCAATAAGGTTGTACTATCAACATCACGCTATCAGGATAAATGTAACTGGCAGTGGATCACGCCAAGTCATGTGGCAGCCTTAGGACAACATCACACTTCCGTAGACCTCTTCATCCACACTATGTGGCTCATGTTATATGTTTAGTTTTAATAGGGTTTTTCCCCTTTTTTCTGGCAACAAAACTGAAACCTTTTTACAAGGATTCATGTCTGCATTAACCACAAAAAGGTTTCAGTTTTGTTTACAGAAAAAAGGGGAATAACCCTATTATTACATTTTGGTACTGGCAAAGGAGGTCTAGATGCTCACCCCGAGCCCTCATTACTTTGATAGTGCATTGTCTTTGAGCTGTGTGACGCCTTCTGGCGTCATCTGGTCGAGCACCAATTGGGTCGAGGCTCAAAAGAAAGCCGTCCCTTGGTGTGGACCAATCAGTTTCAAGGACAATGCATATATTATCATAGTATGTTTTTTGTTTGCATTTTGACTGCAGGTATTGTGGTTAATGCAGACATGAATCCTTGCAAAAAGGTTTCAGTTTTGTTGCCAGAAAAAAAGGGGAAAAACCTATTATTACATTTTGGTACTGGCAAAGGAGGTCTAATGATGTTTAGTTTTATTTGTATGTTTTTTTGGTGATTTGTTTACCTTTCTTGTACAGTGCACTACTGTCGTGTTTTTTGTATCGTTTGTTGTTGTAACTTTATTACCCGCCCCGACTGAACATCTGTAGAAAAAGAGCTTTGCAGCTCATCGGATTCCTCCAGCAGTATAAATATTGGTATTATTTATATATATACACGCATATCGCGGTATCACCGCATTCACTTCGAGGCGCTTGCCGGGCCATGTCGAGGGCCGTGGGAGAGCTGCTGGGGTAGCGGCAGAGTCAGTCGCGGGGAGCGGAATTGGCTCCCTGGGAGGGCTCACCACCGCCTCACATCCACAGCAGCTAAGAAAAGCGCCGCAAATGTTGCATCTTGATAATGCAAGCTATAGAATGGAAATATCGCACATGTAATGGTTTTCGACGTAATGTGGGGAAGCCTTTTAACGTGCCAAAGGCAGAACATTTACAAATGGAAACGAATTTGGTTCGTTAAACCAATCGCTATTTAAAACATCTCATTACGAGTGTTAATAGGCACTTAACAGCAAGGCAAAGGTCCCCGTTATAGCCTGTAACAAACTGCTGGGGCAAGTGCTGTTAGCGAGCACCGATGAAGGTCGGCACGGCACACGTAAGAGGGTGGGTGAGCCAGCAACCACGTCCGCCCGCTTTTTGTCTCTCTATTGGCGATGTTCGCACATCGTACCAGGTACTCATTCGAGGCTGAACCGACCTAGGAGAGGCCCAGGAGCGGTTCAAATAATACAATCATCGCCGGTGTTGGCCGCGAGCGGGTTTCGAACTCGGTCCGCCGGGGTCCGTACCGCAGACCGCTAACCGCCATGCGCCAACCGCTCCGCACTTAGCAGCGCACCTGCGACCCAACACATGACGCCATGCGGCGGGACCGACTTGGACTCCCTGGTGCTGAGATCATCAGCGTGGGCGTCGAGGCGAGCGAACAAGCCCCCCCCCGACGGCGTGGGAAAACCGCCGCACCGACTTCGCACCCAAGCGAGCAGCAAGTGCTCAGGGTCCACATCCTGCGCCCCACGTGGCAGTGCTCCACATGAGCAGTGAGCTGCAACCCCTGCGGCTGCGGCAAGAGGAGACCGTGCGACGACCTCGTGGTCTGCCCCCGCTGCTCGAGGGAGGCCGCCCCCCTGCACTCTGCGCGAGACCTCGCAGCGGGTGAGACTGCGGTGGCGAGATGTTAACCACCTCGCCTGGTGTGCGGGGGCCACCTCTAATTTCTGAAGAGAGTTCCCACTTTTGGATTCGAGACGGGACGCCACTCACCGGAACAGTGGCTTGCTGTTCAAAACGGCGTCACATTAACGCCGCATTTACAGCAGGTGGCATGGTGTGGGACAAAGAAAAATGACCCAGGCAGCTGTTTCAATCACAGCACTGCCCCTCTGCAATCCGGAAGCTGCAACTGTGATGCACGCTGACCACTACGCCACTGAGATGCTCATTATTCAGGCCGGACACATCCCAGGGTCGTACAGCTCATCTACAGGGGTGTCCAGTCCTCGCCTCACCAGCAAAGTGTTGGTTGTGGAGATTGCCTGATGAACTAGCAGAGAACGCTGTGAGCTCTTCCCTTAGTGGGTTTCAGAGGATTGACCTCTGCATCGATAACCTTCCTCACAAGCAGCTTGTACGTTCAGATTTTCACAGCTCAGTTTAAACAATGAACGTTTAGCCTCTTGGCCCAAATGTTCAACAAAACAATCGCAATTTTGTGTCGACACTCATCGACAACGAGTCTTTGGTGTTCGCGGACACTAAACACAAAGCATTAACGCCAGGATTTAGATGATAGAATTCCTGCAGAATAGAAAATGCAGTGTATTGAATGCTTATAATGGCACCCGTCACCTCAAGGACAGACAGACCCACTTCAAAGGTCATGATAATATCATCTATTTTGGCAGGTCCGGCATTGGGATGATGGATTTAACTGCCCAATGCACTTGCTGGACCTGGTTTTATAACATGTTGGGCTCTGCATGGTCATGCACCACCGAAGCATTTATTTCTGCCAATAAAATAATTCATTCATACAGAGCAGCAAAAGACCCTGGGCTGAATTTACTCTTGTCAGTTTAATATCAAATAGAAATGTTCGAGTAAAATGCGCAGATGTTTCATTTTACAACGTTCTTTACAGATTGTATTGCACCGCTTCTTTCATTACAAGGTACTTATTTCTATGCGATGGGACTTTTCAAAGGCTTTTAAAAGCCTTGTACAGTTTTTGTTTCAAAAACCTCACCAGGATTTTTGATAGTTGAGGCAAAATATATATATATATATCTATAGAACCACACGACATGCATTTTTTAGATATTTTTCAATGTTTTTTTGTTTTTACATTAGATTACCAATATCCCAAATGTGCTATTAAAATCATGCCATAGACAGAGAAGCCGTCCTTCTAAAACTCTTAGAACCTGCACAGCATCGTGTCCAGGTAGCAAGGCCCAGGTAGATTAAACCACTGGATTGCTTCTCAAATCACCCCCAGAGGCCTCTATTCCCATTAACGCCACGTGATGAGTGGTTTGCCACATGCCACACATCTCGTAAGTACGCATTTATATTTTAGCCCTCAGAATTGTGCGATGACAATTTACGTGAGAAAACACAGACATTGTACAGTGAACCACACTGAAGTTGAGGGCATCGTACGTGGATGAGGAACTCCAGGGATTAAAATCATTCTGTCATCTTACCGCATTGGCCACGCTCACCACAACAACAACAATTTCTGATTAACATCAATCATATAACGATTTCTAAATGTAATCTTAGTTCTTTCGGTAAAGTCACATTGAAGGGAAACAATAAAATAATAAAATATATATAAAACAATAAAAATTCTCACGACGTTTCGACCATAACACAAACGATCGTCATCAGGTGTGTCGGTTTGCAAACCGACACACCTGACGACGAATATGAATTACTGCAGTCACGAAAGCTTTAAATCAAGATTTCTAAATGACTTAGTATTGCACCAACAGGTGATGTCCTATTGCCTGTGCAATTTTTGATGGCCTCGAGTAGCAGATGGTAAGGTTTAAAAAACAAAACTGTAAATGAGGCTTTAAAAAAAAACTTTTACCAAAATTGCACGTTGAATAGGACATGATACTGGTCCTGATGGTGGCAATGGTCAGTCGTTTGCAAATCGTGCTGGAATTAATATTTATTTTGACCAAAATTGCACCGACGTTAAGTTGTAGAATTACAAATAAATAAAAGTATCTTTACACACTAAACCAAACTTAAGTATTCATTTTTGTTAGTCCCATGATGCATCTCACCCAAGGGAGCACAGGTGGTGCATCTGCCAGTAATCTCAGTCACCCCGTGCCACCTGGATCGGTCCCATGACCTCCTGCCAACGAGCCTTCGACACTTCACGTGGCCTCAAAGCGCACCTAGCCTGGCACAAGTCCTGAGGTGACATCACCGCCAATTAGTGTCCAATGGCGGCTGCTGTTGTTGTCACACTATTATGTACAGTGTGTTGAGATGCGTTGTACGTACTTTCGCTATAACTTACTCAACTTATTGATACTCAGATCCCATCTTACGTACCGCGGCACGCCGACCGTGACGTGCTCCAGACTTACGAACTTTACCATGAAAACCCCAAAGTGTTACGTTTCACGGCGCCATTCATGCGCCAGGTGTCCTGAGGCGCCTCCTGCCCCAAGCGTGAGCATCCCTGACTGGCTACAGTCTCTTTTCTCGAGTGAAAACTCACCTCTTTAGAACTGCCTTTCCCATGTTTACGTTTAGTGTGCTTTGCCCCGCACCTCCGATTAGCACCGCTTGGCTACGTACGGTGTGAAAGATGTCCAAAATGCACAGAAATGCACGCAGTAGCGTGCAGACGCTATGGACATCCAACTTGTATTGCAAATGTGTACAGGCGCTTGCCTTGATTCAAATCCAGGGTCTCTGTGGCATAGGCTGAGTGCTCTGGCAGGGGCATTAGCGTCAGTAGAGACATCAATCTTCCTCTACGTGTTATATACCCTGCACGCCTGTGATCACTTATTGTAATAAGGGATGCCGTGACTGAACATTTTCACATTGTAGCCAACGGGAATCGATTCCACATTGACTATATCGTAGATGGGAACCGCAGAGAGCGCAATTCTTCACGGAATGTTAAATCCAAATTCTGTTGAACTTGCCCTTCGCCTGGAAGTGTCGCAATAAGTGTACGGTATGGCAAAAACTCAATTGTCGCCAAAGTTTAAAAGCCCCTTAAGTCGTTTCAAGTGATCAGTCCTTGCATCGTCCCCATGTCAATACGCCTGTTTTTGGTGCAATATTCCCGTTTATATCCTTAATATTTTCAATGTTTATTTTTTTCCTGTACCTCCGGCGCGTTCTGTTTCGATGCCGCCGGTTTCTCCATACGGATCACTCCGATGTCGTTTTTCTACTTGTCCCGTCCTCATGCCCCAACGGATCCTCCCTTGCAAGCTATAGCTGGGTAACTGAGTGGCGCAATCCATCCCGAAGAATAAACACAACCTCTTTGCGCGACCTAATAGTAATAATAATAATACTGTACCATATAATCATTTTCAATTCACTCGATGGAACCAACCGCCTAGATAAAGTACTGTTACCTGGGCGAACTGAACCCAACATTTTAAAATGTGTATTGCCGAACAAAATAACGTGTGTTCTCATGTTTAATAATACCGAGACACACCAAATGGCACTGAGCCAGCAATGTGGAAACTACTTTCATAACCAAGGGTTTTGTGTGCCAGAGTAACGTGTTTTGCTCATTTAAAATACCAAGACAAACAGGAGCAAATGCCCATTGGAATATGCTGCATTGAATTTGCTATGCTAAACCTATCAAGCCCTATTAGCGACTGCATTTATTCTAATTAGGCTGTGTGCATATTATATTGCCTGTCCAGTGGAGACTCGTGCAACGCTTAGTCAACAATATGAGAACAGACTAGGGATGAGGAATTGGAAATTTGAGGACAGGATCACTGAATTGCTCATATACAGAGTGAAATAACCTTTTGGTTGAAGATTAAGTGACTAAACTATAATCATTATTACCAGCCATGAACTCCACTGCTGGATGAAGGTCTCCTCAAGCCTTCAAAATTAGAATGCAATTTGTTATGGGGAGCGGTAGTGTAGCGGTTAGCACGCTGCCCTACGAACCCGGCAACCCGAGTTCGATACCCGCTCACACGCTCATGGCCAACATCGGTGACGAATATCTGAACCGGTCCAGGGCCTTCCCTAGGTCGACTCAGCCACAAACGAGTACCTGGTCCAGTGTGTGAACTTGGCCACAAGGGAGACAAAGGTCGTCGGGCATGGTGCTGGCCACCCACCCCCCTGCGTACCGTCACCGCCTTCATAGGTGCTGCTCGCTAACAGCACTTGACCCAAAAGTCTGTTAAGGCTATACGAGGGGATCTTTGATTTTGTGTGCATGTGCGTGTATATGTTGAGATTCTTTCGCACCGTACGTAGCCAACCGCGCTAAACGGAGGTGCGAGGCTCTCACTCCTGCGAGCAAAGCACGACGGAGGAGTCGGTGCCAGTCACGGTAGCGACTGAGAGCAATCGGGGGAGAGAGGCCGAGGTGCCACGCCGCCACTCCCCGCGAGAGACGCCGCGTCGCGGACTTCCACGGCCGGGAGAGACGGGGTCAGCGCTGCTCTCCAGCGCGTGTCGGTGACGACAACAGCCGCCGTTAGCGTCAACCACTACGCCTCGTCGAGTGCTGCTGCTGCTTGTAAGCGAATGTGACCGGGGCACGGTTCCCACTTGCTAAGGGTCTCTTCTCCCTCTCTCTCTTGACTCGCTGTGCACGCATGTACGTGGAACTTCGTTCGCACCGTACGTAGCCAACCGTGCTAATCGGAGGTTGGTGAGTCGCTGCGTGTTCACACACGTGCACATGCACAGCCCCGTTTTTGTTGTTGTTGTAAATCCACTGTTGGATGAGGTCCTCCCCAAGCTTTGCAGGCCGTGAAACTATTTTTAAATCATACTTCACCACGCCGGTCGTGGGCGGGTTGACGGCAGGAGGAGTGCATGGCAATGTATGCTGCAGTCCCGCCATCCGTGCCTATGAGACACGTGTCTTTTGCGCAAGATGGTCACTCGTTCAAGTACTGGCCAGGCTCAAAACCCCGCTGAGCCTCTGAGATCTGATGAGATTTGGTTGCATTCTGGGTGATTGGGTCCGAGGCACTGATCACGTAAAGCAATGAAATAAAAGCATCCAAGTTCTCCCTCTTGTATTCATCAACGGCGAACATTAACATTCGTGTGAGATTTACATTGCAGAGATGTTAGCAGTCGCTTCATTGAGCCTGGTAGGGTACATTAATGACACGTTTTCAACGCAAGCAATTGAAAAATGGGAGGCGCATTAAATTTTTGTCGCGACCGATATACGAGGGAATGTAGGGTATCATTGAAGGAAAAGTGGAAACTTTAATGTTCGTGTAGATCCAAAGACGGTGGAGAGAGAAATAGTGTGTTTGGAATAGGTTCGTTAAGTCATTAAGCATCGTCTTTAATCTCCGACAACCGCCAGAACTGTTATACTCACACTGGTTCCATTTCTCTTTGTTAACTTTGATGTATTAGTCACAATATATATTTTTTATTCCCCCAATTTTAGTAACCATCATTGAACATTACTTGACATTGTTTTGTGCCTGCAAAAGGTTTTTTTTACGTGGACTTTACAATCCAAACCTATCTACGTGACTTTACCGAAAGACCCAATAATAATGCATATGGTAATACCAATAAATCCTGAGTGAGTAATTAATACACCAAGATATAATCCCTATACTGATCAATGAGCAATATTAACATGTACAGCGTTAAATACTATGGCCAAATCACCCAGAACACCACGCCCGATCTCATTAATTATTGGAAGCTCAGCAGATTGTGAGCCTGGATAGTCCTTGGATGGGCAAATGCCATGCATACAAAAACAGGTGTGACAGGATGCTCCAGGGCTACATTGTGAGCAGATGGCAATGCAGCAAAACAGATGTTGTACTGCACTATGCTCCAATGCCTATGCTCCCCACCCACACTGATCGACATTAATCTGCACAGCCAGCGTGGTGAAATTTGTTCAAACAACCTCCATGACCCCTCAAAGGGTCGTGAGGCCTTATCCGGCAGTGGGTTGACTCAAGGTATGTGTGCGGAGAATATTTTAACGATCCCAAATAGGCCGGAACAGTGTTCTTGTATTTAGTCATAGCCTGTACGTTCAAATGGTGAACAGCACTCACGCCCATGGGTTGTCTCGAGCCAGTGGTGGGGAACTACACGTTTGCTTGTCAGTGACCAGTCTCCCAATGGGAAGCCCCTTTCGAAGGTGCACAAAGTGGTGCAGTTGCAAAAGTGTCACTCGTATCACCAATAACGACAGAGTCCAAGGGCCAAGTCGACCCAGGCCAGGATATGAACACAAACTGTGATTGGTGAGAGCACAGCTGCACGCAACAGAGCGAAGATGCCATGGTAGCGAGATGTTAGCTACCTAGCCTGGTACACAGGATGGTCGTGGGTTCGATTCCGACCCTGATGCCTGCATATTTGAAATTTGCATTTTCTTCCCGTGATCGCGTGGATTTTAGTGTGTCTCTCGCATGAGCCAAGAAACCCTTTCTTAACTTAATTTCTTTGATTGTCTCCTATGAATGACGATGCTTATAATGAAAGCTCCTTGGCTGGCTTTGTATTATTAGTCTTATTGGAACACCGTGTACAGATCCCAGAATAATTATTTCACGTTAATGTCGTGGGCATTATTCATATTGGGAATGTGTACATAACCACTGCAATATTGCCGTGACTTAACGAGCATCATGATCCTGCTAGAGCTGGGCAAGGTGTGTCCATCTGCCATCCTTGGCTTTATTTGGAGAGAAAAAAAACTCAACACATTCATCATGACCGTAAAGAACAAGTATATAATTGTCGACGTTTTGAGCAATGACCCTTCTTCATAGCACTAGAAAGGCCAGAAAAATAACGAGAGTTCATAATTGTTGGAAACTGAAGTTTACATGATGGGGCCTTATGAGAATTCAATTTTAAAAAATGTGATGACCAGTTTTTAAATCGGCATATGAATAGTGGCATATTCTATTCTAACGTATGGCAATGTATTCAGGAGCTAAATGCCAATGTTGAGGTCTGCTGGCCACAACGAGAGGGTTTCAGGAGAGTTCGCTGCGAGATGTTAACTACCTCGCCTGGAATAATGAGGTCGTGGGTTCGATCTTGACCGTGATTCCTGCATATTTGGACTTTGCATGTTCTCCTAGTGGTCGTGTGGATTTTTCTCCGTGTCCTTTGGTTTTTCCCTCCACATTTAGAAACACATGTTTAGAGTATTCGGCTGCTATACATTTCCACATGATAAGCCACTTCATTGAGTTATAATGTGTGGTCCGGTCAATATAAAAAAATGAGCTTATATAGCTCAAGTGGGCCTTACCTGGTAAAATAAAAATAGTAAAAAAAAGAGTTTAAATATTCAACAAGGTTAATATTCGTGCACCTCATGAGGAGACTTCAGTAGCTAAGATCAAGGCCGAGCAGCTACAACTGTTGTCCGGCTTCTGATGACGTTTTTTCTTTTAAATCTCGCAGAATTAAATCAAATTGTAGGGTTGACATGAGCAAAATAGGATTGCATAGACGATTCAGTCCATGGCATATATGATAACAGAAGGCTGTCCTCTGGGTCACAAAATGACACTAATACGTTAAACCGCACACTGTCTGCATCTACGCATTCTCCCCACGGTGCGCGAGTGTGCATGTGATCTCTACGTGGATTTATTTTTTTCACTAAAACCCAGAAAATTATCGATAGGCCAATGTTGTGCCAACACTTTCCACATTGCTCGTCACAATCCTGCAAGATTCTAACCCTCATGCACACAGATCCCTCTCCTGTGCGTTACAGTGACTACTGCATAGCGACTTGCACTGTGCAGAGGAGCATCCAGTACAGACACTCCTCCCAGATTAGTAATATTATACCACACAAATAAAACCAAGAAAAAATATATATATACTTTCAGACGATATACTGACAATATAGGGTTACATTTCACAAGGGTGCAGTACAACAATGCGATTCTTTTTTTTTTTTGCAATAAACTGGAGGAAAATTATTTCATGGAACCACAGTGAATGCCGATTTGATATCTATATAACTACCGTTTGTGACATTTTCAAAAACCAAGTGTGGGCGAAGATAAGTAGGTGCCGTTTTCCGTTTACAACATCCGTGCAGATATTGAGATGTGGCCATTGACAGCGGCAGACATTTGTCTATCCCACACTGAACAATCACGACTCAAAATTCTTAGCATCCACTCGTCAGCTTTCAAGCGCGCACGCGCCTACATGCACAGTGAAGGGCACAATGACCACTAAGCCAATCAGTCAATTATATTAAGTTCAGGCAACTTAAAGTAACAATGGCAAGTTTGTTATTTTTTGGAGAGTGACATTAATCCGCATTGTCATCCCGTGCTGTCGCATCCCGTGTGCATCGCACAGCATCGAGGCATGGCCAGTTAGAAATCCGTACAGTTTGGGAAAAGCAGATTTTTTCCAAGAGTAAATCACGACTGTGATCGTGTACATCGACGTTTGTGGTTACTCACTTAAATGTTCTGTAAACATGAGAAGTTAAAGTAAAAAGTTCGTGAGTTGCATGATGACAATAATACACCACTCAAGACAATGCGCATCGCGCCTCCGATTAACACGGTTGGCTACGTACGTTGCGAAATAAAGTCAACGTGCACACATACTCAGAAGAGATTATTACACAGCGATCATCCCCCACCTACTGGCAGACTATAGCCCGATTGCAGGGCAGGTTCTGAGTCACCTTGTGCCCACAGGGACAGCTGCCACGGGGGGGGGGGGGGGGGGGTCGGGTGCTCTTTCAAATGTGTGAGATGAGAAGTGTTGTAAAGTGCCCTGAGACGCCTCAGTGCGTTGGGCGCTACATCAAAAACAAATTATCAATTGAGGAGGTGTCACCCCCCCCCGCCCCCCGTCCCCCGCCGCCGTCTCCGGCATCGTGAGATTATTCCACTTCTCCTTTCCTCTTCCCGTGAGAGAGGTGCGGGCTCACCTTGCTGCGCTCCTGCTGCAGCTCGATCTGGATGTCGGTCAGCTTGGCCCTCAGCTCCTCGTTGGCGGTCTGCAGCGAGTGGATCACGGCCTCGGGCTTGTCAGGCCGGCCGCGCCCGGCGGCCCTCCGCGACATCGCAGGCCTCCTCCTCCTCCTCTTCACGGCACCGTGGATCCCTCCACCGCCACGGCTGTCGCTCGACCGACAGCGGCGCTGCCTCCTGACCACCTTCTCCTTCCCCACCGTCGCCTCTCTCGATTAAAATCCGGGTTGGAGGCTCACGCGCGCTAAACCTCGCGCACGGCCGCAGACGATGATTTGCGTTCACCTTACATCGTTCAGAGCCTGCGGGGCAGAGGGAAGGACGAGGCAATGGGAAGTTGTCGAATTGATTCGGAGATTTGATTGGAAGCCGTGAAGAGGAATGGAGATGGGGCGACTGCGGAGGAAGGTGGTACCACAGGCACGGTGGTGTGGCACTTAGACACGGCGGTGTGGCACCACAGACACAGCGGTGTGGCACCACAGACACGGCGGTGTGGTACCACAGACACGGCGGTGTGGCACCACAGACACAGCGGTGTGGCACCACAGACACGGCGGTGTGGTACCACAGACACGGCGGTGTGGCACCACAGGCACGGCGGTGTGGCACTTAGACACGGCGGTGTGGCACCACAGACACAGCGGTGTGGCACCACAGACACGGCGGTGTGGCACCACAGGCACGGCGGTGTGGCACTTAGACACGGCGGTGTGGCACTTAGACACGGCGGTGTGGCACCGCAGGCACGGCGGTGTGGCACCACAGACACGGCGGTGTGGTACCACAGACACGGCGGTGTGGCACCACAGGCACGGCGGTGTGGCACTTAGACACGGCGGTGTGGCACTTAGACACGGCGGTGTGGCACCGCAGGCACGGCGGTGTGGCACCACAGACACGGCGGTGTGGTACCACAGACACGGCGGTGTGGCACCACAGGCACGGCGGTGTGGCACTTAGACACGGCGGTGTGGCACTGCAGGCACGGCGGTGTGGCACCACAGACACGGCGGTGTGGTACCACAGACACGGCGGTGTGGCACCACTGGCACGGCGGTGTGGCACCACAGACACGGCGGTGTGGCACTTAGACACGGCGGTGTGGCACCACAGGCGGTGCAATCAAACAGACGAGCACTCAGGCACGTTGAGCCGTAACTCGGGACACTAACGAGGGCGTTCAGACACGCCGCCGGGGAGACAGACAGAACGAAAATATGAATGCAAATGAGAGCAACATGGAGGCGCAATAGAGAGAAGGAGGAGGAGGCGCACACGGGCGAGGAGCGGTGGGGGTGGCATGAGAAACGCATTCACCACAGCATCCCCACTGCGTCTCCGTGGTTACCACAGCCGGATATACAGTATTCGGAGATGCATTATTGTTCGACGTGCCCGATTTGGAAATTTGGATCAATATCATTCGTTAAAAAAAAATGTTAAGATAATTGCCATTGAACAACTCACGGAGGAGTGCGAGAGATGCGCGGACGGTGACCGAGAATGAATAAATGTTGAAAGGCGAGAACGAAATCGATCATTTACGATGACGAGTTGCTCGCGCCAACGTGCTGTCAACATTCGAACGGAAAAAAAACCAACAGCCTTCAGCACACGATGAACAATAAATGGATTTAATTTTCATCTCACGTTTGCTTGAAATTCAATCGCGAGCTCGAGCTGATGGATAATGCTCGACGATGATGACAACAATCGGCAAATTATAACAATTGCAGTAATCTGGACTATAACAGTGGTGCTAATTATATATTACATTATCGTCGAAATAACAATGCTGACTGACACTAGGAGAGTGAAAATGATTGCCCAAGAACCATTAAACTGTGTGGGTGCTGCATCAGCATTACGGTAATCTATATATAAAATTCAATTTGGTTACGAGGTCATAATAGTCATTTCACATTTGTATAAAATACAGTACATGACAAAACCTCAATATATTCCAACAAAAATGCAATTATATCATCAGGTGTGAAAACCACAGCAAGAAAATTTGAAAAAAGTGGCGTTTTGATGATGATTGCTTGTGTTGCAGTCGAAACGTCGTGAGAATTTTATTGTTTTATATTTTTATTATTTTATTGTTTCCCTTCTACGTGACTTTACCGAAAGAACCAATAATATGAATCACTGCAGTCACGAAAGCTTTAAATCAAAATTTAACCACCTCTACAGGGAGGGTTTCCACATAACTTTGAGATCCTTCAACAAACTCCGGGATAAGAAGGCTCAGCTGATCGAGTCTCTCACCTTTCTGAAGAGATGCCGCAACTCTGGGGTAATACCAATCGCATTTACACTGACCTCTGCTGCTGTAACTTCTTCTAATGCGAAACGAATTATTTCCAGAACTAGCTTAGCTCTTATCTCAGAGAAAATCAGACTTATACGCACCGAACTAGATCAGTTAGACAAGACACTCTACAAATCACACTTATCATTGACGGCAACAATGTCCACATCGGATTGGGAACATGTAGACAATATTACTGCCTATTCAGCTGCCACTATGTCGACCAAATGTAAGGACAACCTGATTTCCAAATTTAACCTCCTCTCCAACAAAAGATCGGACCCACACACCACCAAAAAGCTAGACGTTAACAAAGTCGTAATTAATCGCAGTAACAGTTCTATTTCCGATGGTCTGAAATCCGTTTTAGATAAAGGTCTAAACTTTGCAGTCACACGTAAACACATACCAGTTAATGATATCATTGCCCAAGTAGACGTGGCTCTCAAGGGCCTGGGTCACATCGCTGCAGACGTAGCAAGATCTGAAATCCAAGCAACACTCAAAAACGCTAAGATGCCAGCTAGCAACCTCAGCAAAGATGAGCGTTTTTAATTATATAAATTAAAAAGGAGGGATGACATTGTCATCCTCTCAGTCAACAAGGGCAATGCCACTGTCATCATGGATAAAATAGAATATAACAACAAAATTCAAGAATTACTCAACGATGGCAGCTATACAAAAATAAAAAGAGCTCCCACCAACAGCCTCGTCACAAAAAACAACAAAATCATTTCTGATTCAACCGCATTAATTGATCAAACCAAACAGTTCTCGTTGATACCTTCTGCTGCCAGGCCACCAAGTTATACGGCTTACCAAAAATACATAAAGTAGATACACCCCTTCGTCCCATCGTCTCTACTAGCAACTCCCCCACCTACAAACTGGCTCGTTTTCTGTCTGAAATCCTGCGGCCTTTCACTGGATAAAGCACCTCTGCGGTACAAAATTCTACTCACCTGGTATCGACAATCACGGGTATTTCCCTGTCCCCAGACGACCTGCTTGTCAGTTTTGATATAGTTTCCTTATTCACCAAAGTTCCTGTACCTGACACCATCGCAATCATTGAAGACTTGGTTCATCAAGGACTAAACACTGAGGTACCCCCCTGATGAGACACTGCTTAACCAATACATACTTCACTTGGAATGGAACTTTCTACAAACAAACTGAGGGCACCCCAATGGGCTCCCCCTATCTCCGGTTGTAGCCAACATTTTCATGGAGAAATTTGAGACTGACGCCATCTAGACTGCCACTCTGCGCCCAACCTTATGGAAGAGGTACGTGGATGACACTTTTGTCATCTGGCCACATGGCCGGCCTGGTCTCGACCAATTCCTCGACCACATCAATTCCATACACCCAGCCATCAGATTTACCATGGAAGTCGAAAAAGATGGCAAGCTACCTTTTTTGGATGTCCTAATAAAAAAGGGACCTGATGGTTCAATGAGCCACTCTGTCTACAGGACAGCTACCCATACGGATGCTTACCTGAAAACGGATTCCCACCACCATCCATCCCAGAAGAATTCCCTCAAGACTCTGCACCATAGAGCCCAATGCATATCCGACCAGGAACACATAGCCAGTGAACTCAAGCACGTACACCAAGCTCTTAAGGCTAATGGTTACTCTGACTACACAATCTGCAAAGCCATCACTCCAACCATGAAGAAGGACCCGCTTGAGGAGCTTTTCAAAACCATCACATTACCCTACATTGCGGGGATCACAAAAAAAGATCTCCAAAATCTTGAATAAACACAAGATCCAAGTCCGATTCAACACATTACATAAAATCCGTGATCTGGTTCCGTCTGTAAAAGATGTGATTCCGGACATACAGTACCCTGGCGTCTACAAACTAAGTTGCCTCTGTGGTAGTAGTTACATTGGAGAAACCAAACGACATGTCTCGGACCGCATTCGTGAACACAAAGCAGACCTAAAACACGGTAGGGCCAACACCTCGGCAGTGGCAGATCACTGCTATAATTCAGTAGGCTCACATGACATTGACTTCTACAAGACAGAGGTTCTTTGCAAGCCATCTGGCTACCATGAGAGATTCGTTCATAAGGCTGTCCACATATACAAACACAGAGACAATTTCAACCGAGATGGATTCTGGCTTAGCAATCATTGGAAGGATTTGATAAACCATTTCGGGTCTTAATTGATTGTTCACGCTTACGGTGGCTTTCAGACCGCATCCATTTTTTTTACGTCTCCCCCCTCCTCTTTTCCGAACATAGATGGACTCATCCATCTGAATATCTGCCAAATCGCTCTCCGTGGTGCTAACGTTAAAAAAACGCCACTTTTTTAAAAATGTTCTTGCTGTGGTTTTCACACCTGATGATGATTGCTTGTGTTGCAGTCGAAACGTCGTGAGAATTGTATTGTTTTATATATTTTTTATAATTATTTTATTGTTTCCCTTCTACGTGACTTTACCGAAACAACCAAGAATATGAATCCCTGCAGTCACGAAAGCTTTAAATCGACAATGCAATTATGAAGCAATAATCATGCCCGTGCCAAAAATGTCAAAACACAACGAATAATATTTTTCCCCAACACTGTCACCCTTAAGGAATATTTCAAAATATACTATACAGTAACTAAAAAAAAGAAAAAAATTACGGAACCAGGTAAGCCCCACTGAGCCAGAATGCGTTTTTTTCCAGGAGCGACATGGCCACAAATGATAGGTCGACGAGGTTGGTGGCTTATCGTGTGGAAATCTATAGCAGCCAAATACTCTAAACGCATGGAGGGAAAAACCGGAGGACCCGGAGAAAAATCCACGGGACCATGGGGAGGACACACAAACTCCGAATATACAGCAGCAAGCGTCAGGGTCGGGATTGAACACACGACCTCCTGTATACCAAGCGAGGTAGTTAACATCTTGCCAAGAACTCTCTCCAAAAGCCCTTTCGTCGTGGCCAGCAGACCTCGACATCGAGAAATGTAGCTCTTGAATACATTACCATACGCTACAATATGCCGATTTAAAAACTGGTCATCAAAAACATTTTTTAATTGAATTTTCATCAGGCCCCATCATGTAAACTGCAGTCTCCAACCCTTATTCACTCTCATTCTCTCTCTCTCTGGCCTTCACAGTGCTATGAAGGATCATTGCTCAAAACGTCGACAATTATATACTTGTTCTTTAAGGTCATGATGAATTTGTTGAGTTTTTTTCTCCAAATAAAGCCAAGGATGGCAGATGGACACACCATGCCCAGCTCTAGCAGGATCGTGATGCTCGTTAAGTCACGGCAATATTGCAGTGGTTATGTACACATTCTTAACATGAATAATGCCCACGATATTAACGTGAAATAATTGTTCTGGGATCTGTACACGGTGTTCCAATGAGACTAATAATACAAAGCCAGCCAAGGAGCTTTCATTATAATCATCTGGGCATTGGCATTCATAGGAGACGTGAGAGGAAAACAATCTACAATTATGTAGAAAAAGGTCACTTTGCTCATGCGAGAAACAAACTTCCGTTTATTTTCATTTCCATTGCTACTACATACAGATTAAGTGGTGTGGTTCAATCTATAAGCTAAATGTAACCTTTCTCAAGAACATGTACAACTCAGAATTAATTTATTCTTTCGGTAGTCACGTAGGTATAAAATAAAATGAATTCAATCACGACGTTTCGGGCGCAACACAAGCGTCCGTCACCAGGTGGGACAACCACAGCAGGAAACAATTGCACCCACCCATTTCAGCAGGCGCCATTACATTCCTACAACAAGCACAGACACTAACGTGAAGGACGTCATTCCTGACTTACAGTACCCCGGAGTTTACAAATTGATCTGCACCTACCTGTGGTGAGTGCTATATTGGGGAGACGAAACGACACGTCTCTGACCGAATTCGCGAGCACAAATCAGATTTGAAACACGGCAGAATGAATTCTTCTGCCGTAGCTGATCACTGTTACAGCACTGTGGGTGATCACGATATAATTTTCTCCGATACCAAGGTTCTTTGCAAACCCACGGGTTTTTATCAGAGATTTGTTCACGAGGCAATTCAGATTTACAAACACAGACACAATTTCAACCGAGAGGATGGTTTCAAATTAAGAAACCATTGGAAAGATGTTCTGAATCAAACCAAACATTAAACTAATTTTCAATGGTACAGTATATATTTTTTCAAGTAGTGGTATCCCAAACTTTCGCAGCTGCTTAAATTCCCTTTTCACACCATCAATATGTAAACTCCCCCCTCCCCCCCTCGCCGACCTGCACATGTTAACCCCCTCTACACCGTTCATCATGCTAAGTCCGCCAATTAAATGCTATTTTTTATGCTAATTCCTTTGTCAAGGCACCTTGTTTCCTCGCACACAGCTTAAAGGTCGCAGTCTGAGCTTGGCTGTGTTCACTTCAGCGCTGTCCTCTAGACAGTCTGGTCCCTTCACCTGATGAAGGCCACTTGTGTTGTGGCCGAAACGTCGTGATTTTTGTTGTTTTATTTTTTACCTACGTGACTTTACCGAATAGAACCAAAGAGTATGGATCCTTGCAGTCACGAAAGCTTTAAATCTAGAAAAGAAACTAACGGTTTTGTATTTTATTTGCTGAAACAGCCATTTGTATTAGCCTTGGAGGTGTATATCATAAACTCACACCTTTATTATATTCCTGATGCCCGTCCACTCGAGAAAACGTGCATTTTTGGTTGAGGTACATTATAGCATAGCTGGGTAAACTTTGCCACCTTCATTTTCATTACCCATGAGTCACAGGAATCACATTTCACAGCTGAATGTTCCCAATCAAGGCCACAATTACAAGTCACCACGCGCACGTAGAGTGTTTGCATTTAATTGCATGGCTTTCCATTCATCACCAGGACCCGAGAGACCGTCGGCAGTCGTCTTGCCTGGACGTTTGTCAAAAAGAGCTTCAAAGCTCATTGGATTCCCTCCGGTCTAAATCAAGATTCCGATTCTGATTATTTTTAAAACATAGTCACTGGTGCCATGAGTATCACTGTTTTGGAAAATGGGGGGGGGGGGGGAACCCATGACCTAGTTGTGTGGCAACCGCGATTCTTTGGGGCAGACGCAGAACATGTCTAAAAATGGAACGAAAAAAGGTCAAAGCGATGTCCCACTCAAGTGAGTGTGAAGTTGCTCATCTGGTAACAGGAGCGAGACAGTGGTGAAAAGCTGGTTGAGACTGGTGAAGAACTACGGCACAATGGGCTGTAGGATGTCCCTCAAAGTCCATATCCTTGATGCTGATCTTTATAAATTCAAGGAGAACATGGGAGCGTACTTGGAGGAGCAAGGCGAGTGCTTCCACCAGGATATGCTGGTCTTTGAACGCCGCTAACAAGGACAGTATAACGAGAACATGATGGGAGACTACATTTGGGGGCTGATTCGTGAAAGTGATTTACAGTATAATCGTAAATCTCGAAAAACTTCTCACTTTAAAATCTTTTGCAATAATTTTTGTATTACTTTAGTATAAATGCACGTTACTTTTGATTCATATGTTGTTTTTTACTGACTTTATGTGAACAAAAATACACAAATTCGCCCGTTTTCTCATTGAAAATAGGTACATTTCTAAATAGCACTGTCCTGGTCACAAAAGCAAAGTTTGTGGGGAATAATAACCATTTTCTATACTTTTTAGGCATAAGCAATTACGAAATAACACTTACTACCCAGGAACAAAAATTGTGTTACATAGTGAATTATCAATGCATGTTTGTTTCCAATATTTACCATAACCTGCAGACTTGATGCCTTGTGATAGGTGACTATTTGGTGTTTGAACATCTTAATGCCTCCTGTATTTTTGCCGGAATGTGTAAAGTCTATTTTTTGTCATCATCTTGATACTGGCAAAAAAAAGGTCCCATAGATACAATCTTCCCAGTGTTTGACACCTTGACAAACCCGATTCTTCTGGGAATCCATGTGGACTGCATGTCCATGTGGTGCAGAAAGCATCAATAATGAAATCTCTGACAGCATATTGAAGTTAATTAACCCTTTCCCGTTACGACGTACATGTGTCGATTTAAAGCTTTCGTGACTGCAATGATTCATCTTCTTTGGTTCTTTCGGTAAAGTCACGAAAGTCACGAAAGAACCAAAGAAGACGTACATGTGCATCGTTGGAACGGAACCGGAAGAAAACACAATAAAATAACGTTGTCAGTACCGAAGCTCTCACAAGGCCATACGAGAGGTCTTGGCACAGTTTGGCACGATCAATCATAGAGTGCGGTTGTGTCGCTCCAGCTCTCTTCGGTAAGTACGATGTCTCTAAAAACAATGGTGCTACGCCTCTCTAAATAAAATCAACACTGAACTGCTTGCACATTCCGATATTTAGCAGTGAACGGGACACCCACTCTGCAACTTGCAGTCGTCACGGAACAGGAAAGGGTTAATTCACTTGTGTGTGCATCAGCTCAGATGAGCAATACCAGAGGGAGATTTTTAAGCTTTTCACAAACTGGAGCCATAGGCCACCATTGCTCCTTGCAAACCTAAGCACGTTTCATGAGATGTTTTATTTTCGTATGTTCAACGTTATAATGCAATAACTTGAGGGATACAGCTTCAACAGATATGGGTTGATTGGTGTAGCAAGTTATTGGAGACATAAGAATGAAAGCTGACCATTTATAATATTGTAATCTGGCCAGCAGCTTCAAAAAGTTCAAAACGATGTATGAGTGATAACGCAACAACACCGCTGCAGACCTATTTCATGCCTGTTCGGAGCCCCAGTTTGAAGATCAGGCTGCTGAGTGATGCTGTAGTAGCACGAGACTACGTGCGATTCTGAGTGTAAATCCTTGTGTTCAACTCAACATCTCATCCGTCCACAGTTGATAACGGACATACCAACTTTGTGTGAAGTCCAGTGGCTGTCACAAGGATAGACTCAGACCCAGCACATTAATGTGGAATTTCCATCATTGGTAAAGGGTAGCAGGCATGAGAGGACCACCACTCAATGGTCGTATGAGCATGAACTATGTTGAATATGGCGTCTAACCCGAGCATCGCACTGCTATACAATTGCAGCAATATTATTCGCCGTTCCACAGTAATATACGATTCATGTTGGTCACGCAAAAACTATTTTGATATTACCAGGTAAGGCCCATTGAACTATGTAGCTATTTTGCAGAAGCGATCTGGCCGCAAATGATAGCCCAACGAGGTGGCTTGTCATGTCTAAAGTTTATAGCAGCCAAATACTCGAAATGCACGGACGGAAAAACCAGAAGACCCGGGGAAAAATCCATGCTACCACGGAGAGAACATGCAAACTCCAAATATACAGGTGTCAGGGTCGGGATCAAACCCATGACCTATATACCAGCCAACCATGCTAATCGGAGGTGCCCGTTTTACTCGCTCAAGGAGCGCAACTCCAGCTCAGACCTCGTTGGTCCAACGCTCTGCACGCAACAGCACGCGGTTCTAGAAATAAGCGACAACGGATTGCCCCGCGAAAAACCATTTGCATCGGGCCGGTCACGCAGAGAGGCCCTCCCCACCAACTACACGGCCTGGCGCGGCTCCTCTTATCATCGCGATGCGGCGCCACCGTCTGGGTGCGCGCGCGTGCACGTTGCGTGCGAAACCACGTGAAACCCTCCCGGGACGAACGAGCGAACAAGCGAGCGTTCCTTGCATTCGCGGCGTCACACCGAGGTGCCTAGACAGAAGGGGCGAGATTTATCGACCAAACGCAGAAGTGACCTTCGTCGTGTTTGCCGTTGTGGTCCGAGTATTTTATCACGGAAAAAAATAACATCTCAGAGGGCAAACTGTCGGGAAAAGGAGTAAAAAAACGTACAGTTTTTATTTTACCAAGTAAGGCCGACTGAGCTCTATAGCACATTTTTTTTCAGAAACAACCTGGCCACAAAAAAATGCCCAATGTAGTGATTTATCACATGTAAATTTATAGCAGCAAAATACTCCAAGAGCATGTCGATTCTAAATGTGGAGGGAAAACCCAGAGGACCCGCAGAAAAATCCACGCGACCACGAAGAGAACGTGCAAACTCCAAATTTCCAGCAGGCGTCAGTGTTGGGATCAAGCCCACAACCTCCTGCATATCAGGCGAGGAAGTTAACATCTCACCACCACGGTGTCCTATTCATACGTATAAGAATTGATGATTTGCAATGCATGTGCAAGTGCGATGCTGCCATGGTCTAATGGTGAGCACATTTGACTTGCAAGCCAGATGTCACCGGTGTAAAAGCTGCGAGCACGAACTGCAGTTGCGTTGGGTAGCAGCGAGGATATGCTATTTCCAAAGCCAGCGTCCATCGCCTCAATTTGCTTGCCATCATTTACAATTTGCACTCACCCTTTACATTTTCTTATACAAATACATCACTATGTTCGTATGTATATACACTCACGCAGAAAGATCCCAAGTTATGCCGGCACAGGAATCCAAGGCAAATGCTGTTCGTGAGCAACTATCAAAGCCTACATGGCACAAGTATGAAGGGGTGGTGTGGCCAGCACCATGCCCGGCCGCCTTTGTCTCCCTAGTGGTGATGTTTTAACACCACACCAGGTACTCATTTCAGGCTAGATCAACCTAGGGGAGGGCCCAGGACCAGTTTATCCATCACTGATGGTGGCCATGAGTAAGAATCGAACTCGGGTGGTTGGGTTCTCAGCGCAGTGCGCTAACCGCTACACTTACCGCACCCCACTATGCTACCATACAAACCCAATTCACCAAAAAAACATGCAATTGAAGGTGGCTGATAACTTACTGTAATTGAAATGACTGCAACTTACTGTAATTGAAAGGACTGCAAATGAACATTGTTGATGTTGTGATTCCCACAGCCACCCAGTATTTTCTGATTGAAATCACGACTGCTGAAACGTAGATGTTGAGCTGACGACCCCGTGGGATTGTCTTTTAACAAATGAACTGTCACCCTTACATACAGCGTAATCGCCAAAGTCTCAAAACGTAACAATAAAAAAATCACCCGTGAGAAAAATTGTCAAGACGTCACGGACAGTAGGCAAGACGCCAGGATTGAGACGTGCCCTGACCTTTTTCCGGGCCACACGCGAAGTGGAGTTTGGACAGAGGTTTGATGCAATGCGCGTCACATGCCAAGTTTGGGGGGGGGGGGGGGGCGGGGCGCGTCTCACCAGCCGGCACCCCACCAAGTTATAGATACTAGCTTTCCTCTTGCAGGTGAATCACACTAACAACGACGACGACCTGAGTAAATAAACCCACTCGTAACCGAAGTTACGTCACGCGTATCCGCAGGAGCAGCACAAAAAGGGCATGACCGCGAACAATGTGTGTTTTGGGCGGTAATGACGTTGGAGCACCACGCCAGAGACTGGATTCAAGTGTCAGGAGGTCATCGGAGGTTGTTCGGGGAAAATTTCACGTCGAGTTTCATGGTCTTGGTCCACGAATTGAGAGTCCAAGCAAAATAGCATTTGAGAGACGGCTATTGTTAGTTGTGCCGCAGGGCAGTAGCCTTCCAGATTGATCCCTCGTCTCTTCTTTATTACAGAAGCCCTGCTGCCTTACGTTTTTGGGGCCGTCCATAAATGACGTCACGCGATTTTTGGACGATTTTTTGACCCGACTCCCCCTCTTCGTCACACGGCGTCACGAAAAGTCAGACCCCCCCCCCCTCAAATATGACGTCACAAAGCTCTGCCCCCCCCCCCCAAAAAAAACACATGCTTCAAATCGCTTCAAACTATTGTCTGTCATTGTTGCGTGTATTTAATGTGGCGCTGCACTCTCTCATGTTGTAGGAGGAAACATTTATGAAAAGGTATATTTAATTCAGTAGAACGTGTTGTCTATATTTATTTAAAGTTGCGCATTTTGATGTGACGTCACATTTCTCACCCCCCCCCCCCCCTCGTCACACATCGTCACAAATGTCTGACCCCCCCCCCCCCCAGGTGCGTGACGTCATTTATGGACGGCCCCTTTAGGCAATATCCCGGAACGTTATCCTCCTCAACACGCGATAGTTTAACCCAGGTAGGAACTTGAGAGATATAAGAGAGAGAGAGAGAGACACACCAAGGCCGTCTCGTTTGCAAGGAGTGATTCTGGGTCAAAACACAGTCATAAAATAAAAAAAAGTAGAGCATTGGGGGAAATATAGCAACATCTGGAGCAAAAACAACAACGCAAGCTGCTGACAAAAAGATGGCGACTTTTCTTAGTGTTGTTATCTATTGAGGTCCCGTTCAGCAATGCCAATGCTGTCCCTGAATTGTGGTGCGAATTTGAACTAGTTTTTTTATATATAGAAATAAACCGTCAATAACAACAACAACAACAACAACGACGGGCTCCCCCGGGGCTTTATCAGCTGAAGCCCAACGCCTGCCTCGTGCACCGAGCGTCTGCATCGTGGCACGTCGGGCTCTTAAATTTGTCAACGTGCCCTTGCCAGGGGAACTGGAGGCTGTAAAACACACGCGCACGCGCACGCGCGCTCGCTCGTGCACGCTGAACACACCGCAATGTGAATTGCCCGTCAAACTGGCACGGACAAGAAAAATAACACAACGCCAAGCGCAGCATACCCCCCCCTCTCTCTCTCTCTCACGAGAGTGCAGATTAAAGTGTCGAGGCGAGCGTGAACTGCAGGTCAAAACCAACCAAATTCTCACATCACGGCTGATTTTTAAATACGGCAACGGCGGTACTGTCCTGAGGTGTGACGAGGCCTATGCCCACCCAGCATTGCATTGACATAGGGGTTGTCAACTGCAACTGGCTGCGCTTTACACAACGGATGCTGCATTGTGTGCGGACAGGACATCCCTGTGAGCAAGTCGGAGGACTATTATCGGACACCATACACAGCAATGATGAAGTCTCAGCCAATGCATTCTGGTTATTTAAGAACGGAAACCGGAATAGAAACTCAAAACAAAATAATGTTATAGGTGCAGAGGCTTCCAAAGAAAGCCATGCAGTGGGTGCATGTGGCACAGTTTCGTGTCGCTACGGTTCTCTGCGGCGAGTGCAATGTCTTTAAAAACAACGGCGCTATAGCGGCGAGCTACTAGATGCGGCTGTTGGCTGGGGGAGGTGGAAGATTGCTGCAGTGGGAGGGGTCGGCAAAATATTCATTGACGAAATATACACAAGCTACACCATAAGACTCTGGGCTCACGAATGGTCAAATAAATCGCCGTGGCGGATCACTCTCCAGAGATGGACAACGTCAGCCACCAGAAAATCCACTGCGTACATTCACGAGCTGCTGCGCGCCCCCCCCCCCCCCCCCCCCCCGGTGTGTTCTCAATACGCCTCCACACTTCCTTCCACAGGTGACGGCGACACTCTCGTGCTCTGGGTAAAAAGAGTGATTAAAACACGCGTGTCAATCGTGTGATCCAAGCAGCTGAGCTGAGACTGTGACATCATCAGCTGCAGCGGCGGCTCCGGTCAACCCACTGCTGGATGAAGGCTTCCGGAAGATCGTCGGCAGCTCCCGCGGCCATGCACTTTAGACCCGGTTTGTTCGTGAATAATGAACGGAATACTCCCCACCATGGCCTTCAAAAGGAAATATATATTTATAATATGCGACATTGTTGGCAATGGCCCTCCTTCATAGCACATGAAAACGTTGGACGGCTGTCTGGACGTCAGTAGTGTTGTCTCAGTAACTCTGGCATTGGCAAATGGCTCCTTCAGAAGTCCAGCGACTTCGTGAAGTTTTTATTTTCAAAAGCGCATAAATGGCGAGGGAAGCTGCAAAAAAAAACACTCATCACTGCAGCACATTGACCAAGACCAGGGTGCAACACTTCAGAAAGCTGGGATAGAATATGGAGTTTATTGATTTGGTGTTCGGACAAGGTCTGTGATGCTTTTATCCGAGCTTGGCCTGGCCATGAGTCATGACTAATGCTGATGCTGTGGCTGTTAGCTCAAAAAGGGAGAAAAAAAAACACTGAATCCCAACCAAAACTTCACCTGCTGCCCCTCAATCCACACATGCAAGAAGTAGGAAGGAGACATTTACAAAAAACACTGAGCTCATAAGGTTGAATTATGGAGGGGGCATTCAGCGGAGCTCATGCACCCAGCACACCGGGGGAAGAATATATGCTTTTGTGTTTAGTTTGTTGTCCTTCCCTGCACCTCCTATTAGCACGGTTGGCTAGGTACGGTGCGAAAGAAGTTCAACATGCATACATTCGTCCATACTATCTCTGCCTATGGCAGCTGTGGCCTCGAGTCACTTGCCGACTCCAGTCTACGAGTAACACAGAAAATGTTCAGTGAGGAATTAAGCCCTGGACAAAAGTGAACTTTAAACTTTAGTTTTTTTTAAAGAATTCACTGTCACGTTAAAAAAAGGTATCCGGTTAGGATTTTAATAATCCAGACAGGAAGTGCTGTCGCAGGGACCCAACTCTCAGCTGCGGGTTGTAAGTGCTGATCATCCCCCAGGGAAACTAACATTGGTCATCCAATGGAGAGATTTACCCCCTTAATGGAATGTGGAAATACGTACCAGCATTGGCTCAGGGCTACCATTAACATGGAGACACTCATCGTATTCAGTAGTCACAGTCTACAGTGAAGAAAAAAGTATTTGATCCCCTGCTTATTTTGTACGTTTGCCCACTGACAAAGAAATTATCAGTCTATAATTTTAATGGTAGGTTTATTTGAACAGTGAGAGCCAGAATATCAACAAGAAAAATCCAGAAAAACGCATGTCAAAAATGTTATAAATTTATTTGCATTTTAATGAGGGAAATAAGTATTTGACCCCCTCTCAATCAGAAAGATTTCTGGCTCCCAGGTGTCTTTTATACAGGTAACAAGCTGAGATTAGGAGCACACTCTTAAAGGGAGTGCTCCTAATCTCAGCTTGTTACCTGTATAAAAGACACCTGTCTACAGAAGCAATCAATCAATCAGATTCCGAACTCTCCACCATGGCCAAGACCAAAGAGCTCTCCAAGGATGTCAGGGACAAGATTGTAGACCTACACAAGGCTGGAATGGGCTATAAGACCATTGCCAAGCAGCTTGGTGAGAAGGTGACAACAGTTGGTGCGATTATTCGCAAATGGAAGAAACACAACAGAACTGTCAATCTCCCACGGCCTGGGGCTCCATGCAAGATCTTACCTCGTGGAGTTGCAATGATCATGAGAACGGTGAGGAATCAGCCCAGAACTACACGGGAGGATCTTGCCAATGATCTCAAGGCAGCTGGGACCATAGTCACCAAGAAAACAATTGGTAACACACTACGCCGTGAAGGACTGAAATCCTGCAGTGCCCGCAAGGTCCCACTGCTCAAGAAAGCACATATACATGCCCGTCTGAAATTTGCCAATGAACATCTGAATGATTCAGAGGACAACTGGGTGAAAGTGTTGTCGTCAGATGAGACCAAAATGGAGCTCTTTGGCATCAACTCAACTCGCCGTGTTTGGAGGAGGAGGAATGCTGCCTATGACCCCAAGAACACCATCCCCACTGTCAAACATGGAGGTGGAAACATTATGCTTTGGGGATGTTTTTCTGCTAAGGGGTCAGGACAACTTCACCACATCAAAGGGACAATGGACGGGGCCATGTACCGTCAAATCTTGGGTGAGAACCTCCTTCCCTCAGCCAGTGCATTGTAAATGGGTCGTGGATGGTTATTCCAGCATGACAATGACCCAAAACACACGGCCAAGGCAACAAAGCAGTGGCTCAAGAAGAAGCACATTAAGGTCCTGGAGAGGCCTAGCCAGTCTCCAGACCTTAATCCCATAGAAAATCTGTGGAGGGAGCTGAAGGTTCGAGTTGCCAAACGTCAGCCTCGAAACCTTAATGACTTGAAGAAGATCTGCAAAGAGGAGTGGCACAAAATCCCTCCTGAGATGTGTGCAAACCTGGTGGCCAACTACAAGAAATGTCTGACCTCTGTGATTGCCACCAAGGGTTTTTTTCCAGCAAGTACTAAGTCATATTTTCCAGAGGGGTCAAATACTTATTTCTTTCATTAAAATGCAAATCAATTTATAACATTTTTGACATGCGTTTTTCTGGATTTTTGTTGTTGTTATTCTGTCTCTCACTGTTCAAATTAACCTACCATTACAATTATAGACCGATCATTTCTTTGTCAGTGGGCAAACGTATAAAATCAGCAGAGGATCAAATATTTTTTTCCCCTCACTGTATCCACCGATGGATGAAGGTCCTCCCCATGCTCTCACTAACCCTCTCGGTTCAGTGCTGCCACCATCCATCTCACCGATGCACATGAACTAAATTCATCGCTCCATCTCCACCGTGGTCACCCTTTTTAAAATGTTCTCTCCTGAGGCTCCCATTCTTTCATCAGTCTCGTCCATAGATCATCGTACTGTCTAGCTATGTACAAAGTAAACGATTTAAAATACACGTATTGCATTTGTTATTTTCTTGTCAACAATGTTTAGACTTCTACAGTTCAATGTATAAAAGTGCTACCCAATCTGGTGTTAAGACATAGCCTGAGAAAGATAATAGTTGGTAATATTCTGAGATGTTGCCAATACTGTATATGTTAGAAACCACACCGCCTCTCTATGTGTACGCTTGGTAGTACAGTCCATCTATCCTACGCCTGTCAGTCTAAGGGTTTCTGTCAATGTAACAGCCGCCTGTGGGGAGCGGTGGTGCAACAATTGGCGTGCTGCGCTATGAAACCAGTGACCAGAGTTTAATTCCCGCTCACGGCCAACACCAATTAGGATTTTCGGAATTGGTCCTGGGCCTCCCCTAAGTCGACTCAGCCTCAAAGTAGTACCTGGTACGGTGTGTAAACACCACGACTAGGGAGACAAAGGTGGCCGGGCGTAGTGCTAGCCACCCACCCCATCGTGTGCTGTGCCAACCTTCATAGGTGCTCACTAACAGCACTTGCCCTAAATCTGTTAAGAATATACGGGGGATCTTTGTCTTTTTTGTGTCTATGTGACAGCTGCCTGTCTGTCACGTTATCTTCCCGTCACTGATGTGTGTCTTTCTATGTACACATCTGCCCATGTGTTTACACTTGTATATCCACATTTTCCAATTTTCCTCTCTGCTCATCAGTATTATGATCACTTGCCTGTACAGACTTGAAGGACCAATTTAATAAATTCAATTACATGTCCTGCACTGTATTCAATCTGATGACAGCTCAGAGCCACGCTGTAGCCGTTTTTGCGTGTGGGTACTGATATTTTTGGCAATTTATCAGTCGGAAATTTAAAATGTAACCGATGAGATCATACAAAGTGCTTTATGTTTACAAAGTCCATTATAATGGCTATACAAGTAACTTATCCTGCCTTGGTGTAATGGTTGGCACATCTCACTTGCAATCCAGAGGTCAACCAGGTCGATTCAACTTTCCCCCGCCCTCTCTCCACCCAGCAGCACAAAACGGGTACAACCGCAGTTCGTCGATCGGCAAAGCATGCATGTGGTGGGGTAAAGTGTGGGCACTCCCACCTCTTCCAAAGGCGTCTGTCCAGTTATCTAAATAGTAAGATTTTTTTTAAAAATTCTAGAGGAGCTCTCTATAAGTACCTCCAGATAGAGAAAGGCTATTCTGGCAGTGGTGAGCATGAGCAAGCAATTGCAGGGGCTGTACCTTTATCTTCCTCCTTTGCAGTAACATCTTGCCGCAGTGGCGAGATGTTAACTACCTTGCCTTGTATACAGGAGGGCGTGGGTTCGATCCTGACCCTGACGCCTGCTGCTGTATATTTACGCGATCTAACCCAATACATATTACGGGTGTATATTTGGAGTTTGCATGTTCTCCTCTTGGTAGCATGGATATTTGTCTGGGTCCTCCGGTTTACCCCTCCACATTTAGAAACATGCATTCAGAGTATTTGGCTGCTGTGAATTTTCACATGACAAGCCAATTCGTTGAGCTATCATTAGTCATAGCCAGGTCGCTTCTTAAAAAGAGCTTTATAGCTCAGTAGGCCTTTATCCGGTAAAATAAAAAAAAATTGTTTAGTTTAGTTTCAGAGTAATTCCCCACAGAAATTGGCAGGTGGCTGCCCGAGCCAATCCGAAGCCCCGTCCGTACTGGAGCCGCCGCAGACACAGCACAACAAGGCTCTCTTACTGATAATAGCCTAGCGATAAAAACCAACAAGATCATCACAAGTTCGACCTCCCTAATCGACCCAACTAAACGTCCCTCCCTAAAACCTTCTGCCGCAAGACCCCCTAGATTCTATGGTCTTCCCAAGATTCATAAAGAAGGCACCCCACTACGACCCATCGTATCCACGATCAACTCCCCTACACATAAAGACTAGCCCGTTTTCTGTCAGATACCTTGCTGCCTTTCACTGGCAAGACCGCCTCAGCAGTACTTAACTCAGCCCAATTGGTCTCTATGGTCAAATACGCTGTACTGTCCCCTGACGATATCCTTGTCAGCTTCGATGTGGTCTCTTTGTTCACCAAGGTCCCAGTACCTGATACCATTGAAATAATTGAAAACTTGGTCCAACATGGACTAGACCCCGATACACCTGCACTGGTTAGGCACTGCCTCAACAATACCTACTTTACTTGGAATGGCTCCTTCTACAAACAAAATGAGGGTACCCCCATGGGATCCCCCTTGTCACCAGTGATAGCCAATATTTTCATGGAGAAATTTGAATCAGACGCCATCCAGACTTCCACCCTCAGACCTTCCCTGTGGAAGAGATATGTAGACTACACTTTCCTCATTTGGCCACATGGCCTCCCGGCTTTGAACCTTTTCCTAGACCACATTAATTCCAGACACCCCGCCATCAAATTCACCATGGAAGTGGAGAAAGATGGCAAGCTGCCATTCTTGGATGTTCTGTTTGAGAGGAGAACTGATGGCTCATTGGGACATTCTGTCTACAGGAAACCCACCCACACAGATTCCTACTTGAAACCTGATTCCCACCACCACCTGACGCAAAAGAATTCTCTCATCAAAACGTTATACCACAGGGCTCATTGCATTTCGGACCAACACCACCTGACCAGTGAATTAAAACATGTGCATCTGGCCCTCAAAAGGAATGGATACTCTGACCGTACCATCCGCCAAGCTGTTTCTCCCTCCATACAGAAACAACCACTTGATACTCCGATCAAAACCATCACACTGCCATATATAGCAGGCGTTACTAAAAAGATCTCCAAAATTCTAAACAAACACAAGATCCTGGTCCGGTTCAATGCAGTACACAAAATCCGTGACCTGATCCCTTCTGTGAAGGATGTCATTCCTGACTTACAGTACCCCGGAGTTTACAGATTGATCTGCACCTGTGGTGACTGCTATATCGAGGAGACGAAACGACATGTCTCTGACCAAATTCGCGAGCACAAATCAGATTTGAAACACGGCAGAACGAATTCTTCTGCCGTAGCAGATCACTGTTACAATGCTGTGGGTGATCACGATATAATTTTCTCCGATACCAAGGTTCTTTGCAAACCCACGGGTTTTTATCAGAGATTTGTTCACGAGGCAATTCAGATTTAAAACACAGCCACAATTTCAACCGAGAAGATGGTTTCAAATTAAGCAACCATTGGAAAGATGTTCTAAATCGAACCAAACATTAAACTAATTTTCAATGGTACAGTATATTTTTTCAAGTAGTAGTATCCAAAACTTTCGCAGCTGCTTAAATTCCCTTTTCACACCATCAATATGTAAACTCCCCCTCGCCGGTCTGCACATGTTCACCCCCTCTACACCGTTCATCATGCTAAGTCCGCCAATTAAACGCTAATTGTTATGCTAATTCCCTTGTCAAGGCACCTTAATTCCTCTCACACAAGCTTAAAGGTCGCGGTCTGAGCTTGGCTGTGTTCACTCCAGCGCTGTCCTCGAGACAGTCTGGTCCCTTCACCTGATGAAGGCCACTTGAGTTGTGACCGAAACGTCGTGAATTTTTTTGTTGTTTTATACTTTTACGTGACTTTACCGAATAAAACCAAAGAGTAAGGCTCTCTTACTGGGCTTCAACCCCCTTTCAAACCGACGGGGTATGAATGCATCCGTCTTAAAGTGCCCTCCTTAATACAATCCCATTCCTGAGTGATCAGATATAGTGCTCATGAGTTCTGGCATTTCCAGACACAAGCTGTTTATATTGCCCGTGAGGCAGGATTATGAGAAATAGTCAAGAGTTTGTGGGAACAAGGCACTAAAAGCAAATTACTGTACTTGCTAAAACTGCCTGAAATTCAAAATTTTGAAGGATATCGTTTTAAAGTCAGTGCACGCACCAGAGAGTACTGCTGTCTGTTGATGGTTTCTGAGCTGTTGGGTGTAAATTCCACATTATTATGATGGGGACCAGTCTTCCCAGAGCACAACCACGGTTGACTTTCCCACCAGCTGTGCAGTCTCGCCACACGTGCTGCTCGTTCTGCCGACTCTTGAGGGATGGGTCGGCCAGAGTCAATCTTGGCGAAAATAAAAAAAATAATTCCACAATTCGGAGCCTGCTGCTCCACCAACTGAGAAATATCTTGACTAAGTGTTGTTTACGGTGATCATAAATTACAGCAGTTATAATTACCGTCAGAAGGAAAATCTAATTTGAAATAAAATACGGTCATTACGCATTGTAGTACAAACAATGAAGACAATTACCGTATGCATTGTCATCTGTGACAAGATGAGAACGAATATGTTCTGCCCCGTTTCAAGGCGAGCGCTTCCTAAACGTGCCCGTGAAGAAACGCAGCGATGAGGATTAAAGTTGGCCGCTCATGGTAGAGCTATCACAGGCATAAGTTTTGCGTGAATTGCGCAAACGACGGCAAGTATTTGCAACTGAAAGTCTCTTTTACAGAGAGCAGTTTGTAAATCGTCCCAATTAGCACCGTGGCAGTACATACAGTACATGGAGGTTGTCTACTCCTACTGAAGCTATTCCGGGAGATTTTTTAGTTTTTCCAAAAGGATCATACATGGTACTACTTCCGTATTACATCACGTATTGTGTTATTGCCTTGCCAAGGGAAATAAAAAAAAAACGCAATCAGATGACACCGTTAATGTTTTAACAACAAATGAACTTCTGCACGAATTTTGTACGTTAAAATATCCTATAAAAAAAATTCCCGGATTGATTTCAAATCGTCGTGGAAAGATCGATACCAAATCCGGTTGAGACTCCTGGCCAATCCGGGATGGATAATCAACCTTATGCGTCGTGCCTACATCATTTTGCACAATTAGCTCCATTGCACGTGCAGTGTGAATGTTCGTATGCACCTGCAGGTCATCTCAGGTAAGTTAACTCGGGACACCCAGGTCAGTGTAATCCAGTCAGCAAACCTCTGCCACCCGACATGCCTGCCCTCTCCAAGCGGACCAAAGGTCAGAACAAGGGGCAGTTGTGTTTGACGCTTGGTCATAAACAAGGCCGATTTTACTATTATTTTGAATCTGTGGTGAGCGAACTGCGCTACGATACCAGCAACCCAGGTGCAGTTCATCAGCAAGGTGCAGGTTGTATGTGAACCTGGCTTGGGCCTCCCCTAGGTTTACTCTGGCTTAAAGAATTGGACATTGTGTGTCAATATTAACACTGACGATACAAAGATGGCCGTGCCTTTTTGGTAGTCCCAGTGCAGGCAAATGTGTCATTATGTACCTAAAGAGGTATAGATTCGTGGTAATTTCCTCATTCTACAGGTATAACATTTAATAACTAATCAATCAAGGAATTTAATTGAAAGTAAATTATTCTATAACTCCACTTTAGTACATTTGTAGCATCTTAAACAAACTTTACATTTCATAACGGCCTATTAAAGCAGCCTCCATTCATTTTAATGGCAATTCAATTAAATCCACGACTGCAATGGCCACAACGAGATGTGAACTGAGCGGACGAAAACTCTGGTCTGAAACAGGCTGTACTCGGACTGAAAATGAATGGCGGTCAATCTAACTGACCCTTGGTTTTGCAATTCAAACCGTGGTAGCATTTCAGATTTTTTTTTTCACCATTTAAATGTCCTCCATTCATTTAAGACACTTCCGGGGCTTTCCATTGCCTTTTAGTACCGCGATAACGTTACTTGAACATAAATCGTTATCACGAATACTACGGTCGGAAATTAGACATCGCTAAGAACAAACGTGTGATAGTGACTTTATCGCGTCTCGGTTATGCCACGTCAAATGGAACGGCTTTGCACATTTCCTTCTGCCATTAAATGCCCTGCCCTTTTTTTGCTGCTGCTGCTGCTGCTGCTTCTGCACTAGAGCTGTGCATGGAGCAACAGACACAGACTTAATCCCATGCCTCATGGCTCATCTCCATCAGCAGGGGCCCTGCCACCACGCCTCCCTCGTGAAATCACCCAGAGCCGCCTGCTGTGGTTTCGTGGCGAACGGTGATTTATCCAAGTCACATAAACACGTATATACTCACGGCCCTTGCTCGGTGGCCACATTTGCAGTGCAGCATTAGCATGTGCTATCTTTTTTGACATTTTTATACACTGTACAGTGTGTATAAATCGAACCCAATGGGGTTTTTTTTTCCCCACTTCTGGCAGGCCGTTGACAAAACATTATTTCCTGTCGTGAAAAGGACCAACCAGACATCCGTAATTATATAGACAGGGAAGGTTATTTCTCATTTTGCATGTTTTTTTATTGCCATCAGTTTTAATCATCATTATTCGGGAAATGACGCCAGCAGATTTGGTGAATACCTTCATGAAGTTTTTTAACAACCAATGAACAGTTGATGATCACACGAAGTAGTGATGGAACTGAATGGGGAGAGGAATGCGGGGCCAATGATAGCAAATGACGCTTCCATAACGCAGTTCAATAAACAAATAAAAAATGCAGCGCAGTAATATAATAGGCCGGGAGGAAAATTGGAATGGAATATTATTAATTCCACTATTACAGTGATTTTTTTTCACTAAATAAATATTGTTTACCATCATCACACTGAACGGAGTGCTAATGTCAAGTGATCCCAATCAGTGACTTTGGACGAGTGGCATTATTTTGGAAGCCTGCGGAATGACAGCGAGGTGACTATGCCCGCATACGTATTCTAACGGGACGAGATAGAAACCAAGGGTTATGCATACAACTGAGATACAAGAGAGAGGTGGTGGAATATGTATCTGGATCAGACAGAAGAGTATATCAAGTGAGAGAGTAGGATATAAGAGTTATATTGTGGGAGAGATGAAAACGAAATGTGTGTATTCAGATAAAGGAGCGATGAGAGGAGATGGGTCAGAATTGTATTCAGAGAGACAGAAGAGAAAGATGACCGAAGACAGATGCATTTAGATAAGAGTGAAGAGATGATGGAAGTTTTTCGACAGGAAAGAATACATATTCAGAAGATAAAAAACTGTAGATAGGAAAGTGATGTATTCAATCTATTATTTATGACTGTATTGCATTTTGCAATAACCATGGCACAGTCATTGAGATAAAATGATCTTGCAAATAACATCTGGCAACCCACCTGCGTGTTTTATTTATGCCCAGCTGCTGATGAAAGCCACACTACCGCGACGGACCCAGCCTTTACGTGTTTAAACAAATAGTTTGATAGCATTGGCCTGGGAAGAAAGAAGGGGAATAGGATAGAGATTCGGTTCTCGCGTATTGCAATATGTTCAGGAAGCTAAATGCCAATGTCGATGTCTGCTAGCCACGACCAGAGGGCTTCAGGAGAGAGCTCGTGTCGTCTTGGCGAGTCCCCCGTTGAAGGGGGCGGAGGCAAACAGTGGCTGTACTATATACAGCGTATTACTTGGGTCTTTCGGTAGAGTCACGTACTGTAGATAGGTTCCAAGAAAATAACAAAAAAGACTACGACGTTTCGATCGCAACACATCGCTTGTGTTGCGATCTAAAAGTCGTAGTTTTGAGTTATTTTGTTACTTTCTTTTAACCTATCTACGTGACTTTACCGAAAGACCCAAAGAATATGAATTCCTGCAGTCACGAAAGCTTCAAGTCAAGATTTTATATACAGCCGTTTGGGTTGTGTGGCCACAATCGCATAACTGTGGCTTGTCATGAATGTTGCTTTTTTGAAAGGAGATGTGTGTTGATGTCCCGATGAGGAGAGAGATGTAACAAGAAGTGTCGCTTCATGTGACGATAAATGCCTGGCATGGAGGGCATCCAAGACGTTTGGAGCGTCAGGCTATCAACGTTATGGGTTTTCATCAACGTTGCGGGTTTTTACATTTTCAAGCTAGCCATACGAAAGAATAAGACGATAAAATATAAATATTAAACTAGATCATTAACATAACCAATTGCCAGTTATCATCGCTGCTGCTAAAATAATAAAATTAAACTTAATTGTAATTAAAAGGAATGCAATAGACTATTCGGCTTGCATTTTATGTAGCAAATCACTATTCATCCATACAGTAAAAAATAAATGGCTGCATATTTTCCAGATACAGTATATATTACAACCAGCTACTTGGTGTACTCCGATTTAAAATACTACCGCGTGTTACTGAAAGCAAATAATGTGAACCTCAGCATTATATTAAAGAACAACGCTGTTTCCCATGACTCCCCACACAGTGGTTGCTTTTTTGAAGTGTAACCACGTACGATAGCCCTAAATAACATTTGCCGATTGATAAAGTGAAAATGTTTCCATCCGTCTGCCAGTGTTTATGGAGGGGGGGGGGGATCCAGATTGAGATCATCAGAATGGTCTGGTATTTATCAATGACACATTGCTATCAACACAGTATTGTGATGTAGCTGAGAGTCAAAGTACACACAATAAAAAAATGATTGCCTATATACCATGAATCAAGGAGCCAAAATTGCTGCCAGCAATTCCCAAAACAAAAAGGGTTTCATCCATCTCTGTGTACCACAGAGGCGTGGTTCTGTGTTGTCAGAATGACAATGCCTTGGGTTGTTTTGCTAAAAATACAAGGAAAGCTTTGTTTTAGACCGAACCAATTTAGATACGGAGGGAGATTAAATATTGCAGTCCTCTAACCAGACATATAATTGGTATGCTCCGTTTAAAGTGCTCACATTGGCATGTATTGCTGAGCAGTCCTGACGAAGCCACAAATTTGAGGGAAATAATGATTTTACCAAGCTAATATCCCTGGAATCAGAATAATAAAGCTGTAATGCACTGATGATTCCAAATGAGATATAGTATTACTGTATAAAAGGTACTGTACCACGTTTCATGTGTTGGTTGTGGAATTTAATATGGCCACACTTACAGATTATTAATGCAGATTGTGTTTCTTTTTTATATACAGCCGCTTGCGTTGTGGCCGAAACGTCGTGAGAATTTTATTGTGTTATTTTATTTTATCAATTTATTATTTTATTCTCATTCTACGTGACTTTACCGAAAGAACCAAAGAAGACAGATTGTGTTTGTTTACGCGTTCAAGCTACAGCGGGGTTTAACCCATGACGCTGAATTCATTAACTTTCTTACAACCTAGGAAATACCAATTAAACATATGAACCTTATGGCGGGACCCCGGGGTCTTGAATAAACGGAAGTCAAAATCGTAACACATAAATCTACTGTTTGGCGACTCCGTCCCCGCGCACATCAACGCCGCGACCCGCCTGGCGCGGATCGTTCTGTTGTCGTGTCGTGTCCAAGCGCAGAAGAAACGAAACTTTGATGAGCGCATCGTGTAGAGCTCGTCGAGAGGAGTCGATCGCCGCGTCGTTCGCCTTCTAACAGACGTAAAACGACGTCGCGACGCAGTTTGTGCGAGAGCCGGGGGCTTATGGGACCCCAGGGTCCCACCCTGCCGTAAGGTTCATTTGTTCATGTCAAGAGCTAAATCTTCGTCTGATATTGTGGTGTGTTAAAATGGGGGGCGAATCCTATGGGTCCCAGCTTCAGGAAATGCAATTTAAGAAGGCATATCATTTACGATACACATCACTGACAGATATCGGTTGCAGCTTCAAAACTGTGGAAATTAGTAGCATCGCCAGTAGTCACCTCCATTGCCATAAAACATTCATTATTTTGTTTAAACAAGAACGCCGAAGAACCATTTGAACATCAGTCTTTCTCTTAAGCACATTGTGCAGCCCTAATTATTGAGAACCCAAAACTGCATTATTATATATATTAAAAAAAAACTTTATCCTGTCCACCTTTAATAATAGAATTATTCTCAATGGCCTGTCATCTGGTTAAAGGAACATTTTAACTTGATTTGAAGATTTCGTGACTGCAGGAATCCATACTCTTTGGTTATCTCAGTAAAGTCACGTAGGTAGAAAATAAAATAATAAAATAGTTCATTTTATTTTATACCTACGTGACTTTGCCGAAAGAACCAAAGAGTAACGTGTTACCTGAGAATAAGTTAAGCTTAGAACTCAGTGATCAAGAGTGCAAAGTGAAAATATAATAGTCCAAGATACTTAAAATTTAAATATATACGTTTATTCAACCGCATCTGCACTTAGGCACAACGCAAAAGTCATACGACCACAAATATGCGTTTAGAATGGAAAAGAAGTGATTTTTCATTGCAGGTTGGTAAGTACAGTACATACAACTGCACAATATGCCTGCAGTTAAACGTCATTTTGCAATCAGATCCTCTGCACAAAACGTGTGGATCGCCAAATTAACATGCAATCGCTGATGGGAACGTAATAAAAGCGTGTATTATTAAACGAGGCAAACACAATTGAACCCACAAGCACAACACTCCTCCACTTTTCGCTGTCGTTTATCGAGGGCCCTAGCAACACCGCGCCTCGCTGGCATTCAACACCCCAGCTACTACCCCACATACCAGATCCTTGACACACCGCTAAGCAGGGATTCATCAGCAGATGACATTCTTCTCCCCCATCCTCTCACTTATGCACAAACAGCACCCATTAAAAGCTGAGCAGTAGCCGGTAGCAGGAGACACTGTACCAAAAATGCAATTAGTGGCAGCAGTCCAAATCGATGAGGTTAATGCAGCAGGGCTGGGATGGACCTTCACTGCCGTGCTAGTGCACCTTTAAACAACCTTCTTAGGAGATTGCAAGCTCGGGATGGTGAGAGATATATATTCAGTATATATCTCTCTCGTCTGTGTGTGTGTGAGAGAGAGAGAAAGAGAGGGAAACACATCATTGCCTGGAGAAACTCCCCACATGTTTTCAAGATTAAAAATAAAATTACACACACACGTAAGCCATCGCAATCCTGCTTGCTACATTGCCCTCTGCAGGCACTCTTGAAGCACAAGACTAAAGTGTCTTCTTTAAATACAACTCGCTCTGCGGACCACCATTATGCAAAGATGTACTCTAACATCTAAACATGCCCTTGTAAACGTGCGCACATGTAGTGTGAATAGTATTCTAAATACGCCATCTACTTCATACACAAAATAACCTCACCAATATCATGTTATCCGTATACTATGCACTTCAGTCACTGGCGCGCGCACACGTGCAATCGCACAGCTCAATTAATGGGCATTTCCGCTCAAGACGAAAAGCATTACAATTTTTTTAAAAAGTTGTGCCTGAGAAATCGCCGCCTCTTCCTCCTCATATTTCGATATGATGAGGAGGAGGAGGCGGCGGTGGGTGGGAAACAATATCATCACCCGAGTCAACTGCGGACGCCACGGGCTCGCACAAACACAACGTGACCCTCGCTGCATTCTCAATTGCTGCTGCTGCTCGCTGCCGTCACCAAACGCACGCGCGTCTCGTGAATAGCTTGGCCAGGGACTTTCTCGGTATCTCTCAACACACAACAACAACCACCGCCATTCACCACTAAGTGGCGGTGACGTCAGCACGACGCTTCGGCCAGGCTGGGTGCACGTTGAGGCTACCACGTGAAGAAGTGTCGAACGCCCTCTGGCAGGAGGTCACGGGGCAGACCCAGCAGGTGCCACGGGTCGACTGACTGAGATGACTGAGATGACTGGCCGATGCACCACCTGTGCACCCCTACTGTGCCAACTTGCTGTGCTTTAGCCACCCAACAACAACAACCACCACGTCAACCAACTGGTTGGTTGACGTGGTGGTGAGCATGACATCCATTCACAAGGGGGATTGTCATCAAATCTTGCGACACAGTAGATACTAGATGCATACAATGACACTCAAATAATATTACGGGTTTTTTTTTTCGTGAATAATTATTCAAGATATTACGTAATTGTCGGGAAAAGCAACGTTCTTCAATGCTGTTTCATTAGATTCTTTTGCACGAGTGCTGGGCATGTCAGCGGAACATCCATTTAAAACATCCACGTGTGTGTGTGTTAAGAAACCACACCGCCAAAAATAGAACGATAAATTATTCAACGACGGGTTGAAAAAAAAGTAATAAAAAATGCGACCTCTGTTCATTGGTTGGCACTGGGCTGCTCTGAACAGTCGGTTAAAGACAAAACAATGCCTCTCACAAATCGGCCAGATCCGTGTCCACTGTAGCCAACAGCAAGCCGAGTCGTGCGTGGCACGAAATCTGTTGCTATTTTTGGTCCTTAACACGCGTTTTAATTCTCACCAATACGCGACATGTACATTTCACCGTAACAGTATACCGTATTGGCAATGGTGAAAACGTGCTTTAAATGCATTAGGTAACCATTGGTGAAAATTAAATAAACGTTATGAATCTAACGTTGCAACAATTATCATGCCCTATATACACACACAATGCTGCCCGTTTCATCCACGCGTTGTTAAAAAGAGGGGGGGAGCCGTGGTGAAGCCGAGCTCAGTTGCCAGACACTCGCCCTGGATCCATACACCACTTTGGGTGAAGAAGGCCTATCCGTGGCTTACCACGTTGGCCACACCACGCCTAATGAATCCACGTTGCATTGGGTGGAACGCGAGGCCGTGAAAATATGTTTTTGTTTATATCCACTGCTGTTTGATTGTCAACATTAACGTTGCTCTTCAATGTATGGCTGTAGGCGTATTGTACCTAAACATTTCAAATGTAGTATCACAAAGTAGTATTTTCTTTTAAAACACATAATTGACGCAAATATTCAATTGTTTGTTCACATTGTACACTGACAGTAACCGTAAGATCCAGTGCGCTGGTGTGTTTACATAATTGCCTTAAATGGAATGGATGTATACGTCGATACTGTACATTAATAGCACGTGAAAGTAACGCCTTCATAAGAATGCCACCTTAAAGAAGCACAGACCAATGACACTACGATGAATACATTGCACGTGGTAACACAGTTGGATATCTCGACCACTGGATGCGTACAATACTCTTGCACTGGGGGGGGGGGGGGGAAACGAGATCAAAGTGAGTTGAGCTATGAGGCGGTTATCATCCTGTTCGCAGGCCCGAGCCAGTGGTGGCAATTCCACGTTCCTACGGCGGGGTGAGTCTATCCAAAGATTAACCACTGTTGACTTCCCCTGCAAAGCGATACTTATTTTAACGACCAGAGGGTGAGAGAGATTGATGAGCCGAGTCAACCACCAGCGGCATGATTTAAACTCGCATCCCTCCGATTGCGAACCACCGTACACAGCTCTCGGTAAAAATACAATTGCGCTGCGCGTGCGTTAATTGCACTGTTGTTTCAGTGCAGAATGGTCGACTGTGTTTCACGGTATACAGTACTCTCAGATCGGGCGACAGGCGGTGGCTGCTGCATCGACCATTAAAACAAATCTGCAAGAACTCTTGCCCAACCAGACACGCAACTTGCACGTGCGAAATCAGCCAGCGCGCATTCCATCATTAGGCAGAAGCGACACTCATGCATACCTCCGTCTAATCAACCGCGCCACCCCCGACAACGGGAAAACAACAACATTCCAATCAATATCTCCCTCCGGAGCGAGGTCTCATTCGTATCGGGCAGCGGAGCAGCAGCAGCAGCAGGTCCGGGAGAAGAGATGGCAGAGAGAGAGAGATGGAGGAGACATGATGAGACACACAAGGGTTGCAGCTCATTGACCACGCTGCCTGCGTGTGGCCAGGTGTAACAGACCTCACCTGCGCGTGCTGCTCTGCGCCTCGGAGCACGAGGGGGAGGTGTGGGTGGGTGGGGAGGGCCCCGGGGGAGGGGGTGTGGACGAATGCGTGGCCCCTGGCTCCTCGCGGAGTCCCGGCTCCTCCGCCTCTGCGCTGAGCCACGGTCGCATCAGCAGCAGCAGCAGCCCCCCGCCGCATCCGCCTCCCCTCTCCTTCCACTGACGTCAGCGGCAGCATCACAGAATCCAGTGCTGCACTCATCCCGCTCCCTCTCTCTCCTCTCTCTTTTTTTTACGATCAGAAGAAACAAGATGCTCGGTGTAGTCGGCACTTTGCTCCGTTCATCATTTCGTATTTTTTAATGCTTTGCTTTATGTAACCCCCCCCCCCTTTTAAATGAAAGACCCAAAAATTATGTTTTTCTTTTTTTTCTCCTTTCCCCTTCCCTCTCTCCGCCCCCCTCTCTGCCCCCCCCCTCTCTCGCTACCCCCCTCTCTGCCTCTCCTCTCTCTCTACCCCCTCTCCGCCCCCCCTCTCTCTCTGCCCCCTCTCTTCCTACTCCATTTGGCTCTCGCTCTTTTTTTTCTTTATAACTACATCTCTCTCTCCATCTCTCCCCATCTCTCCATCTCTCTCTCTCTCTCTCCCGGCTCTCACTCTCTCTCTCCTGGCTCCCTCCTCTCTCCTGGCTCTCACACTCTCTCCTGGCTCCCTCCTCTCTCTCTCCTGGCTCTCACACTCTCTCCTGGCTCTCTCTCTCTCCTGGCTCCCTCCTGGCTCCCTCCTCTCTCTCCTGGCCCTCACACTCTCTCTCTCCTGGCTCCCTCCTCTCTCCTGGCTCTCACACTCTCTCTCCTGGCTCTCACACTCTTTTTTTACAACAATGTTTTTATTCAACGGATTTGACATATAAGATCGACAATTTGAACAGCAGTCCATAGTAGGGGGGCACATTAGGGGCACAGTTGGAACATCTGCCATTCATTTCAGTCAACCCATGGCACCAGGGTCTGTCCCGTGACCTGTCAGCGAGCATTGGGCACATCACATGGCCTCAAAGTACACCTGGCCTGGCACAGGCATCGTGGTGATGTCACCGTCATGTAGTGGCGAATGGTGGGTGGTGGCATTGGGACCGCTTTTCAGTTAGGAGCAGGGCCTCTTGAGTTAAAGATGCCTGCCCAGGAGGGAGTGGGGCCTAGTGAGTAAGGATGACCTGATCAGGACGGATTGGGGCCTAGTCAGAAAGGATGCCTGACCAAGAGGGAGTGGGGCCTAGTGAGTAAGGATGCCTGATCAGGAGGGAGTGGGGCCTATTGATAGTAAGGTCCATAGTTTTTCTTGGCCTTCTTGGGCTCTTCGCCATCAGTGGCAAATGAGGCCAATTTAATGGCGGTGGTGGTGGCGGCCACGTGGATGTCCTTGGCAGCATCCAATCTGTCGGCGTCGGTCGGGGTGGCAGCGGTTGATCGGCCTGCAGACGCAGGCCTTGTGGTGATAGACCGTCGAGTTGTAGCCGTCCAGAAAAGTTCTCGAACAAAATTACGGAATTTGCGAAACTTGGTTTTTCGATGGGTGGGGGGTGTGGTGGCACCCACGTCGATGGTGGTAGAACTCCTGGCCACAGTCGGGGTGCCAGCATTGCATCTCCCGGCATCAGTCGGGGTGGCAGTGGTGTCGGCGAGGGAGCAGCCAGGCGCAGCCGTGGTGGCAGCGTTGCATCTCCCGGCATCAGTCGGGGTGGCAGTGGTGTCGGCGAGGGAGCAGCCAGGCGCAGCCGTGGTGGCAGCAGCGTTGCATCTCCTGGCATCAGTTGGGTTGGCGGCAGTGGCGGCGAGGGAGCTGCCAGGAGCAGGTGAGGTTGTGGTGGCGGCTTTGGAGCTGCCAGGAGCAGCCGAGGTTGTGGTGGCGGCTTTGGAGCTGCCAGCAGCAGCCGCCAATGTGGCACTAGATCTACCAACTCCAGCCGGTGTGGAGCTGCCAGGAGCAGGTGAGGTTGTGGTGGCGGCTTTGGAGCTGCCAGGAGCAGCCGAGGTTGTGGTGGCGGCTTTGGAGCTGCCAGCAGCAGCCGCCAATGTGGCACTAGATCTACCAACTCCAGCCGGTGTGGAGCTGCCAGGAGCAGGTGAGGTTGTGGTGGCGGCTTTGGAGCTGCCAGGAGCAGCCGAGGTTGTGGTGGCGGCTTTGGAGCTGCCAGCAGCAGCCGCCAATGTGGCACTAGATCTACCAACTCCAGCCGGTGTGGTGGTGGGTGTAAATGACGTGCCAGCAGCAGCAGCCAGGGTGGTGGTGTTGTTGGTGTTGGTGGCGATGACCCTCCCAGCAGCAACCTCCGGGGCAGCGGCAATACTGCATGTGGCAGCTGGGGTAGCATTGGCGGTAGTGGTCGTGTTGGTGGACACCGTGGTCGTGTTGGTGGACACCGTGGCCGTGTTGGTGGACACCGTGGTCGTGTTGGTGGACACCGTGGTCGTGTTGGTGGACACCGTGGCCGTGGCTTTCTTCAGGAAGGTCGTCTGGGTCTTCAGTTCCTTGAGCTGGCGACGCGTCATTTCCAGCAGCAGAAGGAGCTCCGCATTCTCCCGTCGTCCGTATCTGTAGCTGTTGCGGGCATATACAAAGAGGATGGCCAAGAATATCACGGACGCCGCCGTGAACGTGACCACCGCGGCCATCAGCGCGTCGCTACCCTTCGAGATGGCGGTAGGAGGCAGTTCGCAAGGGCAGTTGTCGCAGGGATTTCCGACGACATCTCGGTCTTCTCCTCCTTCTCCAGTGCTGAAGAAGTGGAACATTTTCCAAAAGAGGATAAGTAGCCCCTCGGGATCCGCCATCGTTGCCTGCGAGCTGCTGTGCGTCTTATCTCGACGACGAAGGCGATGCGAGTGACGTAGTTGCGAGGAAGTGACGTCACGGCGGGGGCGTGACCCTCCAGCGCCGTCACGTGGGTCACACGGCGTGCGGAGCCGCATGCTCCGCTCGTCGAGGGCGATGACGTCACTGCTGTGCAGCATGGCCGCTGCTGCTGCTGCTCACGCATCAGTCAGAATGTATTCACACTGCAGGGGGAATCCGATGAGCTATCAAGCTCTTTTGTCACAGATGTCCAGTAGGAGGCAGGGGGTCAGAACGTGACAACAAACTGCACAAAAACACAACAGCAGTGCAAAATGTAGGAAAGGTAAACATATCACAGAAAAATATATACGAAATAAAACTATTTTTTATCTTGGCAGGTAAAGCCTGCTGAGTTATTAGAAGCGACCTGGTCACAAATGATAGCTCAATAAAGTGGCTTATGGCGTGTAAAATTATAGCAGCGAAATAATATAAATTATCGAGAGGCATGTTTCTCATGAACTGGCAAATGTGTGTGTTATTAATCACGTAACAACCATTATTCATGAGCTACGTCGGGTGGAGGAGGGGTGTAAGACACAACAACTTTACTTGTCTTCTTTGGTTCTTTCGGTAAAGTCACGTAGATTGAGAATAAAATAATAAATTGATAAAATAACAATAATATTCTCACGACGTTTTGGCCACAACACAAGCGGCCTTCATCAGGTGAAGGGACGAGACTGTCTGGTATCAATTTATTATTTTATTCTCATTCTACGTGACTTTACCGAAATAACCAAAGAAGATGAATCCTTGCAGTCACGAAAGCTTTAAATCGAAATTTAACTTTACTTGTCTTGCTGTTTATATTCTCCTCAGCGATGCTTCTCCGTTGTGTATTATTATCCGATAATATATTATTATCCGATAATAATATATTATTATCCTGTTCAGATTTTAATTGTATCGACATTGAACTAATTTCTTTCACAGAAGTGGGTCGCTTTTAAAAAAAAAATAGTTTAAATATTTGTTTCCCTGTAAACGATACAACTGTAAATAATATCTTTTTCGACATAGAATTGTAATGTATAATGACTTATTGTTAGTAGCTCAGCTGATTGGAGATTATATTGAGTTTATTGATAATATTGATGTAGTTTATATTTGAGTTTTTTTCATCAGTTTACTATATGGCATTCATTATATAGTGTAGTGTATACCCAGTTACTTTATGTTAATAGCTCAACTTATTGGAGAATATATTGAGTACATTGATTATATTGATTCGTTTTATTATTTTATTATTTCCCTTCTACGTGAGTTTACCGAAAGAACCAAGAAGATGTAAATAATAACTTTAAAAAAAACTTTGTAATCTTAACGCCTCGCGTGTGGAGAATTGGCGCGCGCTCGGCTCTGAGGGAACAAAAAAGAAACCGCCACTCGCGCCACCACGGAGACCCCTGTGTGTGTCTATGTGTGTGTCTATGTGTGTGTCTATGTGTGTCTTTGTGTGTGTGTCTATGTGTGTGTGTCTATGTGTGTGTGTGTCTATATGTGTGAGTGTGTGTGTGTCTATGTGTGTGTCTGTGTGTGTGTGTCTATGTGTGTGTGTCTATGTGTGTGTGTCTGTGTGTCTATGTGTGTGTGTCTATGTGTGTGTGTCTATGTGTGTGTCTATGTGTGTGTTTGTCTATGTGTGTGTGCCTATGTGTGTGTCTATGTGTGTGTGTCTGTATGTGTGTCTGTGTGTGTGTCTGTACGTGTGTCTGTGTGTGTCTGTGTGTGTGTCTGTGTGTGTGTCTATGTGTGTGTGTGTGTCTTTGTGTGTGTGTGTCTATGTGTGTGTCTATGTGTGTGTGTGTGTGTGTCTGTGTGTGTGTGTCTATGTGTGAGTGTGTCTATGTGTGTGTCTACGTGTGTGTCTGTGTGTGTGTCTATATGTGTGTGTCTATGTGTGTGTGTCTGTGTGTGTGTGTCTATGTGTGTGTGTCTATGTGTGTGTGTCTGTGTGTCTATGTGTGTGTGTCTATGTGTGTCTGTGTGTGTGTCTATGTGTCTGTGTGTGTGTCTGTGTCTATGTGTGTGTGTCTATGTGTGTGTCTGTGTGTGTGTCTGTGTGTCTATGTGTGTGTATCTATGTGTGTGTGTCTATGTGTGTCTATGTGTGTGTGTCTATGTGTGTGTTTGTCTATGTGTGTGTGTGTCTGTGTGTGTGTCTATGTGTGTGTGTCTATGTGTGTGTGTCTATGTGTGTGTCTGTGTGTGTCTGTGTGTGTCTGTGTGTGTGTGTCTATGTGTGTCTATGTGTGTGTCTATGTGCGGTTTCAGGAAAGGGCGGTCCTGCACAGATGCCATATTTTCTGTCCGTCTGCTACAGCAGAGGTGTAGGGAATTCCAACAAGACCTACATCTCTGCTTTATTGACCTGGTCAAGGCCTATGATACCATCAGTAGGCCTGGGCTCTGGGTCGTTCTTCGTGCTTTTGGAGTACCTGACCCTCTGCTCACGATCATTAAGGACCTTCATGATGGTGAGCGGGCCCGGGTAAAACTACGTGGCCGGGAGTCAGAGCCATTCCCTGTACACCTTGGGGTGCGACAGGGATGTCCTCTGGCTCCCACATTATTTAACATCTATTTTGACCACGTAGTTCGTGAAGCCTTCAATAGCTGTACCGGGGGAATCTCCATATGGTACAGATATAATGGGAGGCTAATCGATGCCCGGGTGCGGTCAAGGGATGGCTCCCTATTGCTCAACCACGTTATGTATGCTGATGACTTGGTAATAGCTGCTCAGTCAGAGGAGGAGTTGGAGACGCTGCTGCTGAGACTGGAGCGTGCCACTAAGAGGTGGGGCCTTACCATCAGCCCCACCAAAACTAAGCACCTGCCTGGGTATTTTGTACCATCGGACACTCCACCCCCACAACTCCCAATCGGTGATGGGGCAGTTGTGGAGAGAGTGGAGAGTTTCCCATACCTGGGCAGTGTGCTTATGACTGGCTCCAGTTTAACAGCAGAGGTCTCACTCCGAATCAGTCGAGCGGCAATATCTTTTCATCGGTTGCGTAACGCTGTGTGGAAGCTACCTGGTCTGTCGCTCCGCACTAAGCTTCAGGTCTTCTCGGCCACGGTCATTCCCTCCCTTCTCTACGCTTGCGAAACGTGGACCCCCCTAATGGAACATCTTCGCCGGTTAGAAACATTTAGGCTGGCCTGCCTACGATCCATCCTGGGTTTAACCAGACTGGATTGTGTGAGGAGCTCACAAATCCTTGAAAGATCTGGGCAGGGTCCCATCGGTGAGCTCCTCCGGCAGGCAAGGCTGCGATGGCTGGGTCATGTAGCCCGCATGCCCAGCCACCGCATGCCGAAACAGCTTTTGTTTGGCCGGATTGAGGGGGCTAAGCGGGCGCGGCACGGGCTAGAGAAGAGATGGAGTGATGTGGTACAGGAGGACGTGGAGCTGAGTGGACTTGCCGATGACTGGTACCAGCGGTGTCAAGATCGGCCTCTGTGGAGGAGGCTCGTGAAGGATGCTACTGGGCAGTTGGAGGCAGTCGCCCTCCAACAACAACGGAGGGCGGAGGAGCGACGCTCACAACAGCGAGCGGAGCGCCGGGTGGCTAAAGCACAGCAGGTTGGCACAGTAGGGGGCACAGGTGGTGCATCAGCCAGTCATCTCAGTCAGTCGACCCGTGGCACCTGGGTCTGCCCCGTGACCTCCTGCCAGTGGGCGTTCGACACTTCACGTGGCCTCAGGGTGCACATAGCCTGGCACAAGCGTCGTGGTGACGTCACCGCCACTTAGTGGCGAATGGCGGTTGTTGTTGTTGTTGTTGTCTGTGTGTGTGTCTGTGTGTGTCTATGTGTGTCTGTGTGTGTGTCTGTGTGTGTGTCTGTGTGTGTCTGTGTCTATGTGTGTGTGTGTCTATGTGTGTATCTGTGTGTCTGTGTGTGTCTATGTGTGTCTGTGTGTCTGTGTGTGTGTCTGTGTGTGTGTCTGTGTGTGTGCCTGTGTCTATATCTGTATGTGTCTGTGTGTCTATGCCCGTGTGTGTGCTTAGTGCTCCGTAGAGGAGTCCCATCTACGGTCTATCTCCGTGCCCTCTCCCTGCAACCTCCCTTGCCTCCGTCTGTCGCTCTCCCCTCCACTCTCCCCTTCACTCCCCCCTCTCCCCTCTCTCACCTCTCCCACCCCTTCCTCTCCACTCCCCCCTCTCCTCTGTCTCAACTCTGCTCTACTCACCACTCTGCCCTCCCACACGGACTCTCCCCCTCTCTTCTCTCGCTGCTAGCGACTTTCTTTACTCTCGTAGAGCGCCTTTCATCGAGCGCACCCTCTCCTGTCCCTCTCTCTCCTGTCCCTCTCTCTCTCCTGTCCCTCTCTCTCTCCTGTCCCTCTCTTTCTCTCCTGTCTCTCTCTCCTGTCCCTCTCTCTCTCCTGTTTCTCTCTCCTGGCTCCCTCCTCTCTCTCCTGGCTCTCACTCTCTCTTTTTTACGATCAGAAGAAACAAGAAGATGCTCGGTGTAGTCGGCACTTTGCTCCGTTCATCATTTCGTATTTTTTAATGCTTTGCTTTATGTAACCCCCCTCCCCCCCTTTTAAATAAAAGACCCAAAAAATATTTTCTTTTTTTCTCCTTTCCCCTTCCCTCTCTCTCTACCCCCTCTCCGCCCCCTCTCTTCCTACTCCATTTGGCTCTCTCTCGCTCTTTTTTTTCTTTATAACTACATCTCTCTCTCCATCTCTCCCCATCTCTCCATCTCTCTCTCTCCCCATCTCTTTCTCCTGGCTCTCACTCTCTCTCTCCTGGCTCCCTCCTCTCTCCTGGCTCCCTCCTCTCTCTCTCTCCTGGCTCCCTCCTCTCTCTCTCTCCTGGCTCTCACACTCTCTCTCCTGGCTCTCACTCTCTCCTGGCTCCCTCCTCTCTCTCCTGGCTCCCTCTCTCCTGGCTCTCACACTCTCTCTCTCTCCTGGCTCTCACACTCTCTTTTTTTTACAACAATGTTTTTATTCAACGGATTTGACATATAACAAGATGGACAATTTGAACAGCAGTCCATAGTAGGGGGGCACATTAGGGGGCACAGTTGGAACATCTGCCATTCATTTCAGTCAGTCAACCCATGGCACCAGGGTCTGTCCCGTGACCTCCTGTCAGCGAGCATTGGGCACATCACATGGCCTCAAAGTACACCTGGCCTGGCACAGGCATCGTGGTGATGTCACCGTCATGTAGTGGCAAATGGTGGGTGGTGGCATTGGGACCGCTTTTCAGTTAGGAGCAGGGCCTATTGAGTTAAGATGCCTGACCAGGAGGGAGTGGGGCCTAGTGAGCAAGGATGCCTGACCAGGAGGGAGTGGGGCCTAGTGAGTAAGGATGCCTGATCAGGAGGGAGTGGGGCCTATTGATAGTAAGGTCCATAGTTTTTCTTGGCCTTCTTGGGCTCTTCGCCATCAGTGGCAAATGAGGCCAATTTAATGGCGGTGGTGGTGGCGGCCACGTGGATGGCCTTGGCAGCATCCAATCTGTCGGCGTCGGTCGGGGTGGCAGCGGTTGATCGGTCTGCAGACGCAGGCATTGTGGTGATAGACCGTCGAGTTGTAACCGACCAGAAATGTTCTCGAACAAAATTACGGAATTTGCGAAACTTGGTTTTTCGATGGGTGGGGGGTGTGGTGGCACCCACGTCGATGGTGGTAGAACTCCTGGCCACAGTCGGGGTGCCAGCATTGCATCTCCCGGCATCAGTCGGGGTGGCAGTGGTGTCGGCGAGGGAGCAGCCAGGCGCAGCCGTGGTGGCAGCGTTGCATCTCCCGGCATCAGTCGGGGTGGCAGTGGTGTCGGCGAGGGAGCAGCCAGGCGCAGCCGTGGTGGCAGCAGCGTTGCATCTCCTGGCATCAGTTGGGTTGGCGGCAGTGGCGGCGAGGGAGCTGCCAGGAGCAGGTGAGGTTGTGGTGGCGGCTTTGGAGCTGCCAGGAGCAGCCGAGGTTGTGGTGGCGGCTTTGGAGCTGCCAGCAGCAGCCGCCAATGTGGCACTAGATCTACCAACTCCAGCCGGTGTGGAGCTGCCAGGAGCAGGTGAGGTTGTGGTGGCGGCTTTGGAGCTGCCAGGAGCAGCCGAGGTTGTGGTGGCGGCTTTGGAGCTGCCAGCAGCAGCCGCCAATGTGGCACTAGATCTACCAACTCCAGCCGGTGTGGAGCTGCCAGGAGCAGGTGAGGTTGTGGTGGCGGCTTTGGAGCTGCCAGGAGCAGCCGAGGTTGTGGTGGCGGCTTTGGAGCTGCCAGCAGCAGCCGCCAATGTGGCACTAGATCTACCAACTCCAGCCGGTGTGGTGGTGGGTGTAAATGACGTGCCAGCAGCAGCAGCCAGGGTGGTGGTGTTGTTGGTGTTGGTGGCGATGACCCTCCCAGCAGCAACCTCCGGGGCAGCGGCAATACTGCATGTGGCAGCTGGGGTAGCATTGGCGGTAGTGGTCGTGTTGGTGGACACCGTGGTCGTGTTGGTGGACACCGTGGCCGTGTTGGTGGACACCGTGGCCGTGTTGGTGGACACCGTGGCCGTGTTGGTGGACACCGTGGCCGTGTTGGTGGACACCGTGGTCGTGTTGGTGGACACCGTGGTCGTGTTGGTGGACACCGTGGCCGTGGCTTTCTTCAGGAAGGTCGTCTGGGTCTTCAGTTCCTTGAGCTGGCGACGCGTCATTTCCAGCAGCAGAAGGAGCTCCGCATTCTCCCGTCGTCCGTATCTGTAGCTGTTGCGGGCATATACAAAGAGGATGGCCAAGAATATCACGGACGCCGCCGTGAACGTGACCACCGCGGCCATCAGCGCGTCGCTACCCTTCGAGATGGCGGTAGGAGGCAGTTCGCAAGGGCAGTTGTCGCAGGGATTTCCGACGACATCTCGGTCTTCTCCTCCTTCTCCAGTGCTGAAGAAGTGGAACATTTTCCAAAAGAGGATAAGTAGCCCCTCGGGATCCGCCATCGTTGCCTGCGAGCTGCTGTGCGTCTTATCTCGACGACGAAGGCGATGCGAGTGACGTAGTTGCGAGGAAGTGACGTCACGGCGGGGGCGTGACCCTCCAGCGCCGTCACGTGGGTCACACGGCGTGCGGAGCCGCATGCTCCGCTCGTCGAGGGCGATGACGTCACTGCTGTGCAGCATGGCCGCTGCTGCTGCTGCTCACGCATCAGTCAGAATGTATTCACACTGCAGGGGGAATCCGATGAGCTATCAAGCTCTTTTGTCACAGATGTCCAGTAGGAGGCAGGGGGTCAGAACGTGACAACAAACTGCACAAAAACACAACAGCAGTGCAAAATGTAGGAAAGGTAAACATATCACAGAAAAATATATACGAAATAAAACTATTTTTTATCTTGGCAGGTAAAGCCTGCTGAGTTATTAGAAGCGACCTGGTCACAAATGATAGCTCAATAAAGTGGCTTATGGCGTGTAAAATTATAGCAGCGAAATAATATAAATTATCGAGAGGCATGTTTCTCATGAACTGGCAAATGTGTGTGTTATTAATCACGTAACAACCATTATTCATGAGCTACGTCGGGTGGAGGAGGGGTGTAAGACACAACAACTTTACTTGTCTTCTTTGGTTCTTTCGGTAAAGTCACGTAGATTGAGAATAAAATAATAAATTGATAAAATAACAATAATATTCTCACGACGTTTCGGCCACAACACAAGCGGCCTTCATCAGGTGAAGGGACGAGACTGTCTGGTATCAATTTATTATTTTATTCTCATTCTACGTGACTTTACCGAAATAACCAAAGAAGATGAATCCTTGCAGTCACGAAAGCTTTAAATCGAAATTTAACTTTACTTGTCTTGCTGTTTATATTCTCCTCAGCGATGCTTCTCCGTTGTGTATTATTATCCGATAATATATTATTATCCGATAATAATATATTATTATCCTGTTCAGATTTTAATTGTATCGACATTGAACTAATTTCTTTCACAGAAGTGGGTCGCTTTTAAAAAAAAATAGTTTAAATATTTGTTTCCCTGTAAACGATACAACTGTAAATAATATCTTTTTCGACATAGAATTGTAATGTATAATGACTTATTGTTAGTAGCTCAGCTGATTGGAGATTATATTGAGTTTATTGATAATATTGATGTAGTTTATATTTGAGTTTTTTTCATCAGTTTACTATATGGCATTCATTATATAGTGTAGTGTATACCCAGTTACTTTATGTTAATAGCTCAACTTATTGGAGAATATATTGAGTACATTGATTATATTGATTCGTTTTATTATTTTATTATTTCCCTTCTACGTGAGTTTACCGAAAGAACCAAGAAGATGTAAATAATAACTTTAAAAAAAACTTTGTAATCTTAACGCCTCGCGTGTGGAGAATTGGCGCGCGCTCGGCTCTGAGGGAACAAAAAAGAAACCGCCACTCGCGCCACCACGGAGACCCCTGTGTGTGTCTATGTGTGTGTCTATGTGTGTGTCTATGTGTGTCTTTGTGTGTGTGTCTATGTGTGTGTGTCTATGTGTGTGTGTGTCTATGTGTGTGTCTATATGTGTGTGTGTGTGTGTCTATGTGTGTGTCTGTGTGTGTGTGTGTCTATGTGTGTGTGTGTCTATGTGTGTGTCTATATGTGTGTGTGTGTGTGTCTATGTGTGTGTCTGTGTGTGTGTGTGTCTATGTGTGTGTGTGTCTATGTGTGTGTCTGTGTGTCTATGTGTGTGTCTATGTATGTGTGTGTCTATGTGTGTGTGTGTGTGTCTATGTGTGTGTGTCTATGTGTGTGTCTATGTGTGTCTATGTGTGTGTCTATGTGTGTGTGTGTCTATGTGTGTGTGTCTGTGTGTGTGTCTATGTGTGTGTCTATGTGTGTGTGTCTATGTGTGTGTCTATGTGTGTGTGTGTCTATGTGTGTGTGTCTGTGTGTGTGTCTATGTGTGTGTGTCTGTGTGTGTGTCTGTGTGTGTCTGTATGTGTGTCTGTACGTGTGTCTGTACGTGTGTCTGTGTGTGTGTCTGTGTGTGTGTCTATGTGTGTGTGTGTCTATGTGTGTGTCTATGTGTGTGTGTCTATGTGTGTGTGTCTGTGTGTGTGTCTATGTGTGTGTGTGTCTATGTGTGTGTGTGTCTATGTGTGTGTGTGTCTATGTGTGTATCTATGTGTGTGTCTATGTGTGTGTCTATGTGTGTCTATGTGTGTGTCTATGTGTATGTGTGTCTGTGTGTGTGTGTCTATGTGTGTGTGTGTCTATGTGTGTGTGTCTATGTGTGTGTGTGTCTATGTATGTGTGTGTGTGTCTATGTGTGTGTGTGTGTCTATGTGTGTGTCTATGTGTGTGTCTATGTGTGTGTGTCTATGTGTGTGTGTGTCTATGTGTGTGTGTGTCTATGTGTGTGTCTATGTGTGTGTGTGTCTATGTGTGTGTGTGTCTATGTCTGGCAAAACAACCCCCTACCTCCTCGCGGTGCCGGACGGGCAACTCTGTCGTGGACAGTGCTGTGGGGGGAGATCCAATTTTGATTGGCTCCTCCCCTCATGGCATATGTGTCCACCACAGGGGCTAAACGGGGGCTCTGGACGGGTGCGAGGGGCTGGTAACCCCTCCACCTTCAATTAATTACCACGAAACCACGAATTAAACTGAAATATGTAACTAATAAGCTTGTGCCGGAGGCCCCGGGGGGCCAGGCGTCTATGACGTCTCCTGGCCAAACCCCAATTGGCGGAGCCAGGAGATTGAATTCCTACCCTCGGGGCTACTCCAGAAACAACGAAAAGCCACTACGGGTGGCCACGTGGAATGTTCGAACGCTCATTGCAGAGGAGAGGCTGCCACTCCTCTGTCGGGAGCTGGACCGGTACCGCCTGGATCTATGCGGCATTCAGGAGGTCCGGTGAACCGGCTCTGGCTCCTGCCACCATGAGGGGTGGACAGTCCTCTACTCGGGGCAGCAGACTGCCAAACAACAGGGTGTGGGTCTTCTTTTGAACAAAAGAATGAAGGGCGCGTGGGAGCGTGGCGGTGAGGTGTGGGAAGCTGTAAGCCCCAGGCTACTTTGGGCTCGCCTTCCCATCAACCGGAGGCGAGGAATGGTGGTCGTGGTTACTTATGCCCCCACCGAAGATGAACATCCGTGGAGGGATGCAGGCAAAGCCGATGAGTCAGATGCCTTCTATGACCTCCTGTCACAGGTACTGGCTAAAGTGGCCCCTCGGGATAGAGTCATCATGTTGGGTGACTTCAATGCCCGAGTTGGTCATGATACTGGCACCTGGTCTGGAGTGATTGGAGGGCATGGGCCAGATCAGCTCAATAACAACGGTAGGAGGCTGCTAGATTTTTGTGCAGCCCATGGGCTTGTAATTACCAACACGCTGTTCCGGCATCGGCGCATCCACACAACATCATGGATGCATGCCGGGTCCAAGCAAGAACATCTGCTGGACTACATAGTGACGGACCAGCAAATGCGAGCCCATGTCCTTGACACCAGGACCTACCGTGGAGCTGATCTGCCCTCTGACCATCGACTAGTCATCTGTAAGATGCGCCTGCCATTCTTCCACTCCGGTGGTGGGTGTACACCCAGGACCCCATTCCAACCTAAAGTGGCCTGGTCTCAGTTATCTGATGAAAGTTGCAAGCGAGAATTTCATCATCGCTTGCGGCTGGGATTGGCATCGTCCCCGATTCCTCCTGATGTCGAGGATAAATGGGCGAGGTTTAGGACTGTGACTCATGCAGCTGCAATGGCTGCTTTGGGTACGCGGTCCAGACCTCCCCAGAGACCCTGGCTGACAGAGGAGGTGTTCAGGATGGTTGAGAAAAAGCGACAGGCCCACTGTCATCGGCTACAGAATCCCACGTCAGAGAATGAGGAGGCTTACCGCAGCCTTCGCTCGGAGGTTCGGAGAGCCGTGAGGCGCTGCAAGGATGGGTGGTGGTCGCGGGTTGCTGAGGAGATGGAGTCTGCCTCAGTGGCCCGTGATCACAAATCTCTATTTAACTCCATCAAAAAGTAACCTGCAGCACCACACCTATTACCATCATTAGGGGAAAAAACGGTGATCCAATCTCCGACCCCCAGGAACAGGTTCGCAGATTTGCTGAGCATTTCTGTGAGGTCCTGGGGGAGGGAAAATCCCTCAGCCAGGAAAACATCGTGGCACAAAGTGAGGATGACCCTGCTGAGGCTGCGGTGCCTCAAATATTGGAAGAAGTCACCCCCTGTGAGTGGCTGGCTGAGGTGCCATCTGCTGAGGAAGGCGGCCGGGAGTCTGAGACCAGGAAAGGCAGCGGGCAGAGATGATCTCCCAAGCGAAATGCTGAGGGAGGGTGGCGTTTGTGCACAGACTGCCCTATATGACATCATAACAACAGTCTGGACCACTGGACGGGTTCCGCAGGATTGGAAGGATGCCCTGGTGGTCCCCCTTTTTAAGAAGGGGGACCGCACAGACTGTAACAACTACAGGGGCATCTCACTCCTCAGTGTGCCGGGAAAGGTCCTGGCAAGGATTATTCAGCATCGCCTTGCCAGGCACGCTGAGGAGAGGCTTGCGGAGCCCCAATGCGGTTTCAGGAAATGGCGGTCCTGCACAGATGCCATATTTTCTGTCCGTCTGCTACAGCAGAGGTGTAGGGAATTCCAACAAGACCTACATCTCTGCTTTATTGACCTGATCAAGGCCTATGATACCATCAGTAGGCCTGGGCTCTGGGTCGTTCTTCGTGCTTTTGGAGTACCTGACCCTCTGCTCACGATCATTAAGGACCTTCATGATGGTGAGCGGGCCCGGGTAAAACTACGTGGCCGGGAGTCAGAGCCATTCCCTGTACACCTTGGGGTGCGACAGGGATGTCCTCTGGCTCCCACATTATTTAACATCTATTTTGACCACGTAGTTCGTGAAGCCTTCAATAGCTGTACCGGGGGAATCTCCATATGGTACAGATATAATGGGAGGCTAATCGATGCCCGGGTGCGGTCAAGGGATGGCTCCCTATTGCTCAACCACGTTATGTATGCTGATGATTTGGTAATAGCTGCTCAGTCAGAGGAGGAGTTGGAGACGCTGCTGCTGAGACTGGAGCGTGCCACTAAGAGGTGGGGCCTTACCATCAGCCCCACCAAAACTAAGCACCTGCCTGGGTATTGTGTACCATCGGACACTCCACCCCCACAACTCCCAATCGGTGATGGGGCAGTTGTGGAGAGAGTGGAGAGTTTCCCATACCTGGGCAGTGTGCTTATGACTGGCTCCAGTTTAACAGCAGAGGTCTCACTCCGAATCAGTCGAGCAGCAATAACTTTTCATCGGTTGCGTAACGCTGTGTGGAAGCTACCTGGTCTGTCGCTCCGCACTAAGCTTCAGGTCTTCTCGGCCACGGTCATTCCCTCCCTTCTCTACGCTTGCGAAACGTGGACCCCCCTAATGGAACATCTTCGCCGGTTAACAACATTTAGGCTGGCCTGCCTACGATCCATCCTGGGTTTAACCAGACTGGATTGTGTGAGGAGCTCACAAATCCTTGAAAGATCTGGGCAGGGTCCCATCGGTGAGCTCCTCCGGCAGGCAAGGCTGCGATGGCTGGGTCATGTAGCCCGCATGCCCAGCCACCGCATGCCGAAACAGCTTTTGTTTGGACGGATTGAGGGGGCTAAGCGGGCGCGGCACGGGCTAGAGAGGAGATGGAGTGATGTGGTACAGGAGGACGTGGAGCTGAGTGGACTTGCCGATGACTGGTACCAGCGGTGTCAAGATCGGCCTCTGTGGAGGAGGCTCGTGAAGGATGCTACTGGGCAGTTGGAGGCAGTCGCCCTCCAACAACAACGGAGGGCGGAGGAGCGATGCTCACAACAACGAGCGGAGCGCCGGGTGGCTAAAGCACAGCAGTTTGGCACAGTAGGGGGCACAGGTGGTGCATCAGCCAGTCATCTCAGTCAGTCGACCCGTGGCACCTGGGTCTGCCCAGTGACCTCCTGCCAGCGGGCGTTCGACACTTCACGTGGCCTCACGGTGCACATAGCCTGGCACAAGCGTCGTGGTGACGTCACCGCCACTTAGTGGCGAATGGCGGTTGTTGTTGTTGTCTGTGTCTGTGTGTGCCTATGTGTGTCTGTGTGTGTGTCTGTGTGTGTGTATCTGTATGTGTGTGTCTGTGTCTATGTGTCTGTGTGTGTGTCTGTATGTGTCTGTGTGTGTGTGTCTGTATGTGTCTGTGTGTGTGTCTGTGTGTGTGACTGTGTGTGTGACTGTGTGTGTGTCTGTGTGTGTGTCTATGTGTGTGTCTGTGTGTGTGTCTGTGTCTGTGTGTGTCTGTATGTGTCTGTGTGTGTGTCTATGTGTGTGTATGTGTCTGTGTGTGTGTCTGTGTGTGTCTATGTGTGTGTCTGTGTGTTTGTCTGTGTGTGTGTCTGTGTGTGTGTGTCTGTATGTGTGTCTGTACGTGTCTGTCTGTGTCTATGTGTCTGTGTGTGTGTCTGTGTTCGGCCGGATTGAGGGGGCTAAGCGGGCGCAGCACGGGCTAGAGAAGAGATGGAGTGATGTGGTACAGGAGGACGTGGAGCTGAGTGGACTTGCCGATGACTGGTACCAGCGGTGTCAAGATCGGCCTCTGTGGAGGAGGCTCGTGAAGGATGCTACTGTGTGTGTCTATGTGTGTCTGTGTGTGTGTCTGTGTGTCTATATCTGTATGTGTCTGTGTGTCTATGCCCGTGTGCGTGCTTAGCGCTCTGTAGAGGAGTCCCATCTACGGTCTATCTCCGTGCCCTCTCCCTGCAACCTCCCTTGCCTCCGTCTGTCGCTCTCCCCTCCACTCTCCCCTTCATTCCCCCCTCTCCTCTGTCTCACCTCTCCCACCCCTTCCTCTCCACTCCCCCCTCTCCTCTGTCTCAACTCTGCTCTACTCACCCCTCTGCCCTCCCACACGGACTCTCCCCCTCACTTCTCTCGCTGCTAGCGACTTTCTTTACTCTCGTAGAGCGCCTTTCATCGAGCGCACCCCCTCTCCTGTCCCTCTCTCTCTCCTGTCCCTCTCTCTCTCCTGTCCCTCTCTCTCTCCTGTCCCTCTCTCTCCTGTCCCTCTCTCTCTCTCTCCTGTCCCTCTCTCTCCTGTCCCTCTCTCTCTCCTGTCCCTCTCTCTCCTGTCTCTCTCTCTCTTGTCCCTCTCTCTCCTGTCCCTCTCTCTCCTGTCCCTCTCTCTCTTTTTTTTGTTTGCAGGGTGTATTTCAGAATTGTGATTAAGCAAACAATGCAACAGATTTTAGAAGCATTTATGGAGAGTTGGAGTTGGGGCCCTTCTTCTTGCCGAAGCTGGGCACCACGTTGACGAAGCGCCGGTTGTACTGGATTCGTCGCTTGGCGCGTCCCGTTTTCTTCTTCTTTTTCTCCTGTTTGGCGACTTTGGGAGTCTGACCCTTCACCTTTCCGGCACGCGCCAGCGAGCCGTGCACTTTACCTCCCAAGAGGCGAGCGGTCAGCTCCAGGGTGGCGTGCTCAGCCAGGCCGCACTGTTCCAGCACGGCGTCATCTTCCAGGGGGGCCCCGGCCACCGTGAGGACCTGCTCCTCGGCAGGGATCCCCTCCAAAGGAGCAATGCGCTCCTTCAGCTCCTGGACAGTTTCATGTGCAGAAATGTCCAACGCGTGGACATTCTGACCTCGTACGAACAGCTGCATGTTTAAGCTGCGAGGCGTCTCTCTCTCTCCTGGCTCCCTCCTCTCTCTCTCTCTCTCCTGGCTCTCACTCTCTCTCCTGGCTCCCTCCTCTCTCTCTCCTGGCTCTCACACTCTCTCTCTCTCTCCTGGCTCCCTCCTCTCTCTCTCCTGGCTCTCACACTCTCTCTCTCTCCTGGCTCTCACTCTCTCTCTCCTGGCTCCCTCCTCTCTCTCTCCTGGCTCTCACACTCCCTCTCCTGGCTCCCTCCTCTCTCTCCTGGCTCCCTCCTCTCTCTCTCCTGGCTCTCACTCTCTCTCCTGGCTCCCTCCTCTCTCTCCTGGCTCCCTCCTCTCTCTCTCCTGGCTCTCACTCTCTCTCCTGGCTCTCACTCTCTCTCCTGGCTCCCTCCTCTCTCTCTCTCCTGGCTCCCTCCTCTCTCTCTCCTGGCTCTCACACTCTCTCTCTCTCTCCTGGCTCTCACACTCTCTCTCCTGGCTCCCTCCTCTCTCTCTCCTGGCTCTCACACTCTCTCTCCTGGCTCTCACACTCTCTCTCTCTCTCCTGGCTCTCACACTGTCTCTCTCCTGGCTCCCTCCTCTCTCTCTCCTGGCTCTCACTCTCTCTCTCCTGGCGCCCTCCTCTCTCTCTCCTGGCTCTCACTCTCTCTCCTCTCCCGCCACACGATGCGTGTCGGGCGTGGTGCTTGCCACCCTCCCCCCAACTCGTGTGCCGTGCTGGCCTTTTCCATAGGTGCTACTTGCTAACAGCGCTTGCCCCAACAGTCCGTTAAGGATATTTGTCTTTGTATGTATCCGCGTATGTTGAACTTTTTTCGCACCATACGTAGGCCAACCGCGCTAAATCGGATGTGCGGGGGAATGACAACCAACTACTGCACGGTAGTTTGAAGAAACGAGTTTTCAATCTGGATGATTTAGAGGTGCATAGCTCCCCCGTGGCTTCCCGATATCAGAAGGAAAGAACGTTCCAGACGGCCGCAGAAGCGCATCTGCCGTCTTTGTTCGAGGGCGAGCAGCCAAAACATAAATATGCTGCGAGCGATGACCGCCGGGAGCTCGCGTGACCGACAGTTCACGCTCCGTGACGAGGCCGGCGAGGTGATGATGTCGTGTGCTTCATCAGTGGCAAGGAGCAACTTCGCGTGTGCCACCTCATCAATGAATTCGTTCGACCGGCTAAGCGAGTGCAGCTCGGCGAGCTCCGGGCGCACGCGGTCGGATCTTGCAGCGGTCCGTCTCGAACACGTGCGACCGTGAGCGATCTACAACGCTGAAGCGAGAGCGAGAGAGACGGCTCGCTCTCTCTCGCTCTCTCTCTCTGCTGTGCTCTCGCTGTCTCTCGCTCAGCTCGTTACGCCAGGCGTCGTGCAACCAAAATCACAAGAGACATTTTAAAAAAAAAATCCGGTGAGAGAGAGATAGATAGAAAAAAAACTCACTACATTTCAAGAGCCCCAATGCACGCGAATACTGTAACGTCACGAAGCAGTCCTTTAAGGAGCCGCAATGTGGCTCGGAAGGAATCCACGTTTTTCCAACCCTCTGCGTTTCGCTCTCCTCCTCGCTCTCCCCACCGTGTATTGTTAACAAGCCCTTATTACAGTGTCGCGTTTGTTCTGCCCCAATTACATAATATGCTGTGTGTGTGTAGCTTCCGTGTCTTCTCTCTGTATTCCCAGTCCATTTGCTGTCGATCTCAATTTTCTACCGTGTGTTTCCCAGGCTTAACAGTTTATATCTTTAGGTTTATGGGTCTCGGCCTTATAGTGTTTGTGTCGTAATATCCTCCCTCGCGCTGTGTGTCTGTCTCGTGTTGAGCGAGACGCGCAGCAGAATGAGACGCACCAAATACACTCATCAATGTCTCTCTGCGGTGGGTACCATTTCTCTCCCACTCGGACTCAATCTGTGCCACGCTTCTCGATACCCGTTACCGTGTGTCTTCAGTGTTGAACGCGCGACCCGGTCTCTGCATTTTTAATCGCACTGATTTACATATCGCGTCATTTCGATGTATCTGCATATGCAGTTTCTCTATACGGGGTTAATGCATTAATTTTAGAATTCGTACAAATATAACATTCGTTAAAATAAATATGTATACTGTTGTGTTTTCTGCCGTCGCCTCTCGCTCGGTAACCCCCGCTGGTAATGGGTGCCCCTATCCACGATGACTCCTCGGGTCAACCTCGGTCCGTCAACCATGTCAGAGCTGCAGATCCCATTGAATATGGGATCGGCGAGCGGTGCTTTGCAAGCGGTGTCCCGTTTGAAGAATACACAATATACTCCAGTGTGCATGCTATGATTTGAATCGACCCGTATTGCCGGAACTCGCCCCGACCGCTTGCCAGCCCACTTTAGTGTCGCTCAGTTGTTAAAAAGCTTAGCAGGGTCCTGAGCAGCTCGCACTAAGTGTAGCTTCATGAAATTATCCAAAATAACCAAGTTAGGGGTCTTAAAAGAACATTGTATATCCACCACACAGCTTTTAACTTATTCAATACACTTTCAGTGTGCCTTTTGTTCCCTAGCTCCACTGCAGTTTCTATTCGACTCCACTGCAGTTGAATATTCATACTTTGCTCTTAAAATTATACCTGAGAAAACAAACAAAAAGTTACGTTCGCCAAAACAGCATAAACGCCATTCTTCCATCGCAAATTCTAGAGACATGACCCTGCGACAATAAGCAATGCACATCAACAGATGATTCATCATCATCAGTGCCGGATTATCCATGTACATACTGTACACATTCTACAGGCCCCGCACTTTCAAGGGCCTCGCGCTAAATGCTTTCAAGCTATCAATTCCGGTACAGTGATTCTGCACTTGCTCTATTACTATAGTACTATACTGCCTTCAACTTTTATGAATGACTGGGTGTTTAAGGTTAGCGATTTGTCGTATTATCTGGCTGTATAGCAAATAAGAAATACAATTACTTTACTATGGAAGTAGAAAATGAGTGTTTTAAAATGTATGTGTTTTTGTATTATTTAGGGCCCCTTTGTAACATATGCTACAGGCCCTGCACTAGCTTAATCCGGCACTGATCATCATCATCGTCCTTTCAGTCCTAATTAAGCAGTGAATTATGCTTGGGTTATCCCAATACAATCTGTGACCGGACCACTCAGTTATAGCCTAAAGATCATTAAGCGACTGTTGGACCAAGCGCTGTTAGCGAGCACCTCTTCAGGCAAGCATTGCACACGAGGGTGCGAGTTGCCAACATCACGTCTGGTCGCCTTTTGCCTACCCAAGTGCTGATGTTTACACACCCGCACCACGTGTTCATGTTAAGGCCGAGTCGACCTAGGGGAGGCCCGTGAATGGTCAAAATATGCACCACTGTTATTGGTCGCGAGCATGCAATCGAACTCGGATCGTCAGGTTCGTAGCGCAGTGCGCCAACCACGACACGACTGCTACACGTACGTACAAACACCAACACGTCTCTGCCGATGGGACAAATGTGTCCTCATTCCTCATATCCGTGATGGTGCTGTGCCACTGCACACAACCACTGCTGCATCTCGGCTGGTGACCAACGCCACTCTCTAAAGGGATGTCGTCGGAGGGTTTTTTCATTGCTCGCTCGACAGAAGGGGGCGATTTCCTCGCAGAAAACTGTCAGGTCGGTTGATTCTGCCGCAAATCAACAAATGTCTCGGCGACAAACGCGACAGTGGCCATTTGGCTCTCGCGGTCGCCTAACATTCACGGAGCGCCAGCAACTCCAACACTGGGCATTCGGCGGTGTCGCGGTGACTGGGGTGAAAACAATTGTGGGGGAAGAAAAAAAAGCATTCTGGGCCAGTAAACCAGTCTTTTGAGGTCCCTGATGGGAACAATTGAAGCAATTGGCGGGACCCCGGGGTCCCATTCGCTGCCCCGGGGTGGGAAAAACCTTCGTAGCGACACGAGTCTTGTTACCTTACCGACAACAAAACTAGTGGTCAATCGATTGGCCTCGTCGAGAGCTACTCGGGGCACTAAGTTTCGTAAAAAGTTGAAAAATTACATAACACGTTAAATTCACTGCCTGGGGGAGCGGGCTCGCCTTGGCAAAGAAGCTGAGGATCGACGGCTGACCGGAGGGCGTCGTCGCCGCGCGCGACTGCGGCGGACGCCCCCCGGGGCTCGCGTTTGGCCGGTGGGGTGGCGCCCGTCGTGTTGATCGCCGCCTGCTGCTGCTGGCGCTTGTTGGCGCGGCGAGTCTGGGCGGGCGGCGCGTTGCTGTCGGGGTCACGTAGTGGGGCGGACTGAACAACAATAATAATAATTATTGACCTGATTTTTGCGGGACCCCAGGGTCCCGCCAAATGATTCAATTAAGGAACATCTATCCACTGCGTTGATGTTGCTACAGTAAAAAATAAAAATGGGAAAACACTGGTAAGTGGTCTGCCTATTTAATAGTTAATCTAGGTCCAGAGAATCACCTGGGAGGGCCCTACAGCCCACAGGAGGCCACAGCAGCTGCAGATTTATCAATTAAAACAGGTTTGCGCATCTTTGTGTTTACCAACCCAGTGGCAGTGAAAGGGAGAGGTGTGAAGAAAAATGGTTTTCATTAAAATGAACCAAAGAAATGTAATTGTCTGTAATGTTTTCGCCTGTATGCGTAGCAGGCAGCCTTGAAAATAAATCACACACAGGTAATTACTGTGTAACTCACTTCTTTTGTTGGGCATGGTCATTAATGGTCATTGTTTATACCTTTTAAATGCACTACACTATTTACTTTTACAAGGTCAAAATTGACTTCATGTCTGTGTTGAAAGAAAACCGTGGACCCACCAAGAAGCCCGAGGTATATATAACTTTAACACATCGCATCCATAGGGGCCGTCCATAAATGACGTCACGCGATTTTTGACCCCCCCCCTTCGACACGCAGCGTCACAAAAAGTCAGACCCCCTCCCTCAAATATGACGTCACAAAGCTCTGCTCCCCCCCCCCCCAAAAATATATAAAACATGCTTAAAATCGCTTTAAACTATTGTCATTGTAGTGCGTATTTAATGTGACCCTGCACTGATGTTATTGGAGAAAAACATTTATTAAAAAGTCTATTTAATTAAGTAGAACGTGTTGTCTATATTTATTTAAAGTTGCGCATTTTGATGTGACGTCACATTTCTCACCCCCCCCCCCCCCTCGTCACACATCGTCACAAATGTCTGACCTCCCCCTCCCCAGGTGCGTGACGTCATTTATGGACGGCCCCATACGAGACACAATTCGAACAAAAACAGCCCATCACACCACAGTGCGACGGTCAAAAATTTTAATAGGGGTCTCCCAAACACCCTTTGTAGGGACCCATCATAGTGTGATGGGTTACTTGTTTGTAATTTATTTGGCGACCACATATCTGGGAGGCTCAACCTTGGACTTTCGGTGGGTGGACTGGCAGTCTCCCTCCATAAGCCCCGCCCACCTCACATGGCCACGCCCACTCGACCACTCGCCCTGCGAGGCACAGTGAAGGGCCCTCACTCTTGGTGATGCTGGCCCCATCGACTGCTCATCGGCCCCGCATACTCGAACAACAACAACAACCGCCATTCGCCACTAAGTGGCCTGTGCCAGGCCATGTGAACTTTAAGGCCACGTGAAGTGTCGAACGCCCGCTGGCAGGAGGTCAAGGGACAGACCCAGGTGCCATGGGTCGGCTGGCTGAGATGAGAAGTCCCCGACTTTTTCCCCCTATCACGAGTCGAGCACGAAACCATGCATCTCATAAGGAGGACAAAATCACGATTTGCACCAAAAGCTTCGCCACACCACACACACGCGTACACGTGCAGCGTTTCCGAAACCAGGAACGCTTTTACTTATTTACCAAATATCAGCTGTGTGCAATGTGCAAATCAAGCTAACCTCCATTTATATGGCCAAGATGAGCGTGTAACTAACTGGGTTGCAAGGCAAAGCACGGGGGCTTTGGAAACCTGCGATGTAAACATCGGCTGCTTGTTCTCGGGTTGCTATGCACACAACGTGCCAACAGAGGGCATGCACGGTTTTCCTAGATTTCTTCCCAAGGATGTTTTGTGTCCTATCTGTTTCATGCATTTGAGATAATTATCGTTTCATACGGACGAGTACGTTGTGATATCGTGATCGCATTACTTTGGCGCTACGAATATTGAAAAACGCCAGGGAATAACCATTTTTTTTGTTCTTCTTCTTTGGTTCTTTCGGTAAAGTCACGTAGAATGAGAATAAAATAATAAATTGATAAAATAAAATACCACAATAATATTCTCACGACGTTTTGGCCACAACACAAGCGGCCTTCATCAGGTGAAGGGACGAGACTGTCTGGTAGGACAGCGCTGGAGTGAAAAAGCCACGCTCAGATCACGACCTTTAAGCTGTGTGAGAAGAAACAAAGCGCCTTGACAAAGGAATTAGCATATAATTTAGCATTGAAATGGCTGAGTGATTAGCTTGTGACTGGTCACAGAAATGACTATGTTAAAGTTAAAGCATACACATCCGCAGAGGCACCCCTTGACAAAGGAATTAGCATAGAATTTAGCATTGAAATAGCTAAGTTAAAGCATACACATCCGCAGAGGCACCCCTTGACAAAGTAATTAGCATAGAATTTAGCATTGAAATAGCTGAGTGATTAGCTTGTAACTGGTCACAGAAATAGCTATGTTAAAGTCAGAGCATACACATTCACCGAGGCACCTAGTACAAATCAAACAGGAGAATTTAGCATTGAAATAACTAGGCGAATTTAGCATTGAAATAACTGAGTGATTAGCTAGGGACTGGTCACAGAAATGGCTATGTTGAAGTCAAGGCCTACACATCTGAGCTATTCACAGTAACTGGGTATACAATACAATATATAATGAATACTATATAGTGAACCAATAAAAAACTAAGATATAAATTACCTTAATGTTATCAATAAACTCTATATTCTCCAACCAGCTAAGCTATCAACAATAAGTCGTTATATATCACAATGCTATATGGCGAAAAAATGGGTGGATTCTTACCCTCAACTTTAGCAACACGGATAGCTACGGGCCCCGTTCAGACGGACGAGTTCATCCATGGTCGGAACAGAGGAGGGGAGAGAGACAGCTGCGAGGCGCTATTATACTCCATGTTGTAAACCATACCATTAACCGTGGTGTGAGAGGTATTAAGAGTCAATGCTGGCGAAAGAGCTGCGGTCTGAAGGTCATCGTAAAATACAATTAATTAAGAACGGAAATGGTTTAAAACATCTTTCCAATGGTTACTAAGCCAGAATCCATCTTCTCGGTTGAAATTGTCTCTGTGCTTGTATATGTGAATGGCCTCATGAACGAATCTCTCATGGTAGCTGGTTGGTTTGCAAAGAACCTCCGTCTTGGAGAAGTCAATGGCATGTGAGCCCACTGAATGATAACAGTGATCTGCCACGGCAGAGGAGTTCGTTCTACCGTACTTCAAGTCTGCTTTATGTTCGTGGATGCGGTCCGAGATATGTCGTTTGGTTTCTCCAATGTAGCTACTACCACAGAGGCACTTTAGTTTGTAAACGCCCAGGTACTGTATGTCTGGAACAGAATCTTTTACAGATGTAACTAAATTACGGATTTTATGTACTGTGTTGAATCGGACCTGGATCTTGTGTTTATTCAGGATTTTGGAGATCTTTTTAGTGACCCCTGCAATGTAGGGTAAGGTGATGGTTTTGAGTGGCTCCACAAGAACTACTCAACGGAGTGATGGTTTTGAGTGGCTCCACAAGAACTACTCAACGGAGTGATGGCTTTTCGGATTATGTAGTCGGAGTAACCATTAGCCCTGAGAGCCTGGTGTACGCGCTTGAGTTCATTGGTAATGTGTTCCTGGTCGGAAATGCATTGGGCTCTAAACTTTGGTGTCACACCGAGACACTTACCGGTTAATGATATCATTGCCCATGTCGACGTTGCACTCAAGGGCTTGAGTCACATCTCTGCAGACGTAGCAAGATCTGAAATCGCTGCAACCCTCAAAAACGCTAAGTTGCCACCCAGCAACATCAGCAAAGACGAACGTTTTGAATTATCTCAATTAAAAAAGAGGGATGATATTGTCGTCCTCTCAGCCGACAAGGGCAATGCCACTGTCATCATGGACAAAACAGAATATAACAACAAAATTCAAGAACTACTCAACGATGGCAGCTATACAAAAATAAAAAGAGATCCCACCAACAGCCTGGTTACCAAAACGAACAAAATCATCTCTGATTCAACAGCATTGATGAGATCAAACAGTTCTCGTTGAAACCCTCTGCTGCCAGACCACCAAGATTATATGGCCTTCCAAAGATACACAAAGAAGATACACCCCTTCGTCCCATCGTCTCTACTATCAACTCCCCCACCTATAAACTGGCACGTTTCCTTGCTGATATACTGCGACCTATCACTGGAAAAACACCTCTGCGGTACTAAATTCTACTCACCTGGTATCGACAATCAAAGGCATTTCCCTGTCCCCAGACGACCTGCTTGTCAGTTTTGATGTGGTGTCCTTGTTCACCAAAGTCCCTGTACCTGACACAATCGCTATCATTGAAGACCTGGTTCATCAAGGACTGCATACTGATGTACCCCACCTGGTGAGACATTGCTTAACCAACACATACTTCACCTGGAATGGAACTTTCTACAAACAAACTGAGGGCACCCCAATGGGCTCCCCCCTATCTCCGGTTGTAGCCAACGTATTCATGGAAAAAATTGAAACTGACGCCATCCAGACTGCCACTCTACGCCCGACCTTATGGAAGAGGTACGTGGATGACACCTTTGTCATCTGGCCAAATGGCCAGCCTGCTCTGGACCAATTCCGCGACCACATCAATTCCATACACCCAGCCATCAGATTTACCATGGAGGTCGAAAAAGATGGCAAACTACCCTTTTTAGATGTCTTAATTAAAAGGAGACATGATGGTTCAATGAGCCACTCTGTCTACAGGAAAGCTACTCATACAGATGCTTACTTGAAACCGGATTCCCACCACCATCCATCCCAGAAGAACTCCCTCATCAAGACTCTATACCATAGAGCCCAATGCATTTCCGACCAGGAACACATTACCAATGAACTCAAGCACGTACACCAGGCTCTCAGGGCTAATGGTTACTCCGACTACACAATCCGCAAAGCCATCACTCCAGTCATGCAGAAGGATCCTCTTGTGGAGCCACTCAAAACCATCACCTTACCCTACATTTCAGGGGTCACTAAAAAGATCTCCAAAATCCTGAATAAACACAAGATCCAGGTCCGATTCAACACAGTACATAAAATCCGTGATTTAGTTCCATCTGTAAAAGATGCTGTTCCAGACATAGATGCCGCCACCGCCGCGCACTGATGGATATTTCTCACGTAAAACAAAATGTGAAGGGTGCACGAGTGTTTACCTGCCATACACGTCACTAAAGATGGAGAGTAAAGAATGCACTCCCCTCTGACCACAATAGAGCAATAACACTGTTTACCTGTGGCACACTATTGGAAGGGAAATAGAGCCAAAGATATGCAGACAGGGCAAGATGCCTGAGGAAGAGAAGGGATGCCAGGACAGAAGTCCCCAAAGGCAAAGAGGGCACGGCTCAAGATCAGAATCAGAATAATTATTTAGACTGGAGGAATCCGATGAGCTATGAAGCTCTTTTTTCACAGATATCAATTAGGGGCAGGTCAGAACGTCAGAACAAAAAGCACGATAGGAGTGCAATGTATAAGAAATGTAAGAAAATCACTGTAAATAAATAGAAAAAATAGAATCAGTATATAAGTTTAAGTTTCATCAATAGAACAATTCTCATGCTTGGGCAAAGCAGCAAAACAACAGAAAAAAACAGTCCCAGGCCACACGAAGACAACACATAGTCCCTCAATAAAATGCCACTTTAAAATTGAAATTTAATTACGTGCAAATGCATTCGTATCCAGAAGTAACATTCTGCTACAGGATATTTTTGGAAGGCAGATTTACGATGTTAAGGGAGGAAACCGGGTTGTTTCAAAACGTTGTGCTGCAACGGCAAAGGCTTCTTCTTGGGTTAGTTAAAAGGCAATTAGATGGATGTCATGGGTTTCTTTGGTTTGACAGTGGGGTTGATTAATTCGCTAATTATAGCACAGATTTGCCAATAAGGATTTCATGGATGATCAGGGCCCAATGTAGATTTATTTTTTGCATCAAGTGAGTTGACTGTGAGTAACCCCCAAATATGAAGAGAGGGGATTGGTGGCTGAGAACGAGCAGACAGAGATGAGGGGAGGGGGAGGAATGGGAAAGGGAGCTGCGGGGATAAAAGGGGACGTCGGCAGGATGGAAGGGGAGAGAGAGAGCTGTGAATGAAGAGGAGAGAGCTGTGGATGTACGGAGGGAAATGTGTCTGGAATAAAAGGAGTGGCACCTTTCCTGTCTCTGTGTCTTGGTGAGGAGAGTGACCGCTACTCTGTCAATCCGATGCCACATTGTCAGTCACAAGGGTTGTTTGACCATACTTCACCATACTGCTCAGTGTGCGTCGGTTAATGGGGTGATGGGAACGAGGACCCTTTCAGATATCCCTCTCTGCTGATGCTGGCCATGGCCGGGAATTAATCGCAGGAGCCGGGTTCATTGCGAGGTGAGCGTAGCACTGTCATCACCACCCCACCACTGTGAGGAAACGGTACACAGTACATGTGTTTTTTTGTTCTGCTTTTTTGCTTAAGGTTTTTTTCATTTCATCACAGTTCAAACCAAGACAGAATTTGCCTCAATTACGGGAACTGTCGAGTAATATTTATTGCGAACATGAAAGTTATTAGGCATGTGAAATTACAAGAATATACATTTATTTTAAAAGTCTGACCCGCACATTCAGCTGATGTTATTGTACAACACCTATCCACCTTTATCTTCCACAAAAATTATTATTATTATACGCTGCTTCTACATACAGAATCAGGTGCTTATTCTAGTCCGAGTTGACTGAGGCCCGATGCTAATTCGGATACCAATTGCCACCGGTGTTGTACAAAATTGTCAGGCTTTGAACTTGGGTGACCAGGATTAAAGCGCACTGCGCTACCCAATATGTCACTGCTCCCTACAAAGACAAAGATCCCCCTTATAGCCTTACCAGACTGTTGGGGCAAGTGCTGTTAGCGAGCACCTATGATGGCCGGCACAGCACACGAGGGGGTGGGTGGCCAGCACCACGCCCGGCCGCCTTTGTCTCTCTCGTGGCAAAGTTTTTACGCATCACACTAGGTACTCATTTGAGACTTAGTTAACATAGGGGAGGCCCAGGACCGGTTCAGATAATCGTCACTGTGGTGTTGGCCGCGAGCGGGAATTGAACTCGGGTCGTCGAGTTCGTAGCGCAGCGCGCCAACCGCTGCACCACCGCTCCCCACACACACACACGGGTATGCACAGTGCGCTATCCTATATGTCACTGCTCCCTGCACGCACACACACACACATACGTTAAACCAAAATGTGATCTTCGTCACATCCTTGAAAATAGCCTGAAGACATGGGCACTGGAAGAAGAAAAAAAATGACTTAGCAAGGCTGGCATTTTGGAAAGGCCAAGTCGTTATTATTGAAAGAAAACAGCGGGGAAGAAGCATCAAGATGTGATATTTACCGCCTTCTTTAAAGATTTTTGAGGCCAGGCATTTAACACCACCAGGGGCTAGGGCCCAGCTTCACAATGGGGGCACTGCATAGGGATTTATAATGGATTAATTTACCATTCTAACTTCACTTATACTATTAAATGAACAATTTATCGTGGTTGGCTACGAACGATGCAAGATAGGTTGAACAACGTACATACATTACTGCACAAAAAATACGGAAAATCCAATCATAATCTTCGTTATCAGCCGCACTATATTGACTGCTGGATGAAGGCTTCCCCAAGTCATCACCATTTCTCACAGTCCCACGGTGTCGGGATCGAGCACCTCTGCTCATCTTCTGTCATCTGTCCATCTCCTTGTTGGGCTTCCTCTAAGACATCATTCGTCCTTTGTTTGCCATGACACCACCAGTCTCATCCATTCGCCATAATGTTCTGTTTACTGCTTGATAAAGGCCTCCCTACATCCTTGCCACCACTCCAGGTCCTGCAATATTATATGACACTACAATACCTCGCATGATATCATTGCTCGTTAAATTTCATTGCAGTAGAACTCCAAAAATACGTTCGCCAATAATTTGCGAACGCTCAACATTCTCGGCTTTGCCACGTGTTGTGGCAACTTCCGTGATTCAAGCGGGCAAACGTTTTTTTACTTTATTATTTTTTTAGAGGGGGTGACCAAAAACTCCTGCCCGTGAAAGACCACCAATACACTGCGATGGGAATTATGACGGTATGTTAAAGCCGGTCAGCTTCGAGGGCTAACGTTTCTATTGCGGTGCCTCGCAACATAGAGAGACAGAGACGGAGAGGCAGAGCGACAGATGGAACAAAGATGGTAAGGGACAAACGGTGATGTAGAGACAGATAACATTAAATTAGAAAAATATTCTCTCGAGTGATTGACGGCATGTCCATTATATATGACGGCTTCTTCTGACATGCGTGTGATACGCATTATAGGATGCAAAGTTACAACTATTCTAAGACTCGTGACAGTTTGTTCGGCGAACTGCCTTTGAAATAACCCTCAAGCAATCTTTATTAGTTGAAGGGCCTCGACGTACGAAAACAAGACGTTTCAAAGCGTGAATAACCACGTAGGTAATGTAAACTGACATCGTGATGATCGTCAGGTTGAAATTGTCTCTGTGTTTGTATATGTGGATAGTCTCATGAACGAATATCTCTCTTAGCAATCATTGGAAGGATTTGAAAAAAAACATTTCGGATCTTAATTGATTGTGTTCAGGCTTACAGTGACTTTCAGACCGCATTTAATTCTCTTTCGAGCTCCCCCCTCCTCCGTTCCGAGCATAGATGGACTCGTCCGTCTGACCAACCGCCAGTTGCTGTCCGTGGTGCTAACGTAAAAAAAACGCCACTTTTTTCAAATTTTCTTGCTGTGATTTTCACACCTGATGATGATTGCGTGTGTTGCAATCGAAACGTCGTGAGTATTGTATTGTTTTATTCGTATTATTTTATTATTTCCCTTCTACGTGACTTTACCTTAAGGACCAAGAATATGAATACAGAGAATGTTTGTTTGCATGTTCACCACAAGTACTGTGTGTGGTTAATGCAGTAAACTTGATGCCTTGTGCAAGGTTTCTATTTGGTGTTTGGACATCTTAACACCTCCTGTTTTATTACCAGAAATGGTCAAACCTATTCTTATTTGTCATACTTTGTTGCTTGCAAAAAGGTCCCATGATGTGGAAGTTCTCTCTCTGTGAGATTACCTACCTTCCGATGCATTGGGACATGAACCCGGTGCCGCATGTTCGCCTAAAAAGACGCCACCCCTTTTCTGGATCGCAGCAGCGGCCTCACTCCACGCCACAAATACAAAATGAAGGCGAGAGATGTAAGCGAGTCCGGACTACGGCCGATGTTAAAAATAATCATTTCATACAGCGACCCTACCGTCGAAGCTCACGGTTTTAACCTTTCACGCCACCAATCAACTGAATCAGGACCGGGCGGGCATTAACGGCCGATCCGGCCACTTGATGCACAAATGACGCATCAAAGATTCGGCGGCCTGCCAGTGCGGTCACGAATCCCAAACCATCGACCCACATTGTACACAGCTGCGGTCTTTGCGACTTTAAAAGGGGGAACCGACGAGACCCACTCTGCGTCTGAACAGACAATTGAGTGGATAACAAATGTACAATTATATATTTAATCTGCTGCTATGAATCCATGCGAAAGAAGAAGACTGCTGTAGAAAGGCAGTTTAATGTGTATTGAAAAGGCACGGGGTCTACAAGGTAAAATTATATTTCTTGGCACGAGAAACAGTCCAGGTCTCTTCATAATGAAACACAATTGGGTTATCTTCTTTGGTTCTTTCGGTAAAGTCACGTAGAATGAGAATAAAATAATAAATTGATAAAATAAAATAACACAATAATATTCTCACAACGTTTCGGCCACAACACAAGCGGCAACAATTGGGTTAGATCGCATAAATATAAATTTTATTTTCTTTGGTTCTTTCGGTAAAGTCACGTAGAATGAGAATAAAATAATAAATTGATAAAATAAAATAACACAATAATATTCTCACGACGTTTCGGCCACAACACAAGCGGCCTTCATCAGGTGAAGGGAGCGAGACTGTCTGGTAGGACAGCGCTGGAGTGAGAGAGCCACGTTCAGATCACGGCTTTTAAGCTGTGTGAGAGGAACAAAGAGCCTTGACGAAGGAATTAGCATAAAATTTAGCATTGAAAAGGCTGAATGATTAGCTTGTGACTGGTCACAGAAATAGCTATGTTAAAAGTTAAAGCATACACCTCCGCAGAGGCACCCATTGTTAAAAGGAATTAGCATAGAATTTAGCATTGAAATAGCTAAATTAAGGCATTCGCTTGTAACTGCTACAGAAATAGTTACGTTGAAGTCAGAGCATACACATTCACCGAGGCACTTAGTACAAATCAAAACAGGAGAATTTAGCATTGAAATAACTAGGCGAATTTAGCATTGAGCTATTCACAGTACTATATAGTGAACCAATAAAAACTAAAATATAAATTACCTTCATGTTATCAATAAACTCTATATTCTCCAATCAGCTAAGCTACCAACCATAAGTCGTTATATATCACAGTGCTATATGGTGAAAAAATGGGTGGATTCTTACCCTCAAATTTCCGTACCACGGATAGCTACGGGCCCCGTTCAGACGGACGAGTTCGTCCATGGTCGGAACAGAGGAGGGGGAGAGAGACAGCTGCGAAGCCCTAGTATACTCCATGTTGTAAACCATACCATTAACCGTGGTGTGAGAGGTATTAAGAGGCAATGCTGGCGAAAGAGCTGCGGTCTGAAGGTCATTGTAAAATTACAATTAATTAAGAACAGAAATGATTTAACACATCTTTCCAGTGGTTACTAAGCCTGAATCCATCTTCTCGGTTGAAATTGTCTCTGTGCTTGTATATGTGAATGGCCTCATGAACGAATCTCTCATGGTAGCCAGTTGGTTTGCAAAGAACCTCCGTCTTGGAGAAGTCAATGTCATGTGAGCCCACTGAATTGTAACAGTGATCTGCCACGGCAGAGGAGTTCGTCTTGCCGTGTTTCAAGTCTGCTTTATGTTCGCGGATGCGGTCCGAGATATGTCTTTTGGTTTCTCCAATGTAGCTACTACCACAGAGGCACTTTAGTTTGTAAACGCCCGGGTACTGTGTGTCTGGAAGAGCATCTTTTACAGATGGAACTAAATCACGGATTTTGTGTACTGTGTTGAATCGGACCTGGATCTTGTGTTTATTCAGGATTTTGGAGATCTTTTTAGTGACCCCTGCAATATAGGGTAAGGTGATGGTTTTGAGTGGCTCCACAAGAGGATCCTTCTTCATGACTGGAGTGATGGCTTTGCGGATTGTGTAGTCGGAGTAGCCATTAGCCTTGAGAGCCTGGTGTACGTGCTTGAGTTCACTGGTAATGTGTTCCTGGTCGGAAATGCATTGGGCTCTATGGTATAGAGTCTTGATGAGGCAGTTCTTCTGGGATGGATGGTGGTGGGAATCCGGTTTCAAGTAAGCATCTGTATGGGTAGCTTTCCTGTAGACAGAGTGGCTCATTGAACCATCATGTCTCCTTTTAATTAAGACATCCATCACCTTACCCTACATTGCAGGGGTCACTAAAAAGATCTCCAAAATCCTGAATAAACACAAGATCCAGGTCCGATTCAACACAGTACACAAAATCCGTGATTTAGTTCCATCTGTAAAAGATGCTCTTCCAGACACACAGTACCCGGGCGTTTACAAACTAAAGTGCCTCTGTGGTAGTAGCTACATTGGAGAAACCAAAAGACATATCTCGGACCGCATCCGCGAACATAAAGCAGACTTGAAACACGGCAAGACGAACTCCTCTGCCGTGGCAGATCACTGTTACAATTCAGTGGGCTCACATGACATTGACTTCTCCAAGACGGAGGTTCTTTGCAAACCAACTGGCTACCATGAGAGATTCGTTCATGAGGCCATTCACATATACAAGCACAGAAACAATTTCAACCGAGAAGATGGATTCAGGCTTAGTAACCACTGGAAAGATGTGTTAAATCATTTCTGTTCTTAATTAATTGTAATTTTACGATGACCTTCAGACCGCAGCTCTTTAGCCAGCATTGCCTCTTAATACCTCTCACACCACGGTTAATGGTATGGTTTACAACATGGAGTATACTAGGGCTTCGCAGCTGTCTCTCTCCCCCTCCTCTGTTCCGACCATGGACGAACTCGTCCGTCTGAACGGGGCCCGTAGCTATCCGTGGTACGGAAATTTGAGGGTAAGAATCCACCCATTTTTTCACCATATAGCACTGTGATATATAACGACTTATGGTTGGTAGCTTAGCTGATTGGAGAATATAGAGTTTATTGATAACATGAAGGTAATTTATATTTTAGTTTTTATTGGTTCACTATATAGTACTGTGAATAGCTCAATGCTAAATTCGCCTAGTTATTTCAATGCTAAATTCTCCTGTTTTGATTTGTACTAAGTGCCTCGGTGAATGTGTATGCTCTGACTTCAACGTAACTATTTCTGTAGCAGTTACAAGCGAATGCCTTAATTTAGCTATTTCAATGCTAAATTCTATGCTAATTCCTTTTAACAATGGGTGCCTCTGCGGAGGTGTATGCTTTAACTTTTAACATAGCTATTTCTGTGACCAGTCACAAGCTAATCATTCAGCCTTTTCAATGCTAAATTTTATGCTAATTCCTTCGTCAAGGCTCTTTGTTCCTCTCACACAGCTTAAAAGCCGTGATCTGAACGTGGCTCTCTCACTCCAGCGCTGTCCTACCAGACAGTCTCGCTCCCTTCACCTGATGAAGGCCGCTTGTGTTGTGGCCGAAACGTCGTGAGAATATTATTGTGTTATTTTATTTTATCAATTTATTATTTTATTCTCATTCTACGTGACTTTACCGAAAGAACCAAAGAAGATGAATCATTGCAGTCACGAAAGCTTTAAATCGAAATATAAATTTTATTGTTTTTTTTATTTTATTGTTTCCCTTCTACGTGACTTTACCGAATATAAATATAAATGTGTCAAGAACCTGCCACCAGCCAACACAGCCAATTCGTAAGGTTTGTCACGCAAACGAAATGTGCCAATTAGTTGCTCCTTCAGCACAACGGTGTGTTGGAGAGTGAACCCACAACATTTACAATTTGAGTACTGTGTCATTTCGCCGGCGATAACAACCGGCTTGATCAGGCGATTTGCCAGAATTGTGAAGAAGTCTTCCTACTTCCGGTCCTAAATAGAGCACAGTAGATAACACATTTATATTTGCATGATCAAACCACCAAAAAAAAAACCCCTTTATTTTGAATAATATCGGTCACGAAAGCCTACGTGTTAAACAGTGCAGGTTTCTTGTTTTGTGATGCTTGTTTTTCAGGTTCTCATAATTTGCACAGTGTTGACGTTAAATGCCTCTGCATTGTTATCATTATTAAGCAATGCATGGTGACTGCTTTGGGATAAAGTCAGAACTACGTCATTACGACAGTGGGCTAAGGCAGGTGAAAGTAAAAACTCGCACTCAGCCGGATTCAAAATTATTTCACAGGGAGCTGGTGCCACCATGTGTTATTAAATCGAAGTTCACTTGTAAAATAAGAACGGTTTTATACTCTTTTTGGGGTTTTTTTTCGGTAAAGTCACGTAGGTAAAATAAATTAAAACTAAATTAAATCACGACGTTTCGGAGGCAACACAAGCTTCCGCCTTCAGGTGGAAACCGTCACAGCAAAATTGTTGTATCAAGTGAAGAGGGCTCTAAGATACCCGAGATTATATACAGGTTAAGGGGGGGGGGGGTTGGAGTATCTTAGAGCCCTCTTCACTTGATACAGCAATTTTGCTGTGACGGTTTCCACCTGAAGACGGAAGCTTGTGTGGCCTCCGAAACGTCGTGGTTTAATTTAGTTTTCATTTATTTTACCTACGTGACTTTACCAAAAAACCAGAGTATGAATCCTTGCAGTCACGAAAGCTTCAAATCTAGACGACGGTTTTACCCCTTTTTGTTGCAATAAAACAAATGTTAAGATGTTCAAGCACCAAATAGATACATTTTGCAAGGAATCAAGTCTGCATTGACCACACGTACTTGTGGTGAACATGCGAACAAACATGCTCTGATAATATATGTGTAATGTTCGACTTTACGCGGACAACTTCTGTCTTTCTTCGAACACCGCTTTATTTACATCATTCAACACGTCCTCCACACTCCACTGTATCCTGGTCACCACGGCTCGCTCGACGTGCTCCACTCGTCTCGCTCACCACCTTTGTCTCCCCACTATCACTTCACTTGCTTCGCACTCAGCGACTCCCCGTTCAGCAACTCCGCACACAGCGTCTTCCCACACAGCGACTTCGCACGCTCCGCACACAGCGTCTTCATCTCCGCTATCGCTACGCTCTCTCCACTGCTAACTGCTTCGTCTTGCTTCAGCTTCGCTATCGCTACGCTCTCTCCACTGCTAACTGCTTCGTCTTGCTTCAGCTTCGCTATCGCTACGCTCACTCCACTGCTAACTACTTCGTCTTGAATTTTGATTTAAAGCTTTCGTGACTGCAGTAATTCATATTCTTAGTTTTTTCGGTAAAGTCACGTTGAAGAGAAACAACAAAATAACAAAATATATATAAAACAATAAAAAATTCTCACGACGTTTCGACCACACCTGATGATGACCGTTTGAGTTATGGTCGAAACGTCGTGAGAATTTTTTATTGTTTTATATATATTTTGTTATTTTGTTGTTTCTCTTCAACGTGACTTTACCGAAAAAACTAAGAATATACTTCGTCTTGTTTCAGCTTCGCTATCGCTACGCTCTCTCCACTGCTAACTGCTTCGTCTTGCTTCAGCTTCGCTATCGCTACGCTCACTCCACTGCTAACTACTTCGTCTTGCTTCACATTATGTTCCAACTCCGTTTCCCACTCTGTCTCCAAACTCTGTTTCCAAACTCTGTTTCTACTCTGTTTCCAAACTCTGTTTCCAAACTCTGTTTATACTCTGTTTCCAAACTCCACGTCTTCCTCGTCCATCTCCCAACTCCAACTCCCCACTCCAGCTGCCCTAAGCTCTTCAACCCATCTCCAAGCTCTTCACCATTCAACAACCTCCTCAGTTGACTCCGACTCCCGCTCTTATACCCGCTCTCATCACACCCCCCAATTAATTAACCCGCGTCTCAACCGACGCTCCGCGTGACCATCGCACCTGTTTCTCGCCAGACTTCTCGACGCCTCTCCAGCCCCGGCAACAGTACCAACCAATCACAGCCGTTGCTGATCTTCTGGCTTAATTGGCCCGACCCTTACCTCACCATCCCAGCCTTTGCACCTGGCTGTCCTAGCACGACCCACACTGTTTTCGCCTTCTCCACAGGCTGACCCCAGATAACCCCACCCTGTCCGTGTGATCATGCAATCGCGCAGTTTCCACAACACACCTTCGTACTCAACTACATATGAATTGCCTTTGAAACTGAACGGCGCTTACAGTTATGTTGAGTTATGCATGAATACTTTTGACATTAAGGAATTGTGAAATATACAAACCTTTTCTTACACATCCATTCCCCGGGTGGTTAACACTATCGCGATCCTATGGGGATCATTGTGGCTGAGTGGAGTAATCAGCAATTGAAGTCATGGCCGCGATTGAGACAGTCTGTACTGATTTCACATGGCTACATGACTTCGTTGATAAAACATACATGTTGAACTTAGCACCGCATGTAGCAAACCGTGCTAATCGGGGGGTGCGGGGAAAGGATAATAAACTGAACACACGCAAAAAAACTGTTAGTAAGAAATTAGTTTTCAATCCAGATGATGTAAAAGTGCACAGCTCCAGTGGCTCCCTATCGGAAAGAAGACCATTCCAGACGGCCGCAGAAGCGCATCTGAAAGCGGTCACCGTCTTTGTTCGATGGCGAGCTGCCAAAAGCCGCTGCTGCTGCGAGGAATGACCACCGGAGTTTGTGTGGTGGTTCATGCTAAAAAAACCTACCAATTTAATTTGTTGATAATACACACGTATGCAACTGTTGACAAGTAGAGGCAAAGCCCTCATCCACATTGATGCGAATGATCATATTATCAAGCAAAATAAATGCTCTCGTCTGTATAATTAATCACGGATAAATACAGATAGCAAGGCGAAATTATCCTTCCATTCCTTTTTCACGAATACATTTTTTTTTAAATATGGATTTTCTGTGATTTTTATCCGCAAAAGGAGGAAATATCAAGATGCAGAATTGATGGAGCTGGTGGCAAGAGCAAAATATGATCATATATCATCGTCTCCATCCTTTGTCATAATCATCCTCACCTGTGGTCCATTCACCGTGACATGACGGCCTCCTCGTGACATCGCCATAACTCACGGTGCCGCGATGCCGTAATGGCACGAGAATTTAAATCGCGCCCGAGGAGACGAACCTCCATGGAGGAGATGGACCAGTGCGATGAAATCGGAGTGGGACGATTCTGGCATCGCAGCACCGCGAGGAATGGCAGTGGATAGAGCCTGACCGACGAAGGAGAATTTGCCGTCAGGTGTTCAGGATTCCACACACTGATCAGAGAAGCGAGCATGCTCTCAGGAGCCAGCGCCCTTCGTGCGTCTGCGAAAACAAAAAGAGCTTCGTAGCTCATCGGATTCTTCCAGTGTAAAGATTCTGCTTTGGATAATCCCACCGCTCGAGACGATGCGGTGAGCGCTTGCTCGTGTCGGTTCTTCATGACGCCTCGTGTCGACCTCCACGACGCCTCGTGTCGGCCGGTTTTTCACGACGCCTCGTGTTGGTTCTTCACGACGCCTCGTGTTGGTTCTTCACGACGCCTCGTGTTGGTTCTTCACGACGCCTCGTGTTGGTTCTTCACGACGCCTCGTGTTGGTTCTTCACGACGCCTCGTGTCGGTTCTTCATGACGCCTCGTGTCGGTTCTTCACAACGCCTCGTGTTGGTTCTTCATGACGCCTCGTGTTGGTTCTTCATGACGCCTCGTGTTGGTTCTTCACGACGCCTCGTGTTGGTTCTTCACGACGCCTCGTGTTGGTTCTTCACGACGCCTCGTGTTGGTTCTTCATGACGCCTCGTGTCGGTTCTTCACGACGCCTCGTGTTGGTTCTTCACGACGCCTCGTGTTGGTTCTTCACGACGCCTCGTGTTGGTTCTTCATGACGCCTCGTGTTGGTTCTTCACGACGCCTCGTGTTGGTTCTTCACGACGCCTCGTGTCGGTTCTTCATGACGCCTCGTGTTGGTTCTTCATGATGCCTCGTGTCGGTTCTTCATGACGCCTCGTGTTGGTTCTTCACGACGCCTCGTGTTGGTTCTTCATGACGCCTCGTGTTGGTTCTTCATGACGCCTCGTGTTGGTTCTTCACGACGCCTCGTGTTGGTTCTTCACGACGCCTCGTGTTGGTTCTTCATGACGCCTCGTGTTGGTTCTTCACGACGCCTCGTGTTGGTTCTTCACGACGCCTCGTGTCGGTTCTTCACGACGCCTCGTGTCGGTTCTTCACGATGCCTCGTGTTGGTTCTTCACGACGCCTCGTTTTGGTTCTTCACGACGCCTCGTGTTGGTTCTTCACGACGCCTCGTGTTGGTTCTTCACGACGCCTCGTGTTGGTTCTTCACGACGCCTCGTGTTGGTTCTTCACGACGCCTCGTGTTGGTTCTTCACGACGCCTCGTGTTGGTTCTTCACGACGCCTCGTGTCGGTTCTTCATGACGCCTCGTGTCGGTTCTTCATGACGCCTCGTGTCGGTTCTTCACGACGCCTCGTGTTGGTTCTTCACGACGCCTCGTGTTGGTTCTTCACGACGCCTCGTGTTGGTTCTTCATGACGCCTCGTGTCGGTTCTTCACGACGCCTCGTGTTGGTTCTTCACGACGCCTCGTGTTGGTTCTTCACGACGCCTCGTGTTGGTTCTTCACGACGCCTCGTGTTGGTTCTTCATGACGCCTCGTGTCGGTTCTTCACGACGCCTCGTGTTGGTTCTTCACGACGCCTCGTGTTGGTTCTTCACGACGCCTCGTGTCGGTTCTTCACGACGCCTCGTGTTGGTTCTTCACGACGCCTCGTATTGGTTCTTCACGACGCCTCGTGTTGGTTCTTCACGACGCCTCGTGTTGGTTCTTCACGACGCCTCGTGTTGGTTCTTCACGACGCCTCGTGTTGGTTCTTCACGACGCCTCGTGTTGGTTCTTCATGACGCCTCGTGTCGGTTCTTCACGACGCCTCGTGTTGGTTCTTCACGACGCCTCGTGTTGGTTCTTCACGACGCCTCGTGTTGGTTCTTCATGACGCCTCGTGTCGGTTCTTCACGACGCCTCGTGTTGGTTCTTCACGACGCCTCGTGTTGGTTCTTCACGACGCCTCGTGTTGGTTCTTCACGACGCCTCGTGTTGGTTCTTCATGACGCCTCGTGTCGGTTCTTCACGACGCCTCGTGTTGGTTCTTCACGACGCCTCGTGTTGGTTCTTCACGACGCCTCGTGTCGGTTCTTCACGACGCCTCGTGTTGGTTCTTCACGACGCCTCGTGTTGGTTCTTCACGACGCCTCGTGTTGGTTCTTCACGACGCCTCGTGTTGGTTCTTCACGACGCCTCGTGTTGGTTCTTCACGACGCCTCGTGTTGGTTCTTTACGACGCCTCGTGTTGGTTCTTCACGACGCCTCGTGTTGGTTCTTCACGACGCCTCGTGTTGGTTCTTCATGACGCCTCGTGTTGGTTCTTCACGACGCCTCGTGTTGGTTCTTCACGACGCCTCGTGTTGGTTCTTCACGACGCCTCGTGTTGGTTCTTCACGACGCCTCGTGTTGGTTCTTCACGACGCCTCGTGTTGGTTCTTCACGACGCCTCGTGTTGGTTCTTCACGACGCCTCGTGTCGACCTTCACAACTCCTCGTGTTTGAGAGGCGCCAACCACGGGCGGAAGGCCGTGCCGATTTGAGCTGGAATGTAATTCGCAACATGAGTCTTCATGACTCCCTGACGTCATTTTATATTTGGCCACCCCTGCTGACAATAATGAGCACCACAATGTCAACACGTGCCTCTGGACTTTGGTCTTTCAGCTATGTTTTGGTTTATGAATAAAAAAAACTAACGTAAGATACCAATGACTCGACGCAATATATCAGCGGTGGTCAATTGGTTTCTCCCGAGCCGCATGCGGCTCTTCAATCCACCACATGTGGCTCTATCGAAGAGGCATAACGTGGAACGTACTGTCACAGTAGCGACGAATAATGAATGTCTCCCGTGCTGAGCCGAAAACTGCCAATATATACACACACACATGTATTATATATACACCCACATGTATAATATATGCACACACACACATGTATAATATATACACATAATATAGACTTGGCTTTTTGCAGAACTCATGGGTACCTTTTTGGCTCTTGGTCTATTACAGGTTGGCCACCCATGCCATATCTTCATCACTCTGTGTGTCCACCAGAGGGCATCATATGTCCCAGAAACAGAGAGAACATTTGGCGTTCCTTGTTTCCCCGCTCGTTTTCGTGCGGGTCCTAATTTCAGATTGTCAGCCGAATTCATGTTGTGAGTGGTTTTTGCATGAGAGCAACGGTGCCCAGAAAAGGCCCCGCACATTCAGGACAGCATTCGCACTCGAACCAGACAATCTCCCACAACCCCAGAACTCCACACGTCCCTTCAGTCACACTGCCTTAACATATGATATATATTAGGCGACGTTTCAGGCAATGGCCCTTCTTTATAGGGCCATTTATGCACATTGATTTACGTGCTATGAAGGGCTTTTGTCCGAAACGTCGCCCATTGTGTAGTTTCTCTTTTAACACCGCGGTGTTATTGATGAATGTGTTGAGTTGTTTTTATACTGTATCGTGCTTATACACGGCACAGTAGTGCTGCAATTCCAATTTGCATCCGTTACTAAGCCACGTATTCCCATTGCTCGTGGTGGAGTAAATCGTGCCGCAGCTCAGCTCTGTAATTGTGTAAACCCAGCAACGTGGGGGGGGGGAGGGGGTTTAGCAAAAGCAGCAGATTTTCACATTTTCCTTAACTCGCAAATTGGAGCCCCTCTCCGTGAGATCCCCTGATGACGCAGGAGCTCAGCTTCCCAGGGTGCATCTCTCATCGCACTTCATTCCCTCATTGCGCAATACTTTGTTATTATAATAATCATCATCATCATCATCCTGCCCTGGCACACCACCCATCAAACGGCCCCCTCATCTGAATGCCAATGGGACTCCACAACGTTGCAATACAAGGATGTATATGTAAAGTAGTTGCTCTCAAAGTAGCATTGATTAGAGACAGGTCCTGTTAGTCCATTGGCTAGGGCAGAGATTCCCAATCTTTTGGAGTAGTGCTGACCCGCTTTTTCCCGGACCACGACGCACTACTCCGAGTTATTTGCAATTGTAGATTTGGCTCACCAGGGGTCCGCGGCCCAAAGGTTGGGAACCGATGGCCAAAAGGTCACCAGATTTAAACTGTAAACTACTATCTTGTTTTTTATTTTATCAGGAAAATGTAAAGAGGTCACCAGATTTAAACTGTAAACTACTATCATGTTTTTTTTATTTTAGCAGGAAAAGGTAAAGCGGTTCCCAGATTGAAACTGTAAACTACTATCTTGGTTAGTTATTTTATCAGGAAAATGTAAAGAGGTCCCCAGATTTAAACTGTAAACTACTATCTTGTTTTATTTTTCCAGGAAAAGGTCCAATGAGCTAGAAAGCTCTTTTTTCAGAAGCGACCAGGTATATCACACATGATAGCTCAACGAAGTGGCTTATCACGTGGACATTTATAGCAGCCGAATACTCTAAACGCGTGTCAATTTTAATTGTGGAGAAAAAATCCACGCGACCAGAGAGAGACACGCAAACTCCATATATGCATGCATCAGGGTCAGGATCAAACCCACGACCTCCTGTTTACCAGACGAGTTAGTTAGCATCTCGCTACCGTGGTGCTCTCAACAGAATTAAAATTAATTTTAGTGGCAGGTCCAAGGGATGACGAAGGGGGGGGGGGGGGGATTTAAACCGAGTTGCACCCATCTCTCGGAGGAATTGGATTTTCATCCAAGAGCTCAATTAATTAATACGTTTCTCGCTATGGTTACACTTTCAAAGGGTGCAATTAGTCAATCAATTACGTCCTTTAAAATATCATGCCTTACGTTAAACAGGTAACACGCGTAACTGATTCGCACAATTAACCAACACGTACCGAGACGGTGGGGCGAGTCTCCGACTTGAACGGTTGGCGTTGATGCCGGGAGAATGGAGGGAGAATCCCCGCTTGCAAAGGAAGGGCCATATGCAAATGCCCCAATGTAATAGATTGCGGTCGCCGTATGCAAATGTTTGACCCGCACGCAACGCGAACCGTCCCGTGGTTTCTAAAACCGCGCTGGACGCAGAGCTGCTGACACGCACGCACGCACGCGGTGCCACACAAAGCCTGCAAATTGGTAAGAACTCGCAGAGAGACCAATCTAATGGGGCTTTGCATTCAAAAGCTGCTTAATGCCTTAGCATCTCAAAAACTGCTTACATAATCTCAACTCATCCATTGCATTGCTCTGGGACAGTCTAGCCTATGGGGACCCCCAGTGTCAGCCATCCCTAAGCAGCAATGGCCTGTAGATGTGAGTACTCCCACAGAGACCCATCGATAGGGAGTAGCATTCAAAGGATTCTTAATGCCTTAGCATCTCAAAACTTGACTTAAAGCTTTCGTGACTGCAGGAATTCATTTTCTTTGGGTCTTTCGGTAAAGTGGCGATAGAAACGTCACAGCTCTTTGTTATTTTCGTTTAACCTATCTACGTGACTTTACCGAAAGACCCAAAGAATACGTCTCAAAACCGCTTACATAATTTCAACTCATCCATTACATCGCTCTGCGGCAGTCTAGCCTATGGAGACCCCCAGTGGCAGCCATCCCTAAGCATCAACGGCCTGTAGATGGGTTGGCACTCGCACAGAGACCCATCCATAGGGATTTGCATTCAAAGGGCGCTTAAATGCATCTACGTCTCACAGCGCCTTGCAACGGGCATCGGCATGCAGTCTTAATGGTCCGTTACAGGGACAGAAGGGGTGTCTCCTGCATGTTGAGCGGTTGCGCTTGATGAAGTCAAACACGGTGAGTCCACAACCTCAGAGTGTGGCTGCGTGTGAGCCGCTTTTAGTGTTTAGTTATCCACCCCCTATCGCACCTCCGATAATTGCCACGGCTGGCTACGTACGGTGCGCAAAAGTTCAACATACGTACGTGCATATACGCGTGTAACGCTGTTGTCGGGATGCATGAACGGTGACAGCGTACAGCTTGGATACAAGGCGGCACTATGCACAGTATTGTATTACCATGCATTCTGCGGTGTTTCCATGGATCGACGTTTAACAACCACACCCTCCGTCTCCGTATTTTCACTACCGGGTGTTCGCATCCTATGTTATATTTTTGTTCCCAAGCAGATTCCTCTCTTAGGTAGGGGTACGCCTGCGGGCATATTTAACAACTGCGATTCGTGTTTGCAAAGGTTTCGGATTCCTTGCCGTGATCGGATTATTGTGTCGTAGGAATCGTCTTTACTTCAGTCGCTGCACTTTTCTTTGCCTTTGTCATGTTGGTGAACCTCCCTCCCACGCCCGGGGTCACTGTTTGGAAAATGAGGCTCATCCGTGGGATCCCCTTTAGTCAGTACCGGATTATCCTAGTAGCAAAAGTAGCTACATATGAAGTAGTAGCTACAGACCCCGCACTTTAAAGGCCCCGCGCTAAATGCTTTCACGCTAACAATTGCGGTTCGGTGATTCTGCACTTGCTCTATTACTATAGTACTATACTGCCTTCAACTGTTGTGAACGACTGTGTGTTTAATGTTAGCAATTCGTCATATTGTCTGGCTGTATAGCAAATGAAACAATATAATAACTTTACTATGCAAGCAGAAAATTCGTGTTTTAAAATGCATGTGTTTTTGTATTATTTAGGGCCCCTTTATAACATATGCTACAGGCCCCGCACTATCTTAATCCGGCGCTGCCTTTAGGTCACCTGTTTCAAACAAAACACATTTGAAACTTGAACTTACCGACAAAATTACACATCGGCCTCCCGGAACAGAACATATATTCTTTTGTTAATAACTCACAAGAGTTGAAATTTTGATTTAAAGCTTTCGTGACTGCAGGGATTCATATTCTTGGTTCTTTAGTCACGTAGAAGGGAAACAATAAAATAATAAAAATATAAAACAATAAAATTCTCGCGACGTTTCGACTGCAACACAAGCAATCATCATCAGATGTGAAAACCACAGCAATAATTTTTTTAAAAAAATTTCGTGCTGTGGTAATTTTTTTTAAAAAATTTCTTGCTGTGGTTTTCACACCTGATGATGATTGCTTGTGTTGCAGTCGAAACGTCGTGAGAATTTTATTGTTTTATATTTTTTATAATTTTATTTATTCCCTTCTACCTGACTTTACCGAAAGAACCAAGAATATCACGAGGGTTTGTCAACGCCCATTCCCTTTTGTCCACTTGTACAGCAGCCGCCAGAGGAGGCTGCTGTATAAGTAGTTAACTCTGCACAGAGGCCACAAGGAGGGAGCAGACAAACACAAACAAAAGATCGGGAAAGGTGAGCCTTGAAACGGTGGATTATGGTCGAGCGTGACCTTAATTCACGCTTGCATGGTTGTCAGCAACTGCTTAAGTGGGGTAACAGCAAACCGCTTGGGATTGTTGATAGGTGCTGTGACGTCACTCGGATAGCCCTTTGACGAATCCTCAAACTTTGCTCCGATTCCCCCCCAGTGAGTGATGAGGAGAGGAAGTCCAAGCCAACGGGACGAATCCCTCCCGCCTGTCGTCTGACGCACAATGCCAACAGGTGAACAATCCACGAATGTTTTTTTCATGTCTGTTGTATCTTGGCAAACGTATTATCAATTATATTATGAACAATATATTACCTATATCATGAGACCTTTTTTTTGCCAGTATCAAAGTATGCTGCTCACCCCGAGCTATGAATGCTCTGATACGTGCATTGTCTTTGTGCTGTTCGTCTTCTGGCGCACTGACGCTGGTGAGACAATATCATAAAGAAAGCTGTCTCTGGTGTAGGCCAATCAGTTTCAAAGGCAATGCCCATATATTATCAGAGCGTGTTTGTTCGCATGTTCACCACAAGTGCGTGTGTGTGGTTAAATGCAGTAAATTTGATTCCTTGCAAAATGTTTCTATTTGATGTTTGAACATCTTAACACAAATCCTGTTTGATTGCCAGAAGGGTTAAACATATTCTTGTTTTTTTTTTTACAATATATGACCTACTGGGTAGATTCAATCATTGACCTGTTGCCGTTTGCACAAAATTGTCTCATGTTTTGCACAAATGTTTCGCTGCAGAAAACGCGTTCTGGTAGAGGTGAACATTAGAATGCGATTTTCCGTGAGTGAGCAACACACTTCAACATGAAGACATGGGATTAAGTGCCTGCATAACTTATCACTCACTACTGCGCCACTACATGTGGAGCGGTTTTTTTAATTTAAATACTGTGAGATTTTAATCAAATGTCATCTCCAGTTCATGTAAAGAACAATATAATTTGATACTTTTCCAATCGACTCGTAGTATTACTTCCATTTTCTTTTATGTCTGGGATGTACATTTTTATTTTTAAAAGAGTTTTTTTTTCAATTATGATTTTTTTTTTAATCAGCAGGAAGAATGAAAAACGAATATTTAAAAAAATGTTTCATATCTCACAAATATTTCACGCTGACGAATCATAAAATGGAAATCATTTGCTTCACTCGGAACAGCTCGAAGCGAGTTGTCACACACCTTGCCGAGCCACAAATGATCCTCACAGCCACACTGGCTTCATGGAAACTTGAGACTTAATTTGAGAAATTCATGGAAACTTCCCAAGTGCATCGTTGAGCTGTGAAGATAATATCAAAAACTCTGTTTCTTGGTTCTTTCGGTAAAGTCACGTAGAAGGGAAACAATAAAAGAATAAAAATATAAAACAATTAAATTATCACGACGTTTAGACTGCAACACAAGCAATCATCATCAGGTGTGAAAACCTGATGATGATTGCTTGTGTTGCAGTTGAAACGTCGTGAGAATTTTTTTGGTTTATATTTTTATTATTTTATTGTTTCCCTTCTACGTGACTTTACCGAAAGAACCAAGAATACGAATCCCTGCAGTCACGAAAGCTTTAAATCAAAAACTCTGTTCAGTCATTTACAGAAGTCGGTCATTTTGTATCGGGGGTGTCAAATATCTAACCCAAATTACCATTATCCTCAACTAAGTTGTAAATTGTAATCAATAAGGGTATACAGTATATATTCCAAAGTTTACTTTACAAAATAGATCAAACGGGCTTTCACTTTGACATTGATTCTTTAAGGTCACAATATTTTAGGATCAATATCAACAGACTATTGTAGTACTACGGCTAAGCTGTTACATTTCATGCAATGTGTGTGGGTTTACGGATATTTAATATCGGTTCTTAAAGTGGCCAAACACTACATTTCGTGCATTATTTTTATATATACTAAGCCTGAAAATGTATGCGTTGCAACTGCAGGATTCCTGTTAAATCCGAGTGGGATGGAGCTGATGATGAAACCCAAATCTCCAGACAAACAAAACTCCCACCCCATTATCTCTCCCCAGCATGCCCGGCCACCACCGCCAGCAAAGCTGCCACTCAGCACCGGCTCAGAATTTCCCCTATGCCTTTTCGTGCAATGTTCAAATATATAGTTTTGTTAAAATTCAGTGAATGTAAATCTGTTGGGTTTTTTTTGTTCTTCCGCAGACTGGATAGTCCGCCGATCAGCATGCCCAACGTGCAGCCACTTTGCCGAGGCATTTACACATCATCCCGTTTGCTGTAAAATCAATCCCAACAATTATTGTGATGTCAATCCCAACAGCATTGTTATAAATATCCCACAGTGGTGAAACAAATTTGGTTTTAGCCTTTCTGCCAGAATACTGGCAAGATATATCCCACAATGTTACACGAATCATTGCCATCACCTCTGCAGCCGCATGGCTCACAGGGCTATACCAAATAAATTAAACTATGAAACTATGAAACACACAACCCACATGTACACTTTAAGATACGTACGTGCGTTGAACTTCTTTCACACCGTGCGTAGCCAACCATGCTATAATCGGAGGTGCGGAATACAGCGGCAGTAATTGACCACAACGTAAACTGTTTATTTAGTAATAACTGGATGGCCCCATTCTTGAGCGTCACCAGATTAAAGAGGAGCCATTAACGTGACATCATTCGTATGTCAGCGTCACCTTGCCGGCGGGAATTCATGGTCCACAGGATGCCACGACCTGGGGTCGTATCCCCCGTCTCCGCACACGCTCACCTCGCGCGAGAGTGATCGCCGTCGCCATCGCAAGACGTTCTTCAAGTGCGTAATTGGTTCACTCATTGAATGCCAATTGTGAAAGTACGTGGAGCGCAGGGTGCTTCACAAAAATGTTGACGCTTACATGGGACTGTCGTTTTTAATGGGAAAGACGGATAACACACTGTAGCATGATAACACATGTATGTTAATAGCTTCAAAAAGTCAAAAGAGTCTCCGCTTGTTCGCCGTCGTTGTCAACACGTGGCCTGGAATCTTCTACAGGTGATCTCCAGAGCTCGGAGGCAGCAGCACATGTCACGTGGGTATTGTTGCAAATTCTCCGAAGTGTTAACGTTTTTTTTAAGCACCCTGTATATCCACACATCTACTTGCATGCGATATACATGTTAAATTCTGTTATAGAGCTAGAAACCTACCTTTGGCTGGAATATAGTCCTGCCCATGCTTATCGACAGAATCTGAAAACGATTTAATGTTTTGGGTCCCCAAAACGGGGGGGTTAATTATTTTGTATTTTATACAAAGGCCTACAAAAGCTGACATCTGAATATTTAGAAGAGTCCCAAATCCGAGCATGAAATCTTTTCGTTAGCGCTTACGTAAGAATGTGATAGAAAATCTGAAAGAAATGCTGGCAAAATCCATGACGAAAATTACCGTACCAGTGCAGCAATGTGTTTGTACGGGATGCGATCGATGCCACGCTATTTAGCACACTGCCAACGGCTGTGTTAAATGTGCATGTGTGTTGGAAGAGTTACACCTGTTAAACTTGTATTGGATGAGGGTAGATTGCTGATTCGATTAACAGACGCATGGCTGTGATGCCACTTTCTGTTAAAGTTAAATTCTCCATGGCGAAAGTTTAAATAGCTTCACAACATATCTGCGATATACGATTGGGTCGTAATGTTTTTATGCATATTAAAACAAATTAAGCAAAACTGTCAAGATTGTTCACGGTTTCCGTTTGCATACCCCCCGTTTCGATGAAAAATACTTCTCCGTCTTCCTGTCCTGCCGCCCACTCTCATATCCCGCACTCCACACTGGGCGCCGCGGTGGCTAGGAGATGTTGACTCCCTCGCCTGGTATGCAGGAGTGCGTGGGTTCGATCCCGACCGTGACGCCTGCTGCTGCTGTATATTTGGAGTTTGCGTCTCTCTCTCTCCATGGCCACGGTGGCTAGGAGATGTTAACTCCCTCGCCTGGTATGCAGGAGTGCGTGGGTTCGATGCCGACCGTGACGCCTGCTGCTGCTGTATATTTGGAGTTTGCGTCTCTCTCTCTCATCATCACGGTGGCTAGGAGATGTTGAATCCCTCGCCTGGTATGCAGGAGTGCGTGGGTTCGATCCCGACCGTGACACCTGCTGCTGTATATTTGGAGTTTGCGTCTCTCCCTCTCTCATCATCACGGTGGCTAGGAGATGTTAACCCCCTCGCCTGGTATGCAGGAGTGCGTGGGTTCGATCCCGACCGTGACGCCTGCTGCTGCTGTATATTTGGAGTTTGCGTCTCTCCCTCCGTGGTCACGTGGATTTTTGTCTGGGTCCTCTGGGTTTTCCCCTCCACATTTATAATTAACATCACGCGTTTCGAGTATTTGGCTGTTATACAATTCCACGTGATAAGCCACTTCGTTATCATTTGTGGCCAGGTCGCTTCTGAAAAAGAGCCATACAGCTCAGTGGGACTTACCTGGTAAAATAAAACAAAAATTTAGATTGATGTCTTTGCATTTAGTTTCAAATCGTCAACGTGGTGCAACGCTCTTACTATTGAGAAGACTGTAAGGTCTTCCAAAGATATTTAATGGAATTTAATTACATTACCACCTCTTTTTTTATTGATGGACGTCTTGAGGTAAAATAAATTAAAACACTCACGATTTATTATTAAACTTTCACTATTTTGAGGGGGGTGTCTATTAGCAATTCTGTAGAGTATTGCATTTCAACGCCGGTTCCCTATGTTCATAACCATCTATAAAAGTGTTATTTTTATATAACACATTAAGTATATACGCATTTGCTCTTAAACTATCGGTCATGTCCTGCTTGATCATAGCCCGTGTAGTCACGTGTGAATTATTCATGAGTTCGGGCAAAGATAATATGAATAAAAAAGGTCCTCAATACAGTCATTTATATTGTCATCCCGACCTTTGCCATATCGCATGATTATTCACCAACACACGAGATGCATAACATCACAATATACGGTAGTCTCAAACGAGAGTTTATTGAAATGCAAAGTGTGCACAGGTTATTTGCCATTTAATTTGTATGTGATCTATCGTTGGGTGTGTTTTTTTTAAAATGAGAGTAGAGACACATTGAGGTCAGTGTTGGGACAATGAGCTCGGTGTATACCCTCACCCGCTCTGTGTCCAGTAGGATTGTCGCATCGTGTTGCGGAACGGCCCTGAAAGATTATTCCACGGGACAATTTAATCCCAAAACATTAATAATTTACATCTTTATAAATTCACGACGGCAATGAAGGTCTGACCGTGCCGCTGTAGGTCACCGGGGGGTTCTTTTAAGATCAAGTTCATTTTGTTGAACCAGATGGGAACTCCAGAGACCAGGATAGCCTCGTTTGCAAGGGTGATCCTTCTTGAACTTCTTCTGCACCGTATGTAGCCAACCGCGCTAATCTCAAGTGACGTGTAAAAGTGTTCTCCCCTCTCGCGCGTGTGGAGTTTCTCTCCCCACCCTGGTTCCTGGGTGAATACTTCACCACGCTTGTCAGTGCGGGGGTGGGTGGGGTGGTGGTGAAGGGGGAAGCCCAGGACTGGTTCAGATATCACTCACCACTGACATTAACCCTGGTCAGAATCCAACTCGGATGACACTGTTCTAACCACTGCCCCACCGCTACACCGCATGTGCATCATCTACGATACGTTATTTATGTATTCATCTTTTAGTTTTTTATTTGCTAAGTAGTGGGATTGTTTTTGTTTTATCTGTGTAAGTGACTCGCTCATTGATGTGCAGCGTTGTGGGATACAATTGCATGAATGACGCTCTATAAAATAAATTATTATTTTACAATCTGTACCGCAAATTTAATTCTGTAAGTGGAATAACACCATTAACTTACTGCAATTGCGTTCATCTTGGGTGAAACCCAAAATTCCAATCTAGCATCGCAGCTGTGCTGGCCTAAGTGCTATGAAACAGGCACAGTAAGAGCTTCTCTGAGCCATCAATGAAGGCATTCGGGGATGGAATGGCCATTTGAAGGCCTAGCAGTACAAATTATGTTCGGTGCGTCCTTTGACGCAACAGGCCAATCAATACTCCTCCAAATGCCTGCAAAATGACATAAGGTGTCTCTGACACACTCATCTCTGGGTTCGACTCTCATCTCTCAGACTGCGTCATGCATGTGTCCTTGCATATATGCCCATGTTTACCAAGACCCCCAACTACAGCAATCTCAATTTATTTACTCTTCCTGCTTAGTAAAAAAAAATCACCTCCTGCTTTAATATTGGCCATAACTCAGAATGCTGACGATGTTACAGCTCTACATATCTATTGATGCCACAGACCTCAATCTGTTTACTCTCGCATCGTGCCTTGATGGAGTCTCATCCAGGATCACCTACCTCTGCCTGCGAGACTCTTCACGACTTCATCGTATCAACTCGATCACCGGGGAAACTCTCTCCTCGGTGAACTCCCCAAAACCTATGAAAAATTACAGTAAGTTTTAGCCCTTTCTGGAAATTAAACAGGAGGTGTTAAGATGTTCAAACAGCAAATAGAAACCTTTAGCAAGGAATCAAGTCTGCATTAACCACACGTACTTGTGGTGAACATGCAAACAAACATACTCTGATAATAATATATGACATTATATTCTTGGTTCTTTCGGTAAAGTCATGTTGAAGGGAAACAATAAAATAATAAAATATATTGTTATATATTTTATATATATTTTATTGTTTCCCTTCAACGTGACTTTACCGAAAGAACCAATAATATGAATCACTGCAGTCACGAAAGCTTTAAATCAAAATTTAATATATGACATTATCTTTGAAACGGATTGGGCTACACCAGAGACAGCCTTTTTCAGGGCCCAGTCCGACCAGTTTCAGAGCAGAGAACGCCAAAGGGCGAACCGTCCCCAAAACCTTCAACTTAAAACTCCAGATAATCGAGAATGCTTCCATCGGACCTCTCACCAGCAAAATACCCAGGCTGAACCCTGGCGATAAACAGTAACACAAACCCGAATATTGTAGATCTGGTGCAGAATCTTCTTCTACCGCAGGAGGGGGGAGGGGGGGGGTGGGGCGAAATCAGTGTCTGAAACGTGCTACGGTATTGTTGAATGCTACGGGTTTTTATTTTGTGTGTGTGGACCAATCCCAGGAGGCGGCAGTAGAGGCTGCGTGGATCGCGGTGACACCGCCAGGATGTTGCATGCGCGTGCGTTTAACTTCTAGCGCGCAGCACGTAGCCAAAGCATTGCTCGTCGGAGGTGCTGGGCCGGCGTGAAGCGTCGGCGACGCCGTTGATGTTTTAGACTTCACCGTTGATGTTTTAGACTTCACTGTTGATGTTTTAGACTTCACCGTTGATGTTTTAGACTTCACCGTTGATGTTTTAGACTTCACCGCTGATGTTTTAGACTTCACCGTTGATGTTTTAGACTTCACCGTTAATGTTTTAGACTTCACCGTTGATGTTTTAGACTTCACCGTTGATGTTTTAGACTTCACCGCTGATGTTTTAGACTTCACCGTTGATGTTTTAGACTTCACCGTTGATGTTTTAGACTTCACCGTTGATGTTTTAGACTTCACCGTTGATGTTTTAGACTTCACCGTTGATGTTTTAGACTTCACCGTTGATGTTTTAGACTTCACCGTTGATGTTTTAGACTTCACCGCTGATGTTTTAGACTTCACCGTTGATGTTTTAGACTTCACCGTTAATGTTTTAGACTTCACCGTTGATGTTTTAGACTTCACCGTTGATGTTTTAGACTTCACCGTTGATGTTTTAGACTTCACCGTTGATGTTTTAGACTTCACCGTTGATGTTTTAGACTTCACCGTTGATGTTTTAGACTTCACCGTTGATGTTTTAGACTTCACCGTTGATGTTTTAGACTTCACCGTTGATGTTTTAGACTTCACCGTTGATGTTTTAGACTTCACCGTTGATGTTTTAGACTTCACCGTTGATGTTTTAGACTTCACCGTTGATGTTTTAGACTTCACCGTTGATGTTTTAGACTTCACCGCTGATGTTTTAGACTTCACCGTTGATGTTTTAGACTTCACCGTTGATGTTTTAGACTTCACCGCTGATGATTTAGACTTCACCGTTGATGTTTTAGACTTCACCGTTGATGTTTTAGACTTCACCGTTGATGTTTTAGACTTCACCGCTGATGTTTTAGACTTCACCGCTAATGTTTTAGACTTCACCGCTGATATTTTAGACTTCACCGTTGATGTTTTAGACTTCACCGTTGATGTTTTAGACTTCACCGCAGACGCAGCTCGCCCCCCGCGTGTCGAGGGCGTGGACGCGCGTCTCCCACGCAGCGTTCGAGGAGTGCGGCGATGTCGCAAGCTCCGCGGTTGTCATGGGAGAAGCCCTCCTGCTTGCACAGTTGGGGGTCCCCAATGAGGCGCTGTGCTTCTCGTGTGTTATTGCCGCGTGCTGAAAGATTTGGGGAAAATATCTAATGGCGATTTTTCTGACAGATATTGCGATTTGATTTGCGATAAATAAAAATTAAGTCAAGCTTCAGTTCAATATTTAGCGTGTAATAGATTTAAAACATGTGATGGAGCATTACCACGTGGTACCGTCAAACTATGAACTGCTCTATATATTCTAATGCAAGGATGTGAACTTAAAAGATATGAATTGCTTCCAACATGTATTTATTAAAACGTTTAAATTGAAATAGAACAATCAAACATAGAACAATTGTTAAGTTAAATAAATAAAGTTATTATAATGAAAAATAAAACAATTCCAATAAGTAATAGAATTTTTAAAATCGCAAAAAATCGCAGACTTCGCGATTTGCCAATCGCATTGTTTAAAATTGTGATTAATCGATTTTAAATCGATTAATCGTTCAGCATAGCCACGTCCACGATGGCGTCGAGCGAGTGCCGATGTCGGAGGCTCGTACCCTTGCTGAATGGCATACCCAGTACAAGCATCGAGTCTTACACACGAATACCAATTCTTAAGCTCGCGATACCACGTACTGCACATACGTATTGCACATACGTGGTATCGCGAGCTTAAGAATTGGTATTCGCCGATGAATCGATGCACATTTCCACCCTGGATGGAAATGGTGGTGGTGACGGTCGCAGTGATGATATCTTCTAGATTGAAAACGAATTTCTTTAGAACTGCTGTTAGTATTTAGTTTGTTGTCCTTCCCCCGCACCTCCGATTAAAATGGTTTGCTACGTACGGTGCGAAAGAAATTCAACATCCATGCATTCAAACTGCATCTTCTGCTTTTGGAAATGGACCTTCGTGAAATTCTGAGCATGGCATAAATAAAGCAGACAAGACACACACTGGGTTATGACATAGTTGTGGACACCAAGGGAGCAAAGCCGTGCATATATTTGAAATCTCCAAGCATGAAATTAAATTTCCTTGCGGGGACGAGGCGTGTAAGAGGCTTGTGAGCAGGCGTTGCCATGCTTTGCTTGTAATGAAGTTGACGGACTCTTGTACTCATCGGTATTCGTGTGTATTGTTGAGATTTTGCCAGGCGAGAGAGAGAGAGAGACTTCAACAAGGGGAATTTAAAATAATTATTTTTTTCCCTGCTTGGTAAACCAATTAAAATTATTCACAAACCCAGTTCTAAAATTGATGCCTTCAGTTATTATGCTTTTTAATTCACGCAATGACATGATGATGAGTTCATTGTTTAACGTGCGGTTGGTTTTCTCCAGTTGGTCTTGTAACTTTGCAAGAGGTTCGTGCCCGTTGTGATAACAGATTATCAGGTAATAACATATTCTTATCACAGCGAAACCTCGCCACGTTCATCTTAAAATGCTGATTGACCAGAACTATCCAAAAAAGCAGGACGATCCTGTAAGTAATGTCGAATTATAATATATTTTTTGCTGCACAGTATTTCAAATTATGAAGTCGTGTGGCAACATGAACACAAGCACTTTCAAAACCGCCATCGTGACGGTTTGGCACCGATGGAAATACAGCACTGTACTGTGCATCTGGGCTGACATGCGCGCGCGCACACACAGGGAGTGGGATAAACTCTGGGATAATTACCAGCTAATTTATTTTTAATGAGCAGAAATTCAAGTTTAAAGGGGGGGGGGGGGATTAATTATTTATGGGACAGCATGAAGTCAAATGAGAGCAGGCAGAAACAGGTTGTGCAATAACTCTGACTGCACATCTGTAAAGATGATGGTTTAGATTTTAATTTGTATCCCAGAGATGCAGTGATATATTGCTGAACGTGCCTGCTGGATAGCTGGCCCGTTTATAATATCCCCTCCAACCCACCTCCACTCTTCCTCCAAACACCAAACCCAACCACGCTTTCTGGGACATGACGAAAGGATGGGCATTGAGGTAAGTACGGTACGTACGTATGTTGCACTTCTTTCTCACCGTACATAGCCAACCGTGCTAACTGTAGGTGCTGTGATGTGTGTATGTTGAACTTCTTTCGCGCCATACATCGCCAACCGTGCTCATCGGAGGTGCGGAAAGGAGTTCAACTTGAGGTGGCTACCCCTCATCTTCGTCGGCAGTATTTTTCAGGTCACATGATCATGGGACGTGCTTTAACATCGGGCCCCGTTAACGTGTTGTCGAGAAACTCCATGGACAAGTTCTGCGAACTGCATTTCGAACTCGGACGGGGATGCATGATTGCAAAACGCAAATTTCATGCGGACAAAAGAATAAGAACACCACATTATTCCACATTTCTTCAGAAAAAAAGCATCGAGCAAAGGGTAGCGCAGCAATTAACGAATACTGCAACTGGTATATATATTAAAGCCCAATTTGTATCCAGCATTAAATAGACGAGTCACTAACGTTCGTGTGAATCTACAGTACAGGGACTCATGTACTTACGAACGAGTTAGGTTCCAGAGGTCTGTTCGTAACTCAATTTGTTTGTTCGTATCTGTAGGGGTGTTGTGGGAAGGTAACACACAGTGTGGGAAGGTAACACACAGTGTGGGAAGGTGACACACAGTGTGGGAAGGTAACACACAGTGTGGGAAGGTAACACACAGTGTGGGAAGGTGACACACAGTGTGGGAAGGTAACACACAGCCACACCTTGGTGGCTACAACCACGTCCGCTAAAGCCCCGCCCTCAGTGGTGTATGGGTATAAAGGGTGGGGAGCCAAAGAGCTCGGGGCAGTGTGTTGGGGCCAAGAATGAAGAACCAGTGAAGAAGGAAGGCCGGCTAGATAGACCCTGGGACTTCCCTGACCGGTCCTTTTGAGGGCCGGCAGGGTAAGCCGGTGGTGCGGCCTCAGAGCCAGAGCCCTTTTAAGGGTCGGTCTGGTTGGTGGGGTGCCGTGATCTGTGCTTGACCAGGGCCAGATCAGATAGCCTCCTCAAGCGCCTGTAGCGGAGGAACTGGGAGCACAGGAGTTAGGCTAGATAGCCTAGGGGGTGTCCCAGCGTGTATATGGATGAAGGGGCCGTTACCCCTTCCAGTGTAGCCCTCGTTAAGCTTGAATAAACAGTGCTGCCGCTACTCCGTCTCCGTGTCCCGTGAACCCACTACGTATCTATGAAAGTTCGTAAGTCGAATGTTCGTAAGTAGAGGAGTACTTGTATATCAAATGACAGTCGTATATCCAGCTTTAAATAGACGAGTCACTAACGTTCGTGTGAATGTATGGTATTTCTTTTTAATTATTCATCACGCGTTTAGCCTTTTTAGGGTCTCGCTGACATCGTGTAGCGTTTCTTAAAGGTCTTAGGTTCATCCGTCTCTTCCATTTACGAGCGAATTAAATCCATTTCACAACATTGGAAAGGAATGGCAAAAAACTGAAATTCTAATGGTTCATGAAGAATGGCGCTGAACAAATCACGATCTGGTGGACCGGCGAAGACCTTGAGGCAAATTCTTTAGAAGATGCAGCCTCACATTGGCTCAGTGAGGGTGCCATGCGGCCGGATAGGCAGCCACAAATTGTGACAAAATTAACAAAGATTCCCCCCCTACCTCCCCCGTGTAGCCTGTAACAGACTGTTGGGGCCAAGTGCTGTTAGTGGGCAGCACCTATGAAGGCCGTCACGGCACACGAGGGGGTGGGTGGCCAGCACCACACGCGGCCGCCCTTGTCTGACGTTTACACACCGCACCAGGTACTCATTTGAGGCTGAGTCGACCTCAGGGGAGGCCCAGGACCGGTTCAGATACTCGTCACCGGCTGTGAGCGGGACAAAATGGACACGAACACCGGGAGGCAAGATGCATTATTGTGCAGGTGTCAGTGGCGTCCACATTATGCGTGACTCCCTGCAGGCCATCAAGAGAACTCACAACGTGAAGTTTTTGTCGTTGTTGCTCGGGGGGAGGGGGGGGGGCTAACATCTATCATCTCCGCGGATGTTGGTTTCAGTGTGCCAACAATGAAGGCTCAAAGCTCTGAGCCAACTGCTGTGGCTATGATTACATTTTCTAATTGTCTCTAGCCGTCCGCGGACATTGGAAGAAATACAATCGTCCGTTAAATGTCCATTAGCTGAAATAAAGTGAGCTACAAGCATGGGAGCTGGCTCATACATGAGGTGAAAGTAATTTCTGAAACATTCATGGACGGACAAGTGGTGTGGTAAAGGTACCTAAGAGCTGACAAAACATGTTTTCCAAACTGATGCTCACTTAAGGCAAAGTAATAGTTCAAGTTTAAAGCGTCAATTGGCTAACCTTACAAATGTTCAAACTCGTCTGCCTGCATACAGCTAGTTAAAGCATAATGCTTACCCTACTTACAAGTAAAATTAAATGTAATTATATGGAAACATAGACATTGTATGGCGTTCAGTTCTTAAGACTATGTCCTAGCCCTTAAATTGGCCTCGTTAGGATTTCCAACAAGGGAGAGATATACTGTACAGCTCTATTTCAAGGACTTCATCTTGAAAATATTGTGTGAGCGAAATTACACCCGGCGACCCGAGTTCGATTCCCGCTGACGAACAATAACAGTGGCGAATAATTTAACCGGTCCCAGGCCTCCCCTAGGTCGACTCAGCCTCATATGGGTGCCCGGGACAGTGTGTAAACACTGGCACTGGAGGAGGTGCTGGCCACCCACCCCTTCGTGCGCCGTGCCGGCCTTCATAGGTGCTCGCCAGCAGAAGTCTGTTCAGGCTATACGGGGATCGTTGTCTTTGATGTGCTAGGAACCGGGTGACTCGAGTTGGATTTTCCAAGGCAAATATAAGTGTGGCAAGTGGCTTAGGAAATATTTTCGAGCCTTAAATGGGTGCCTAGTGCGGTTGCGCGCATGCACGTGCAATCCGCATTCTTGAAGGCAATCTGTCTCGGCCTCGCTGTGCGCTGCGTTGCACCACTATCCGAGTAGATAACCTCGCATTCAGAGCCAGGGTGAACATCCGACTCCAAACGTATTTAATGAATTGAACGAGGTAAAACTGATGGGGAAAACACAGCACAAATACAGCGAGTTAATACTTGGAAATATCAATACAATTAATGAACACTACAGCATCATAACATTGTCTTAGATAACATGAAACTAAACAATAGATCCTGGATGGACCAGGCACCTATATTAGTACTGAGAAAAAGCTACTGTGTTAAGTAAGGGCACATCGTGTAATCTCCATGCTGCAGCCTACATGTACAGCACTACACATAACACTGAACTGTGGATGAGATAATAAAGAATTAAAGCTTTCGTGACTGCATAAATTACTTATTGGTTTTTTCGGTAAAGTCACGTATGTAGAAATACCATAAAATAATATTAAAATATAATTTATAATATATTTTAATATAATTTTATGGTATTAAAATATAATTTATAATATATTTTAATATAATTTTATGGTATTTATATATAGGTGACTTTACCGAACAAAACAATGAGTGTGGATGAGATATTTCGTCATCCTTGCTCTCAAGATCGCAATGTGGTTACATGGGCACAAGTCTGACTCGACTTATTCAATTACAAGTAACATTCACAATAAGGCAAGTGGCAGGCTTCGTTGTTAACTAGGCCTCATATTTATCATAACAATTTAACAGCATTATAACGGCCATTCTAACATTACAACAGCATTCCCAGTATCATAAGAACATAAACGAACTTACAGACAATGCTTCTTAAAGTCCCACAATGAACAGTTGCACCTGTGGTCACCGAGACGCTATTTGTGCCACCATTGTGTACTCTGTGTAATGGCTGACACCCTGCCGCATGGCTTAGAGGATGTAAAATGGTAACTTCCTGGTCAAGTGACCAAACTCGACATACAAACAGGAAATTCCTGTGTACACACAACCCCCTCACACCTGCCGTGAGGCAGAACACAGTTTTTGGTGGGTCACATAAAGATCTGTCAAACTCGCTGGGCTATGAGATGGCCAGAAGCAAGTACAGAAATTGAATTATTTAATATCTGCGTATGGACTGTGCGGTATCCCCTCAAGCCGTGGGTTCTCTGGGCACGGCCAGTTTCCTCCCACGTGCAAAACACCGTGAAGAATGAGGTCTTGAGATTCAGCGAGGCCTTTGGTGGTAACACTGCTCTCTGCCGCGTCATCTTTGACTTCTTCATCATCATCAGCAGCAGCAACAGCAGAAGCAATCACTGTGACACGTTTGTCACCGTAATTCATGAAGCACATCTTCGTCGTCAGCATAATTTAATCACTATCCTTCCCCCGCACCTCCAATTAGCTCGGTTGGCCACGTACGATGCGAAAGAAATTCAACGTCCATACGTACAGCTCATGCACGGGATCGGGATGGATCTTGATGATAGCAGGGCCGTGAGGAAGGGTGATGGAGAGGCCTTGAAGGGATGAGGGCTGATGATCTCAACAATCAATTATCGGCATTGCTTTATATCAATATGCTAATTAGAGTTTTGTTGAGGGAGAAAAAAAAACTAATTGTAAAATTTACGAAGCTATTTTCCTGCAGGTTGCAATAAACCATAAAACTGTAATTAAACTGATGGATATCCAGATTAGGTCTGAGGGCTGCAACAATTTATGAACTCTAATAATTAAACACCGGCCAAGTTTATTAATTTTTTTTGCCGCCTGTATATCGCGAGGTTTTTTTATTGCATTTAAACGTGCCCACAAAACACCTGCATGGCAAGACGCACGTGCCTTTGTGTCGTGTGTAGCAACTCGGATCCTTGATAATAAAGCCTACGGTCAGGCACCGTGGCATTAATTGATGCGCAGGCAGGGCGAATAACGTAATTACTACCCGTGTAACATTCATTCCAAAAACACAATTTACATGAGCGAACACATCTAAGCTCTGAAGACAAAGAGAGAGAGAGAGCGAGAGCGAGCCACTCTGTGACCCTGTTTGAATAAAGTATGGAATCGCTGAACCGATTAAGGGCTTGTGCAATCAATATCTGTTATTCTTACGCGACATTTTCCATGAAAGAATAAACTACCGGATATAAAATGAAATGTTCAGTTTCCATGCGACAGTGAACGCACTTTGCGCTGCAAACCCGGTCAACCGAGTTATATTCCTGCTCGTGGCCAATATTTGTGACGAATGTTTGAACCGGGTTCCCGGCCTCTCCTAGGTCGACTCAGCCTTAAATGAGTACACTTGTACCTGGTGCGGTGTGTAAAACTAAAAAAAACTAATTAAAAACTATAAACTATTTTTTTTTTATCTTACCAGGTAAGGCCCACTGAACTGTGTGGCTCTTTTTCAGAAGCGACCTGGCAATAAATGATAGCTCAACGCAGTGGCTTATCACGTGGAAATGTAGAGCAGCCAAATACCCTAAAAGCATGATGTTGATTCTAAATGTGGAGGTAAAAACCAGAGGACCCGGGCGTGGTGCTGGCAACCCACCACCTCGTACGCCGTGACACCCTTTATAGGTGCTCGCTCACAGCACTTGCACCAAATATTTTAAAGACTATATTGAGGGGCGGTGGGGTGGGGGATCTTTGCCTTTGGCATTGTTAAAGACCAGCCAGCAGCAGCAGCAGCAGCATCTGTGTTGGTATCTAGGCTTCCGCCTGAATATTGCAGATGTCTTTGCACACCTGGCCAACCATCCTCATCCACACCGCATCCAACTGCAGCACTGTGGGGCGAGACATTCCTTTCGTCCGATGACCTTATTCCAACTCTGTCACATACACCTGAGAGCCTTGACATGAATTCTAGGATTTTTTTAATGACTTCAGATTTTGTCCCAGATTCATTCCTGGACAATATTCCTTTTGATGGGGTTTTTTTTTAATGTGTTTAGTTTGCTTGAGAAAACGTGGCAATGCCTCCAACGCCAAAAATTCAGCGGATTATCAAAGTGACGCGTTTCAACCGTTTTGTCACGATGTCAATCTGGCCCTTTGTGATCAGCAAAATATGCACGTAGCTCCACAGTGTACCTCCGATTAGCACTGTTGGCTACGCATGGCGCAAAATAAGTTCAACTTGTACATACGTATGGTGGGGGGGGGGGGGGGGGGGTGAAGGGGTAGCGGAGGCGGAATTTCAGCGGAGAGAGTTGGAATACTTTGTGCCGGTCTTGAGGAGATGAGGTTGGTCAGCTATGGAACGCAGTGAGCATGCATAATCGAGGAGACACAAGGCTATTGGGTATCGTTGGTCGATACTCAAACTGCAACTAGACAGTCAGTCTCAACACCAGTGAGCAATTTTATTGATGTACATTAAAACACACAAAAATCGGGCTATCGGCTTGCGGACAACCTCAGACCAATAATTCTCGGCGGCACATTTTTTTAAGCGGCGAAACTCTGCACCCGCTCTCAACTTGATCAATCTCGATGTAGGCGCTCATCCGCCTGAGGATGCCTCCAACGTGGGAGGCTGCGCGTCGCGTAGGAGAAAGGAGCGGCCCTCGCTCGCCACGGCCATCGCGACAGAGTGGAATCTTTTTTCGAAAAAGCAAATGAACCTTATGGCGAGACCCCGGGGCCCCATAAGCCCCAGGCTCTCGCACAAACTGCGTCGCGACGTCGTTTTATGTCCGTTGAAGGCGAACGACACGGCAAATCTATTCGTCTCGACGAGCTCTACACGATGCGCTCATCAAAGTTTTGTATCTTTCTGTTGTCAGGGGCACGACGTGACAGCAGAACGATGCGCACCAAAAGCACATTAATGTATTACGATTTTGACTTTCGTTTGTTCGGGACCCCGGGGTCCCCGCCTCAAGGTTAATTTATTATTCTTATCAGCAAGAGGCACGCGCAAAAGAAGACTTCGCCGCTTTATGATTGAGCTGTTTAGAGAAGAGGGCAAACAATCGCCGGTACGTGGATGGAGTTATTGTTGGGGGGTTATTTAGTTGTGCATCTGTGACGTGACTCCGCTAGAGCGCACGAGGAGTTTAAACCCCATCTCCGTTTCCCGTACCTCCGATTAGCACGGTTGGCTACGTACGGTGCGAAAGAAGTGCCACACACATACCCACTTGAATGCGGTTCTCTGAACAACCAGGGAATCGTCCGTATCAATTGCGATTCGTTTCAACTGCAATCCGGGCACGCCTTGAACCCAGGTGGCGAGAGACTCGAACTGCCCCTGAGCCTCCCTGCTCACCAGCCTGCGCTGCCCAGCAGTGTGATGGAGCGAGGACAGCTGGCCTTCATTTCCAGCAGTGCATTGGCAAAGGGACAGAATTATTGTTGGGTTTTTTCGTTAATGGACATCAGAGGAGGCGTTAACCAGATCGCATCGTCGTTACTAAGGGGCCGTCCATAAATGACGTCACGCACCTGGGGGGGGGGGGCGGTGTCAGACATTTGTGACGATGTGTGACGAGGGGGGTGGGAGTTTGAGAAATGTGACGTCACATCAAAATGCGCAACTTTAAATAAGTATGGAATTGTTATAACAACACTAATTGTTATAACAACACTCCTACAACATCAGAGTGCAGCGCCACATTAAATACGCACTATGATGACAATAGTTTAAAGCGATTTGAAGCATGTTTTATTTTCAAAATGGAAATATTGTTTTGGTGGGGGGGGGGGCAGAGCTTTGTGACGTCATATTTGAGGGGGGGGGGGTCTGAATTTTGTGACGCCGTGTGACGAGGAGGAGGGGGGGGGTCAAAAATCGTCCAAAATCGCGTGACGTCATTTATGGACGGGGCCCCTAAGAGACACCTTCACAGCATGCTGCATCGTACCAGATACATCAAACACAACAGCATTCCCGGACCATTGAACATGGTTGTTGAATCGCGTTGCATTTGAACACACAAACAAACAAAAAAACAACGTAAGATAAGCTCACACAGCAGCAGCACCTCTTTCCACGGAGAGGTCACATCCCTCGCAGAATCCGTACAAGAGCGGCGGTGTGAAACTGAGCACGCCGCGTCTCATTAAACCGCGCAACGTGTGCGCCTTGTTGCCGAACCTGTGTACATTATCACAGGGCGGACAATGCGTGGCTATGAGCAATTGCAAAAGGTTGGCACAACTGCGCATCGTAAACACGCGTATGGCGTCACCAGAAAAAAAATATATAGAATTAATGGAGGAGGAGGCAAAGGCGCAGGCCCTGCAATTGCTTTCTTATTGCGACTGCTGGCGGAAGGGCCTCCGGCAGGAGGTGCTCCAAAGGCCGCCCCACCCCCCAGAACTCTAGAAGAGGGCATTTGTGGCTCGACCATTTGACTATGGCCAGACGTGCAGTCTCTTCTCCTATAACGCCGCGTGTTTTCCGAACGCGAATGGGATACAACGAGATGGATGTATTGGGGAACACGTTGTTGACCAAGCGGATGCGAATTGGATATAAGGCGATTGAGTGAACGGAACGATGAGTCTAAAAGGGTTGCTCTCTGAACTAGTACATTTTTAATCGACTACTTTGTGGTGTATTCCTGACCCCGTTAAATAATCGCAACCCCCACATCCTTCCTCCCGAAGGCAGGAAACGCCCCACAAGCCCCGTCCATCACCTCTCACCCAGCGGCCGAGGTGAAAGTCCCTTCTTCCCTCCCCCCCCAACTAGTTTTGTGTTATCCAGTTCTTCTATTCGTCCCTACGTTGTATGTATGCTGTACGTGTGTATGTTGAACTTCTTTCACAGCGCACGAAGCCAACCGTGCTCATCAGAGGTGCGGCGGAAGGACAACAAACTAAACACTAAAAGCAGTTCTAAAGAAATGAGTTTTCAACCTAGATGATTTAAAATTGCATAGCTCCAGTGGCGTCTTAATATCGGAAGGAGGAACGTTCCAGACAGCTGCAGAAGCGGACCTGAAAGCGCGCGATGCAGTGACCGTCTTTGTTCGATGGTTAGTAGCCAAAAGCCGCTGCCGTGAGGATGACCACCGAAGTTCCCGTGGTGGTTTGTGCTCCTTGACGAGATCAGCAAGGTATTGTGGTTCATGTGTGGCAACCACTTTGTAATCTAACCATCAGTAATCGATTACATAAATCATTGGATAAGCAAGTTCCTATATGAGCTCTTCATTTCAATAACGGAGAATCAGTGTCATCAGCCTCTATTCGCAATATGGACACAGCGCTCCATTCCCTCCATAGACATAAGCTGCTGCTGCTGATTTCCATCATGTCTATGAGCATTGTTCACTTTGCATTCGAGAAAAGTCAATGCCGAGGATGAATCGTCCGAACATGAATGTCTGACCCCAACGCACCTCCCATCGGGTCGCCCCACGTGCGTGTGACTCGCACGCACGATCTCTCACTTGTGCTGTCATTCTAAACTAAACTATGTTTCGATTTAAAGCTTTCGTGACTGCAAGGATTCATCTTCTTTGGTTCTTTCGGTAAAGTCACGTAGAATGAGAATAAAATAATGAATTAATAAAATAAAATAACACAATAAAATTCACTGGAAGACAGTCTCGTCCCTTCACCTGATGAAGGCCACTTGTGTTGTGGCCGAAACGTCGTGAGAATTTTATTGTGTTATTTTATTTTATTAATTTATTATTTTATTCGCATTCTACGTGACTTTACCGAAAGAACCAAAAAAGATAAACTATGTTTATTTTACCAGGTAAGGCCCACTGAGCTATACAGCTCTTTTTCAGAAGCGACCTGGCAGCAAATGATAGCTCAATGAAGTGGCTTATCACGTGGAAATGTCTATCAACCAAACACTCTAAACGCACGTTTCGAATTGTAGAGGGAAAAAAACGGAGGACCCGCAGAAAAATCTACGCGACCACGGGGAGAGAGACATGCAAACCCCAAATATACAGCAGGTGTCAGGGTGGGGATCGAACCCACGACCTCCTGTATACCTGGCGAGGTAGTTAACATCTCGCCACCGTGGCGAAAGTGGAATTACTTTTGCTTATTTGATATACGTAATTAGAAATGAGGGTGCATGATTCATTTGTAAGTAGTTTTGAAAAAAAACACAACGCAATATATTTTTAAAATAACTATTTTGTGTAATATTTCTATAAGAGACAGATCTGTTCATCTTTTGCCAAAAACACACAGCAAGAAAGCCCTGACATTGTCGAACACAAAAAAAATCCACAAAACTCTCGGTGGTTTATATGGATTTCTGTTTTTAACGGGAGTCTGTGGAAAAGATGAACATGTACAGATAGAGAATTCCATCAATTGTAGGTGCAAGAAAAAAATGAAACAAGTCTGATCATGCTTCTATGGAATACAGATGGAATGAAATCATCTGTTCTCATTCTCTCGTACAGATATCAAGTGCAGTATTATCAATCAACAGGTATTTGTTCTATTACCTTGTGAAGGTTAATCGAGGTTCATTCTAGATTTGAAGTTGTCGTGACTGCAAGGATCCATATTCTTTGGTTCTTTCGGTAAAGTCACGTAGGTGGAAAAAATAATTAAATTTTTATTGCTTGTTATTTTATTATTTATTGCTTTTTTCCCACCTACGTGACTTTACCGAAAGAACCAAAGAATATTAATCGAGGTTCTGTATTTTTTTTAGAGACCTGCTTAATCACATTTACACTGCACAGTCAGTGATTTTTTTCGTGCATAGACTTTCCACTGACTTCTTGATTGTAGACGTTGTAAAACATCTCTACTCTTTGATTCCCCGTGGGAACTTTTCGAGTGAATGCATTAAATGTTATTGAGCCATTGAGTTCCATGACAAAAAGCTCAAGGGCAGGTGTTTCCTGCCTGTGAGCCTGGCCATGTTTCCAAATATTACCCCCGTCATGCGATATTATATATGTTTTGGTAGAAACACTGTAGAATTGCAAAAATAGCTCATTCGGCTATTTAAAAAAAATGCACCACATGGTTCACAGCACAACTTTGTCACAGCGCTGAAAACATAGCGGACGTGTAAACGTGTGGCGTGACGTGGACTCTGAATTCCAGCCACTGTGGGACCTACAAAAGAAGGCCAATTTACAAGCACAAATAAAACAAAAAAATACGCTCGTTGCTCATGCCCGTGTTTCTTCATGGTAGCTAAAGCGCCAGGTCGTCAATTCTTCTAAAAGATTGCTGTTCAGCTCGTTGCCAGCTCCGACACGAAGGAAGCTTTTCCCCAGTGCGAGCATTTCACATCACCCCTTAATGGAATGGAATGTTTCTACAAATACATCACAATGCCCGTGCTCATGTGATGTATGGAACCAGCGTGGCTCCGTAATAAGCGTGAACAAATTGGGGCACTTTGGAAGGCTTGAATGTGCCAAACGGTCGGCGAGTGCAGCACTGTCGCTTTGCACGCAATCGACTGAGTCTAAATACACGATCAGTCGTGTTTTTTTTTGTTAGTATGTGAGCCAAGATGTATATACCCCGTTAGGCTGGCAGACAGCGTAATCGCGCACCTGCACTCCTATCTGTTTCATGGTCTTCGGGCACGCGTCTTTTTTGTTTTCAGTTGATGGGAATTTTCGTTGACGAGAATATTATCCCGTTTTATCTGCCAATTCTACAATTCAAAACCCGTGTTTGTTAAATTAGTGGCCGTATCCACCGTTGCATGGAGATGCCATGACATATGCACCGAATAAAAAACAACACTACCATTAGTAATAGGTTTTTACCCTTTTATCTGGCAACAAAAACTGACACCTTTATAAAAAAGACACCTTTTTGTTGCCAGATAAAAGGGTAAAAAAACCTATTACTATACCTTGCTGCTGGCAATGGAGGTCTCATAATGTAAACTATCATCGTCCATTTTATATTTCAAGTGCTGTCAACGGAATGTTGATCCTCAACTTTTACTGCGCGCCACACAGGACCCACCATTGTGGCCTCTCCTTAAAATCCAATCTCACGTCACTTGATGCGAGAAGAAATCTACACTGGGCCCTGTTCATCTGTGGTGGTCACTCTGTAAACACACACACACACTACACAGTACCTACCAGAGCGGGGTCATTGATAACCCTCACCAAGACCCCGCCTGAGGGGTGGAGGTTGTGGAGTGTGTGTGTGTGTGATCCCCCAGAACCCTGCCCCTAGGCAGAAAGCGGGATAAACAAACACAGATCGGTTGGACTACCTGTGGCCAGAACCCCTCCTGAGGGGAGGGGGCTGTGGGGGATCTGTGATCCCTCAGAACCCCGCCCCTCGGTGGGGAATCGTATAAAAGGCGAGCTCCTGAGAGCAGAGCTCAGTTCGCCTGAAGCCGAAGTCGAGGAGCCACCTGGAGAAGATACCCTGGACCCCAAGCCCCGACGTCCTTCTAAGGGCCGGGGCTCAGTGCGGTGCCAGAGGTCGAGAGGCTGGGACCCTGAGGTTCCCTCAGCCCGACGTCCTTCTGAGGGCCGGGTCTGGACGGGCCAGTGGTCAGAGACCCACCGGTGTCAGCGGTGGGTCAGCCTCCTTAGCTCCAGCCAGCCGGAGGGCTATAGGAGTAGGTCAGTGGCTAGGATAGATAGCCCGGAAGCTGTACCTCCACAGGTTGTGGGTGGAAGGGGCCATTACCCCTTCATGTTAAGTCCTTGTGAGTGTTGTTAAAGATATAAATAAAACGTGTTGCTTCCTACTACGACTCCGTCTCCATACACGACTACTACACATCCATAAAATCCTTATTGGAAAATCTACGCTATAACTTAGCGAATTCATTCACCCCGCTGTCAAACCAAAGAACCCTAAGACGTCCATCTAAATTGCCTTTTAACTATCCCTAGAACAGGAATTGGAATTGGTGACAAAAGCCGTTGCCGTTGCAGCGCCAACGTTTTGGCACGACCCTGTTTCCTCCCTTAACAGCGTAAATCTTTCTTCAAGAAACATCTTGATGCAGAAGATTAGTGCTGCTGGATACATTCACTTTTGCGAATGTGATTTGGAACTTTGAGCCTTACCTGTGTATCGATAGTTACATTTTAATGTGCCGTTTTATTGAGGGACTACTGTGTGTTATCATGGTGTGGTTTCTGTTTTTTTTTGTTTTGCTGCCTTGCCCAAGGTTGCATTTGGTGTTGAAAATTCGGCAGGAATTGATGCACTTATGACATTTGCACTGATAATATTTTACCTATTTGTATTTAGTGACTTGCTTTACCTTTCCTGCACTGTGGACCCCTATCGGTTTGCATCTTGTTTCTTGTTATAACCTGCTGACCCGCCCCTACTGGACATTTGTAAAAAAAACCCAGCGTCATAGCTCATCGGATTCTTCCAGTCTCAATAAACATTCTGAAGTTTGACCACTGGATTGTAAGTACAGTGTGCCAACCATTACACCATGGTCGCATTCCAGAATTCATGAAATAGCACGGAAGAGCTCTTGACTCTTGCGGTCTCCAATATTCATCTGCAATCGCCTATGCCATTTCTATCGGGCAATACGTCAAGTAGAGAAGTTCCACTGTTACATGAAACACATTCCTGCGGAGGGAGCTGGTAGGAACGTTGGGTTGCTTGGTCAATGGCCAGGGTCAACAACGGCGGCACCACGTGGTGTATTCCACAAATATGCCCGACTGTGAGGGCGGGCACAAGCCGGCGTGAGTAGGTTAAACGTTGAGTTTTATAAGGGCACCACGGGGTGACCAGCCCCTCCCCACCCAGCCCCACCCCTCCCAGCCCCACCCTCCCCACCCAGCCCCTCCCCACCCACCCCACCCAGCCCCTCTCCACCCTCCCCACCCAACCCCTCCCCACCCTCCCCACCCAGCCCCTCCCCACCCACCCTCCCCTCCCCACCCAGCCCCTCCCCACCCTCCCCTCTCCACCCAGCCCCACCCCTCCAATTTTTGGATGCACGACGGACGGACGGACACAATAATCCCCTGTGGGCTGGTGTCACCAGAAGGTTCCTACCAGTATAAGCTAAATTATTTTATATAGGTGCGCATTACGGTCACTTGGACATGTTAGCCACGTTTTTTTGGGTTTCTTAAACAAACCTATTTAAGTCGGATGCGTCCATAGGCAAGAGCCTACTGCAGTTGCTGGTTGTGTTTGTACGACTCTAGGCATTACCATTGCAGACAGCAGGCCACGAATCTATCCACTGATGTCATGGGTCCCCATTGACGTTTAGGCCAAGAATCACGGTGAACCTGCATCATAATTTACACCGGACTACATTCATTGACATTGTAATCCCAACAAGCTGCACCGTGATGTATGGACTACATAAAGTTGGCGAATGCAGCTTATGACGGAGGCCAAAAGAGAAATAGAAAATGTATTAAATTTTGATTTGAAGCTTTCGTGACTGCAGGGATTCATATTCTTGGTTCTTTCGGTAAAGTCACGTAGAAGGGAAATTTAGAAAAAAAATTCTTGTTGTGGTTTTCACACCTGATGTTGATTACTTGTGATGCAGTCGAAACGTCGTGAGAATTGTATTGTTTTATATTTTTATTATGTTATTGTTTCCCTTCTACGTGACTTTACCAAAAGAACCAAGAATAGAAAGTGTATTATTCACAAACGTGCTGTTGTTATTTTTTTAAGGCACAGATGAATCACTTCTGAGAAAAGTAATTCCACGACGAACCAGTGAGGCCCAGCAACCACACGTGCTTCGGGTATGTTTGGGTAAATGCTAATGTAGTTGTTCCACTAATTTCATGAATATCAATATATGAACGCCTGCATCTGCCAGCCCTCACGCCTCGCCCCATACGCTCACTTAGGACCCGGCTGCCTTATCCTGGATTCACCTGCAGAGGCCAAGAATAATGTCTCAGTTACACACCAGGTCCAGTGTGCCGCGAAGCTTTCCCAAGGGGGGAAATGCGCCTCGGCGTGGGAGAGACGTTTCTCAACGTGACGGTTAGAATATTTACAAAGGCAATAACAATGCTAATGATGATTTGAAGCTTTCGTGACTGCAGGAACCCATACTCTTTGGTTACTTCGGTAAAGTTACGTAGGTATCAAATAAAATAAATCACGACGTTTCTGGCGCAATACAAGCATCATCAGGTGATGTTGGACGCTTGTGTTGCGCCCGAAACGTCGTGATTTATTTTATTTTATACCCACGTGACTTTACCGAAAGAACCAAAGAGTATAATGCTAATGATGCTTTCTGTTTGAGTCCATTGAATTACGTTCGCCTTAATTTCACTCTGCACGGGGAAGCGGCGTGGAAGGAACTTGGCAGGGCGTGGCAAGGGGAATGTGTGGCGAGGAATGAGAGCAGGTTGGACCAGATGCTTCCAGCGTCCACGTGGGAGCTCCAGTTTCACGGCAGCTGGGCAATTACCTCGCGAATGTGTTTTTTATTTGTGTCTGAATTCGATTGAATCGTTTCGATTTGATTTCGCAAATTCCAAGTCGAAGTTCACGACAATGAGCACCCTTTCGTTCGGTTTGTGTTTGTGTAAACATCAATAAAAAGGAGTCGTGTTCGCGGTGGACATTGCTTGACATTAAGAGAGTTGTCACCCATTCTGTTAGTGTTTTTTTAACCCTCTGGAAGTGGCAATCCTACTTGGCATAAGATGAAAAAGCTTGCAATCACCATCACAATGAAGAAGATAACCTATGGTTGTGGCATTTACAAACAACTATTTATTCTCTTGGCTTAAAGCTTTCGTGACTGCAGGAATTCATATTCTTGGGTCTTTCCGTAAAGTCACGTAGATAGTATAATAAATTGATAAATGAAATAACACAATAATATTCTCACGACGTTTCGGCCACAACACAAGCGTGACTTTACCGAAAGAACCAAAGAAGATGAATCCTTGCAGTCACGAAAGCTTTAAATCGTAATTTCACGTAGATAGGTTCAAAGAAAATAACAAAGATAACAAAAAAAACTACGACGTTTCGATGGCAACACAAGCAACAGCCACACAGTTCACGTAGGATCTGAAAAATGGAGCCTCACGGTGCAGTAAATGAAACAAAATGACACGCACCTGAAAAGTAGTATTTAGCATTGGTGTAGCATATTCAAGGATCTTGCACCCACCAACAACTGCCTAACAATCCTTATGGCGACGTCACAATCGCCGTGGTGTTAACTACCTTTTTTTGGCAAATGCACTCGCGTCATAGGTAATTAATGAATAATATCGCTATTTGCAGTAAGACTTTGTCGAGTTTATTGCAGTCTTTCACGACTGCAACATCTAACGAGGGTAACTTTACACAGAGGACCATGCAACGATCGTGCGATGCTGTATATATCGTCACTCCACCCCCACACCTCCCAATTGGTGATAGGGCAGTTGTGGAGAGAGTGGAGAGTTTCTCATACCTGGGCAGTGTGCTCATGACCGGCTCCGGTTTGACAGCAGAGGTCTCACTCCGAATCAATTGAGCAGCATTATCTTTTCATCGTAACGCTTTGTGGATGCTACCTGGTCTGTCGCTCCGCACGAAGGTTCAGGTCTTCTCAGCCACAATCATTCCCTCCCTTCTCTACGCTTGCGAAAAGTGGACCCCCCTAATGGAACATCTTCGCCGGTTAGAAACATTTAGGCTGTCCTGCCTACAATCCATCCTCGGTTTAACCAGGCTCGATTGTGTGAGCTCACAAATCCTTGAAATATCTGGACAAAGCCCTATTAGTGAGCTCCTCGGCAGGCAAGGCTGTGTTGGCTGGGTCATATAGCCCGCATGCCCAGCCACCGAATCCCTAAACAGCTTTTGTTCAGCCGAATTGAGGGGGCTAAACGGGCGCAGCATGGGCTAGAGAGGAGATTGGAGTGATGTGGTGCAAGAGGATGTGGAGCTGAGTGGACTTGCCGATGAGTGGTACCAGTGGTGTCAAGATCGGCCTCTGTGGAGGAGGTTCGTGAAGGACGCTGCCGCTGCTGGGCAGTTGGAGGCAGTCGCCCTCCAACAACAACGAAGGGCGGAGGAGCGACGCTCACAACAACGACCGGAGCGCCGGGTGGCTAAAGCACAGCAGGTTGGCACATCGGATTAATTGTTTATGTGGCAGATGCTATATTGGACAGACGGGACGTAACATCAGCAAAAGACTAAAAGAACATCAGAATCAGAAAGGGTTTTATTCGCCATGTAAGTTCACACCGACATGGAATTTACTTTGGCAGGATGGTGCATACATTCAACATATAGGAATCTAAGATCTTAAATCAGTTTTAAACAAATCTTACTATAATAAGGGTTAAAAGTCTAACACCAAGGGGCTGAAGTATATAAAATTAAATAAATATCGAATATTAAATAGCTTTAAGATATAATTTAAAAATAAAAAATACAAATAGGGTAACATAGTTAATATCGGAAAGGTGTCGTTATGTAGATAAAATGTTAAAAACAGTGTTAGCCCTTGGCCTTGTTTAACAGGCCAGCAGCAGATGGGAAGAAACTGTTTTTATGGCGTGAGGTTTTGGTCCTGATGGACCGAAGCCTTCTGCCGGAGGGGAGTAGCTGAAACAGAGAGTGTCCAGGGTGGGAGAAATCGGCCATAATCTTCCTCGCTCACCTCATGGACCTTGTCGTGTGCAGGTCCTCGAGGGTTGGTAGATTGCAGGCAATTACCTTCTCAGCAGTGTGGATGATACGCTGCAGTCTGCTCTTGTCCTTGGCAGTGGCAGCAGCGTACCAGACGGTTATGGAGGAGGTGAGGATGGATTCAATGATCGCTGTATAGAATTGCACCATCATTGTCTTTGGCAGGTTGAATTTCTTCAGCTGCCGTAGAAAGTACATCCTCTGTTGAGCTTTCTTGGTGAGGGAGCTGATGTTCAATTCCCACTTGAGGTCCCGGGAGAGAATAGTGCCCAGGAAGCAGAAGGACTCTACAATTTTGACTGGGGAGTCTAACAGGGTGATGGGGGTGAGTGGTGCTGTATTCTTCCTGAAGTCCACAACCATCTCAACTGTCTTTAGAGCATTTAGCTCTAAGTTGTTCTGGCTACACCAGGTCACCAGATTGTCAGCTTCCCACCTATAGTCAGACTCATCCCCACCAGAGATCAACCCAATGAGGGTGGTGTCATCCGCAAACTTCAATAGTTTGACGGACAGATGATTGGAGGTGCAGCTGTTGGTATACAGGGAGAAGAGCAGAGGGGAAAGGACGCAGCCCTGAGGAGTTCCGGTGCTGATGGACCTGGAGTCAGAGACTTGTGTTCCCAGCTTAACGCACTGCTTCCTGTCAGACAGGAAGTCTGTGATCCATTTACAGGTGGTGTATGGCACGTTCAGCTGGAAGAGCTTGTCCTGAAGCAGGGCAGGGATGATGGTGTTGAAGGCAGAGCTGAAGTCCACAAACAGGATCCTGGCGTAGGATGCTGGGGCGTCCAGATGCTGTAGGGTGAAGTGGAGGGCCATGTTAACTGCGTCGTCCACAGACCTGTTGGCTCTGTAGGCAAACTGAAGGGGGTCCAGGAGAGGGTCTGTGATGGCTTTGAGGTGTGCCAGGACCAGGCGCTCAAAAGACTTCATTACCACAGATGTAAGGGCGACCGGTCTATAATCATTTAGTCCTGTTGGCCTTAGCTTTTTGGGCACAGGGATGATGGTGGAGGACTTGAGACAGGCTGGTACATGGCATGTCTCCAGGGAGGTGTTAAAGATGTTGGTGAACACCGGAGACAGCTGGTCAGCGCAGTGCCTGAGGGTGGCTGGAGAGACAGAGTCCGGCCCGGCTGCTTTGCGTGGATTCTGCCTCTTGAAAAGTCTATTAACTTCTCCCTCCTGAAAGGAGATAGTCGTCTCTGTAGTATTGGTGGGGGATGGGGCCTCTTGGGTTGGAAGGGGTGGTTCAGGACAGTCCAATTGTCTTTCAAATCTACAGTAGAACTCGTTCAGGTCGTTGGCTAGGAGGGAGTCGTTAGTGGTGTGGGGGGCTCTGGGTTTGTAGTTGGTGATCTGCCTGAGCCCTCTCCAGACAGAAGCAGCGTCGTTTGTAGAGAACTGGTGTTTTAGTCTCTCTGAGTACAGTCGTTTAGCCTCTCTCACCGCTTTGCTAAACCTGTTCTTCGACTCCTTGAATCTGTCTCTATCTCCACTCCTAAACGCTTCCTCCTTCTCCAACCTCAACCTTCTGAGCTTTGCTGAGAACCAGGGCTTATTGTTGTTAAAGTTCACCCTGGTACGTGTTGGGATACAGCAGTCCTCACAGAAGCTGATGTAGGACGTCACAGCCTCTGTGAGTTCATCCAGACTATTGGTAGCAGTCGTGAACATATCCCAGTCAGTACAGTCTAAGCACGCCCGCAAATCTTCCACAGCCTCACTGGTCCACTGTTTAGATGTCCTCACAGCAGGTTTACAGAGTTTTAGTTTCTGCCTGTCGGCAGTGGCAGAACATGCTTGTCAACAAGGACACTCAATTGATTTTGATAACGTTGAAGTGTTGTGTAAAACTAATTATTACTGGCAAAGACTAATTAGAGAATCCATTGAAATTGTGAGGAATAGAAATAATTTTAATCGCTCTGACAGCTACAGGCTTAGTGCGGCTTGGAAGCGTATTATTAAATAATACATATTACAATTCCTTACAGGGGAAACATACTAATTAACGGATTACTAACGTAGCATATAATCACAATAACACACATTACAACTAATTACTAATCTACAACTCATTGCTAATCACAACCATTGACTGATTACCAATCGATTATATAATTACAATACCCCCCCTCCGCCTCAAATCACTGCACCTGAAATGAGTTAAATGATGACGTCACCCTGCTGCTCTATTTAAGACCGGGAGCAAGTGAGGGCTTTACCATTCTGGCGAAGTGCTTGATGATGCTGGATGTAATTACCAACGAAACTTCGTACTCAAACTGTAAATGTGGATTCACTCTTCAACACACCGGTGGGCTAAAGTAGTGAACTATTTGTCTTTTGTCAACGTGACACTTTTTTGCTGATTGGCCGTGTCGGGTGGTGGAGGGTTACGACACATTTATAAATAACGCGATCTAACCCAAAAACCTTTATTATGAATAATATTGGTCGCGAAAGCCTACGTGTTAAACTGAGGTTGGCACAGTAGGGGGCACAGGTGGTGCATCAGCCAGTCATCTCAGTCAGTCGACCCGTGGCACCTGCTGGGTCTGCCCCGTGACCTGCCAGCGGGCGTTCGACACTTCACGTGGTAGCCTCAAGGTGCACATAGCCTGGCACAAGCGTCGTGGTGACGTCACCGCCACTTAGTGGCGAATGGCGGTTGTTGTTGTTATATCGTCATATCGAGGTATCTCATTTTGCTGAAAATAAACAAACGGGTCCCCCCGTGTCACCTCTAACAACAGAACGATGGGGCACTGCAAGTTCTGATAGCGAGCACCTATTAAGGCGCGGGGTGGGTGGCAAGTTCCATGCCCGGCCGCCTTTGTCTCCCCAGTCTTTAGGTTTACGGTACTCGTTTTTTTTTAGGCCGAGCCGACTTAGTGGGGTGACGGGGCGGGGAGAGGTGGTGGCCCAGGAAAGTAAAAAATAGTTGCCCGTGAGCGGGAATGGAACCCGGGTTCGTAGTCGGAGTTGTGCGCGCTAACCACTGCGCCACCGCTCCCCTCCCCCACGCCGTGGACGTCACCTTCCACGTGACTCTGCACAAAGCACGGTGCCAGTCCTTACATCGGTGCAACAGGAGACGTGAAAAAATTGCCTTGGCTAGAACCAAGGCACATACGTAGTATGTACTACTATGTATGTAGTAGATGCTACTACATATGCAGTAGCTACGGGCCCCGCACTTTCAAGGGCCCCGCGCTAAACGCTTTCAAGCTATCGATTCCGGCTCAGTGATTCTGCACTTGCTCCATTACTATAGTACTATACCGCCTTCAACTTTTATGAACGACTGGGTGTTTAAAGTTATCGCTTTGTCGTATTACCTGGCTGTATTGCAAATTACTTTACTATGCGAGAAAAAACATTTGTGTTTTAATGTTTTTTTATATATATTCAGGGACCCTTTATAACATTCGCTACATGCCCCGCACGAGCTTAATCCGACGTGGAGAGTGGCTCGCACCCGCACGAGGGCCGGCACGAGCAGCGCCACGCCCGGCCGCCTTTGTTTCCCCAGCGCTGCTGTTGGCGAGCCCCGGTGCCACGTGGCGGCAGCGGCGGCAGCAGCAGCAAGCGGCCCTTGGGGCGCACTGAGCGACCCGGAAACAAACACCGACTTGGGTGGTGCACTGCAGGAGGAGCAGCAGCAGCATCATCATCATCAGCGTCAGTGTTTGTCAGCGGACGAGGCTCGCGCGTTCACGGCTCTCTCCTCTCTCTGCCTGTGGGTGACTGCTGCCCTCCCGGACTTGGCCGTCAACACTGCTGCGCCATATTCACTGCTGCCCCAACACTGCTGCCCATACTCACTGCTGCCTGCCGGCTACTCACTGCTGCCTGCCGGCTACTCACTGCTGCCTGCCGGCTACTCACTGCTGCCTGCCGACTACTCACTGCTGCCTGCCGGCTACTCACTGCTGCCTGCCGGCTACTCACTGCTGCCCATACTCACTGCTGCCCCATACTCACTGCTGCCCCAACACTGCTGCCCATACTCACTGCTGCCCATACTCACTGCTGCCCCACCACTGCTGCCCATACTCACTGCTGCCCCATACTCACTGCTGCCCCAACACTGCTGCCCCATACTCACTGCTGCCCCAACACTGCTGCCCATACTCACTGCTGCCTGCCACTCACTGCTGCCCATACTCACTGCTGCCCATACTCACTGCTGCCCCATACTGCTGCCTGCTACTATCTCATCATCATCATCCGCCTTCCTCGCCGCTGCCATACACTGGGCAACAGGCTCGGCCGCGTTGTAACCCGCAGGGGGTCTCGAGCTGCTGCTGCTGCTGGTGGTAGCTGCGGCCGAGACGGTGGTGACCGAGGCGCCGAAGGAATCTTCCGCCGACACGCCCGCCGTCCTGGGCCTCCTCGAGGTGCACCTAGCCTGGCACTGAGCGACGATGGGGACGAATCCCGAGAGCGCGGATCTCCCTCCGGCCACCGACACAGCAGGTTCCCAAGTTCGGCAGCCAGCACAGCGCCTGTCACTGCGTCTTGTCACACAGAGATCCCCCGTGTAGTCTGTAACAGACTGTAACAGACTGTAGGGGCAAGTGCTGTTAGCGAGCAGCGCCTGTGAAGGCCGGCAGGGCACACGAGGGGGTGGGTGGCCAGCACCACGCCCGGCCGCCTTTGTCTCCCCAGTGGCAATGTTTTTATCCACCGCACCAGGTACTCATTTGAGGCTGAGTCGACCTAGGGGAGGCCCGGTTCAGATAATCGTCACTGGTGTTGGCCGTGAGCGGGAGTCGAACCCGGGTCGCCAGGTTTATAGCGAAGCGTAGCGCTAACCGCTACACAGAGAGACACACAGAGACACACGCACAGAGACACACAGACACACACACAGAGACACACACAGATACACACACAGACACACACAGAGACACACACAGAGACAACAACAACACAGAGACAACAACAACACAGAGACACACACAGAGACACACAATCAGAGACACACACACAGAGACACATGCACAGAGACATACAGACAGACACAGAGACACACGCACAGAGACACACACAGACACACACAGACACACACAGAGACACACACACAGAGACACACACACAGAGACACACACACCCAGAGACACAGACACACACAGAGACACACACAGAGACACACACAGAGACACACAGAGACACACACACCCAGAGACACACACACAGAGACACACACACACAGAGACACACACAGACAAACACACGCACAGACACACACACACAGATACAGACACACACAGAGCCACACACACAGAGACACACACACAGACACACACACACAGAGACACACACACACAGACACACACAGAGACAGACACAGAGACACACACACAGACACACACACACAGACACACAGAGACACACACAGACACACACACACACAGACACACACACAGACACACACACAGAGACACACACAGATACACACACAGACACACACACAGACACACACAGAGACAACAACAACACAGAGACAACAACAACACAGAGACACACACAGAGACACACACACACAGAGACACACAGACACACACACAGAGACACACACAGATACACACACAGACACACACACACACAGACACACACACAGACACACACAGAGACACACATAGAGACAACAACAACAACAACACAGAGACACACACACAGAGACACACACACAGAGAGACACACACACACGGAGACACACACACAGACACACACAGAGACACACACACAGACACACACACACAGAGACACACACACAGACACACACAGCCACACACAGACACAGAGACACACACACAGACACACACACACACAGACACACACACACAGACACACACACACAGACACACACACACACATACACACACAGACACACACACAGAGACACACACACAGAGACACACACAGACACACACACAGACACACACACAGAGACACACACACAGAGACACACACACACAGAGACACACACACAGAGACACACACACAGAGACACACAGAGACACACACACACAGAGACACACACAGATACACACACAGACACACACACAGAGACACACACACAGACACACACACACAGACACACACAGAGACAACAACAACAACACAGAGACACACACAGAGACACACACAGAAACACACACAGAGACACACACACAGAGACACACACACAGACACACACACAGACACACACACAGAGACACACACAGAGACATACACACAGAGACACACACAGAGACACACAGAGACACACACACAGAAACACACACAGACACACACACAGAGATACACACACAGACACAGAGACACACACACACAGACACACACACAGAGACACACACACACAGACACACACACACAGACACACACACAGAGACACACAGACACACACACACAGACACACACACACAGACGCGACTATTTAGCGGGGCCTGCGTCTTCATTCTTCGTGTAATCGACTGAAGTAGTTTGTTGGGTCGCACAATGCGCGCGGCCCTAATAGTGCGTTCTGTCAAACAAACTCCTCCTGCAGTGAAGCACTGCAGCGTTCACCGCATCACGTGCGGTACACGGCCACACACACACTGCGTTTCTCAACGCTGTCGTCGTGTGCATCCTACGAAAGGGATGGATTGTCCCAGTGAGCTGTAATCGACGAGGGCAGAAAGGTAAACAACGCCGATGTGCCTTGATCATTCTGGCCGGTGGCTCCAGTGTACTCGCAGCGCAGTATGCGGGCACGGCCTTGACACTGGCCTAACGCATATACCGACGACACACACACACGGGACGCCCATATCCAGCACTTGCTGTGTGCACACTTCATGCTGTACACCATCGTCGACATCGGCCACGATCGACCCCACTGCTGGTTTGAAGCCTTGTCCAAGCGTGGCCGTCATAGCCCTCCCTACACACCACAGCAGTGCCAACAGCGTCTCTTGTAGCGACTGAAAGTAGTCTCTCACGACATGGCATTACATACACGTGGGCATTTAAACTGCACTGTGTTTGGTGTCGCATGCCTAGCCAGGTCACCATTATAAAATGAGACCCATTATAGAAACGGGGCTCTCTCTCTCTCGCTCTCTGTGCCAGGGGAATGCAATTCGAGAGATGTTTTTTTTTCTGTTCCCCATTTGCCGAGTGGCGTCTGTCGTGATCCAAGCCCCGCAGACCGCACCCCACGGTGCTGCATTGCAGTCGGGCCGGGCCTGCGTCGACTCGCAACGCAGAGCCCGGCAGACGCCACGAAATAAATAGACTGCCTGCCGGAGGCTGTGTCCCCCACCCCGCGTCCCACGTCTTCACACCCATGGGTTATTGTTGTTTTTTGCAGTTGTGAACTTGCGGACACGTCCGTACCTGGGATACCCGTGGAACAAAAGAGCTTGGTAGCTCATCGGATTCCACCTACAGCCCAAAGAATGATTCGGATTGAACTCAAGGGTTGATCCACATTCTACCAGAAACCCCCCCCCCCCAAAAAAAAAAAACCTCAACCTCCACTACCTAAAAAAATATGTACTGTGTATAAAAGGCGACGTTTCGGGTAATGGCCCTTCTTGTTTTTGTGTTAGGCCATACATTATTAGTTATTTTTGTGAAACGTGATTTCAAGAGGCGAAGGTATCCACCCACCCACCAACTTTCCCCGCCAAAAATGTGTTGAACAAATTTTATACCGGTTCATATAAATGTTTAGATAACAGTGTGATATGTGCAGCCCTGCAATGAAAGCAACACAAAGAGAGATGGTTTTCAGGTTTAATGTCACTCAGGAGGCAGAGGAACCTCCTCCATATGAAGCAATCTTTCATATAAAAGTCGTTTTAAAAATGGCAAAAAAATGCTGCCTTTCAATCGCTCACGCCACTGCCGGCGGAATTACCTCCGCTAAAGGAAGCTCTAGAAGGTACGGTATTTGGCCTACGTTTTCCACGTGGGCCAAACGTATTGGAAGGGGTAGCAGTACCCACGCTTAACCGCACTGCACACCACCTGCCGATTGAACGTGATGCATGAGAGGATTGTACAGGTAGCGTTCGTAGTTATGCAGCGGTTCACTACCACGGAAACTCGACTTCCGCAGTGGCGAGATGTTAACTACCTCGCCAGGTACACAGGAGGTTGTGGGTTCAAACCCAACCCTGACGCCTGCTGTATATTTGGAGTTCGCACCTTCTCCCCGTTTCGATTTAAAGCTTTCGTGACTGCAAGGATTCATCTTCTTTGGTTCTTTCGGTAAAGTCACGTAGAATGAGAATAAAATAATAAATTGCGTTATTTTATTTTATCAATTTATTATTTTATTCTCATTCTACGTGACTTTACCGAAAGAACCAAAGAAGACTTCTCCCCGTTGTCGCGTGGATTTTTCTCTGGGTCCTCCGGGTTTTCCCTCCGCATTTAGAAACGTGCATCTAGAGTATTTGGCTGCTTTAAATTTCCGTACAATGATAAGCCGCTTCGTTGAGATATCTTTTGTGGCCAGGTAGCTTCTGAAAAAGAGCTATGTAACTCAGTGGGCCTTACCTGTACAAATAATCTAAAAAGTTTAGTTTTAGGTTTAAATTTAGGGTCACCAATTCATTTCAGAATGAATTGTTTTTAAATGTTACCATCACATTCGTTCATTTTTGAGTGTACAACCTTTAGTTGGTTATCAAACAAAGCGCTTGAGTAATTATCCTAGAGTCTAGCAACGGCTCATTATGATCAGAAAAATCCAGGATCAAAGTATTTGTTATTCAGTTTGACCTATGTGTTACGTATAATGTTTAACCTCGGTCAAACTACTGACCAAAATTGAGAAAATGCAGGGGTAGAGGAGTGGCCAATGGGAGAGGGGCAGGGCCAGTTGGGGAGTGGCTAGAGGTGATGGGCAGAAAGGGCAGGGCCAAATTCTGGTGAGTGACATCTGGTGAGTTGCATGTGACGAATGAAGTTCCCATGCATAGGGATAGGGCTACCCTCTAGTACTGTAGAGGCGGTCACGACACAACATACCAGAGAGTGCTGTGGAGTAATCAAATGAATGAGTGGACGATGATTTGGAAAGAATTTTCTGTCGGATATCTAATTACATGCATGGCTGTGGACCACGTAACATCTGGTGCTACATATTCCGACCCTGACGCTTGCTGTATATTTGGAGTTTGCGTGTCTCTCTCTCTCCCCGTGGTGGCGTGGAACTTTCTCCGGGTCCTCCGGTTTTTCCCTCCACATTTAGAAGCATGTGCTTCGAGTATTTGGCTGCTATAAATGTCCACGTGATTAAGCCACTTCAGCTATCATTTGTGGCCAGGTCACTTCTGAAAAAGCTTCGTAGCTCAGTGGGCCTTACCTGGTAAAATAAAAAATAGTTTTATGGCATACATCACAAATTGTTCTGCGGAAGAAGCTCTCTTGCTTGTGCTCCTTGTTTCGCTTGATGCATTACAACTACGTGCTTTGTGACTCGCCGAATTCTAGTTGGCACACGGGTTCAATGTTCTGCAAAAGGTGGACCTCATTTCCAGGGCTCTGTTGACACCTTGCACTGTGTGGTCGATGCCGTCTGTAGTGGCCACTCCTCAGGGAGAACTTGAGCGGCCCACGATGGAGAGCCTGCTCCAGCGAGCCAACGAGCAAGATGCACATGCCCAAATAGAGGTGAGCTTGGGGTTGGAAGGGACTTCACTGCATCATGGGGCACCGTGGTGGCAAGACGTTAACTACCTCACCTGGTGTGCAGGAGGCCGTGGGTCTTATCGCGACCCTGACGCCTGTATATTTTTGAGTTTGTGTGTCTCTCTCTCTCTGTCTCCCCGTGGTCGCGTGGATTTTTCACGGGGTCCTCCGGTTTTTCCTTCCACATTGAGAAACGTGCATTTCTAGTATTTGGCTGCTATAAATTTACACGTGATAAACCACTTCTTTGGGCTAGCATTTGTACCTAGGTTGCTTCTGAAATAGAGCTATATACCCCAGTGGGCGTTACCTGGCGAAATAAAAAAAATATAGTAGTTTAGTTTAAAAACGGTTATTGTACATATTTTGATCTATTAATCGTAATCATGAAATCAAGTTTTCTTCCAAATCATGCTCACATTCAGAAGGGCATAGCGCCAAGTAATTGAATGCCGCACGAAGATGGCATCCAGGGCCTTCCGTTGTTGGGATTGGTTGGCCGCGTCGCAGCCATTCGGTCAGCCAGGTGGTCATGGTGCACGCACGATTGGGGTGGAGTCACAGCGGCTCTCACCTGTGTGTGACGACGCTCAGCAAGGGGTCGGTTTGTCTTTATTTTGTTGGCCGGCCACCGTTTATTCCACTGGGTGGCACGGTTTTCCATTGAACTTCATACAACCGACTCACAAGAAAGAACAGCCGAAGTGCGCGCACACGCGCCTAACACCCACTTGTGCACGTTTCCAAATTCGCACAAACTTAGAAGGTTGCCTCAGCCACCACCGAGGCTGTTTGGGACGGCCTTCTGGATACGGATGAATGTCCCCCACTATAGTAGCTCAGATTTCACTCTTGGGATGTTTTTCTGGCCTTGGTTATGCTTTTGGGTTCTGAAGATCGGTGTGGAGCCCTTAGGCCCATCACTCCCCTCAAACCAAAACTCCAGAGAGCTCCACCTTTATCACGAAAGTGATCTCTCGCACCACTTCCACCGGCCACCAGACGGCACCCCGCGTCAGCTCACCACAATTGAGCACTTTCGCCAGATGTATGTATGTGTATGTATGTTGAACTTCTTTCGCACTGTACGAAGCCAACTGTGCTGATCGGAGGTGCGGGGGAAGGACAACAAACTAAATACAAAAAGCAAGTTCTAAAGCAATGAGTTTTCAATCTAGATCTCATGGCTGTCCAGTAGCTTCCTAATATCGGAAGGAAGACCGTTCCAGACGGCTGATGGCCGGCCAAAAGCCGCTGCGAAGATGACCGGAGTTCGGGTGATGGTTTATGTTCCTTGACGAGATCAGCGAGGTATTGTGGTTCATTTGTGGCAAGCACTTTGTGTGTAAATGAGTGCGACCTTATCATGAATTCGTTCGGCAACCGGAAGCCAATGCAGCTCGGCGAGCACACGGACGGACACAGTCAGATCTTGCAGCGCCCTTCACGACACGTGCCAATAACTCAACACCATCCAGGGCTCCAGTTCACCAACGCTTCACTCACCCGTCCCCACAGACGGAAGGGTTCCGCTTCAACACGTTTGGCAGCACACTGTAGCACCACTTCCTTCTTGCCACAGGGGGCAGCTCATGGCTCTCCGCCTGATGATGCGAGTTGTAATTGCTGGCGAAACGTTATACTCCAATTGTAAATGTTGTGGGTTTACTCTCCAACACACCAGTGTGCTGAACGAGTAACTAATTGAGATGCTTTGTTTACATGACAAACCTTAGTAATTTACTGTGTCGGGTGGTGGCAGGTTTAATGACACTAATTTTCACGCGATCTAACCCAAAACCTCTTCTGCAAAATAGTGGTCGTGAAAGCCTCCAGTGTATTAAAGCTCCTCCTGCTACTTGTGCTGAACCCTGCCCTGCTCCTGCTCTTGACCCTACTCCCTGACCCTGACAGCCACAAATCTACACAGGGATTCCCTATCACTTCAAGGACCCTGGCTTACAGCATAACACATTCCTGCGGAGGGAGCTGGTAGGAACGTTGGGTTGCTCAGTCAATGGCCAGGGTCAATGGCGGCACCACGTGGTGTATTCTGCAAATATGCCCGACTGTGAGGGCGGGCACAAGCCGGCGTGAGTAGGTTAAACGTTGAGTTTTATAAGGGCACCACGGGGTGACCAGCCCCTCCCCACCCAGCCCCACCCCACCCAGCCCCACCCCTCCCCACCCTCCCCTCCCCACCCAGCCACTTCCTACCCTCCCCTCTCCACCCAGCCCCACCACTCCCATGTGGACAGACATCCACAGACATACACAATTAATCCCCTGCCTCCTGTGAATTAATCCCGGTTGGGCTTCCAGTCCATATAAGGGCACCACGGGGTGACCAGCCCCTCCCCACCCAGCCCCACCCCACCCAGCCCCACCCCTCCCACCCCCCACCCAGCCCCACCCTCCCCACCCAGCCCCTCCCCACCATCCCCTCCCCACCCAGCCCCTCCCCACCCAGCCCCTCCCTTCCCTCCCCTCTCCACCCAGCCCCACCCCTCCCACGTGGACAGACATCCACAGACATACACAATCCCCTGCCTCCTGTGAATTAATCCCGGTTGGGCTTCCAGTCCACTACGTTTCCTACCAGTATTAAACTGCACTATATCAATATGCTCGGTGGCTGTTGAGCCGACTCTGCCCGGCTTCAATCCCCCGCCGCTGCGTTTCTCCGCTGCCGGCAGTTGTTGGTGTCTCGGAGTCCTCTGCTTGCTCTGAGCTCTCCTTTTCAACACGGCCCCGAGCCATCCCTAGTGTTTGAAAAGCATGCCAAGTTGGCCAGTGGTGAGGAAGCAGTCAATCCCCTGCTCGGGAGACGAGTCATTCCCCCTCCACACGTGCAATTCCAATGAGTGATGCTGCACTTCTCCCGCAATTGTTACTTAAGCGCATCACAGCTACTGCACATCCCCCACGTGTGCAAGTTAAGTCCATCACAGCCACTGCACTTCCCCCACGTGTGCAAGTTAAGCCAATCACAGCCACTGCACTTCCCCACGTGTGCAAGTTAAGCCCATCACAGCTACTGCACTTTCCCCACGTGTGTAAGTTAAGCCAATCACAGCTCAGTCACATGCCCGCATGCATCTCTTAACCAATGGGTGTTCTGGCCATCACTGTATGGTCAATTGTGGCGGTCATCCCAGTGTCCAAACCTGCCCACCCTCCGAGTAGGTACCGCGCAACGGCCTCGCTTGCCCAACTTCATCACATTGTGCTCCTTCGTGCCGGGTAAAATATTCACTGCACTTCACTGGACCGCTGTATTTGACAGTGTAGTCTTCACAACTGGGATATGTGAAAGCGTGTCATACAGTAATTGTTCATTGGGCCATGACCATCAATTTACCACCAACTACGAGATGTTGTTTGCTCACGAGTGGCTGCTGCCCGGATTAAAACTCGTGTTCCCAGGAGTGCCAGATCAATGTTGTCACCAGCATATTTGTCCCCTTAACCACGCATTCATTACTCTTCACAAACTATGTTTCAAATGCTTTCTCAGTATCTTTGAACTATGCAATTGGATTTAAAAAAAAGTTGCACAGATTTGACATGTTTTCACTTTATCAAAGTTGAACCAAACAAGTTTAGGATGGCTTTGTTGGTTGACATTTATTTTCAACCAGACAAGATCCCTTTGAGACCGGAAGCCTCTTCCTCAAGATCTAAAATAATTTATCATTTACAGCACCATGTTATTCCATAGGCCTCCCGCATATTTTCAGTCATGGGAGTTGTTTGACCATACTTCACGATGGTTGTTGTGAAGAGGGTATCCAGGAGCAGTTAAGATATTGCTCGCAAGAGGCATGGCATGATTAATCCATGTAAATAAGTTTTACACTCATGGTACGTGCCTTAAATCACACGCATAAAATGATACTTCCGTACAAAATTGTGTGATATTGCTGCATTAAAGCTAGAAGTGCAAAGATAATCGTTGCAAAAGAGACAGAAATTCAAGAAATAACACATGAGATGGTAAACAGCATAATACAAAATATAACTGATTCTTGAATCAAATCAAAACTCCAGATCTGGACAACGTATCCAATAATTGCTGGGGGGAAGAGAGTAAATCATTGTATGCCTTGTTGGCAATGAGAATATTTGTTCATAAACATGTGAATTAATCTGTGTTCATTAAGAGAAAAAAACACGTACCTTGAATTGCAGGCGCCGTGTTATCCATATAGAGGGTTTTTTTTTTGGGTTAGATCGTGTAAATGTAAATGTGTCATGAACCCACCCCCACCCGACACAGCCAATTAGTAAGGTTTTTCACGTGAACAAAACGTGTCAATTAGTTACTAATTCAGCACACCGGTGTGTTGGAGAGTAAACCCGAGTTAATGACACATTTATATTAGCGCGATCTCACCCAACAGAAAATACGACTATTGCTAGACTATTGCTACGTGTTCTAGATTTAAAGCTTTCGTGACTGCAAGGATCCATACTCTTTGGTTCTATTCGGTAAAGTCACGTAGGTAAAAAATGTAACAACAAAATCACGACGTTTCGACCACAACACAAGTGGCCTTCATCAGGTGAAGGGATCAACCTGTCCAGAGGACAGCGTTGGAGTGAAGAAAGTCAAGCGCAGGTCGCCTCCTTTAAGCTGTGAGTGGGTAAACAGAAAAGACGCCTTGACAAGGGAATTAGCATAAAATGTAAAGCTGTGCAAGCTCACAAATAGCATCACAAATACATTAGCACCACCGTGAGAGTTTGGGATGCCACTAATTCACTCCAACGCTGTCCTCTGGACAGGTTGGTCCCTTCACCTGATGAAGGCCACTTGTGTTGTGGTCAAAACGTCATCATTTTGTTGTTTTATTTTTTACCTACGTGACTTTACCGAATAGAACCAAAGAGTATTGCTACGTGTTATGCATTGTTTGCACTCTTCCTCTGACATCGACCGTCAACCTCGCGATGTTCACCCCAGGTGGCCAAGCAATACTTGAAGAAGGCGGTGGAGTCGGGCAACGAGGATCACAACAGGACTGCCGTCGGGTGGCTGATCAAGGCGGCCACCGAGGGGAAGAAGGATGCCGCCAACTTGCTCCAGCAGTGCGTGCGGCTCAACAAAGGTGGCCACGCGTCGCGTCACGAGCGAACCCCCATTGGCGTTTCTCCTCCCACGTGGAGAAGACACACACACACACACATTGAATAATTAGTTTGATTGATTAAATGATGTATCTCTACCCCTGTAGCCATATAATGTATGTGCGTATGTGGCTGTAACAGCAGAGGTCTCACTCCGAATCAGTCGAGCGGCAATATCTTTTTATCGGTTGCGTAACGCTGTGTGGAAGCTACCTGGTCTGTCGCTCCACACTAAGCTCCAGGTCTTCTCGGCCACGGTCATTCCCTCCCTTCTCTACGCTTGCGAAACGTGGACCCCCCTAATGGAGCATCTTCGCCGGTTGAAAACATTTAGGCTGGCCTGCCTACGATCCATCCTGGGTTTAACCAGACTTGATTTTGTGAGGAGCTCACAAATCCTTGAAAGATCTGGGCAAAGTGCCATCGGTGAGCTCCTCCGGCGGGCAAGGCTGCGATGGCTGGGTCATGTAGCCCGCATGCCCAGCCACCGCATGCCGAAGCAGCTTTTGTTCGCCCGGATTGAGGGGGCTAAACGGGCGCGGCACGGGCTAGAGAAGAGATGGAGTGATGTGGTACAGGAGGACGTGGAGCTGAGTGGACTTGCCGATGACTGGTACCAGCGGTGTCAAGATCGGCCTCTGTGGAGGAGGCTCGTGAAGGACGCTATTGGGCAGTTGGAGGTAGTCGCCCTCCATCAACAACGGAGGGCGGAGGAGCGACGCTCACAACGAGCGGAGCGCCGGATGGCTAAAGCACAGCAGGTTGGCACAGTAGGGGGCACAGGTGGTGCATCAGCCAGCCATCTCAGTCATCTTAGTCAGTCGACCCGTGGCACTTGGGTCTGCCCCGTGACCTCCTGCCCGCGGGCGTTCGACACTTCACGTGGCCTCAAGGTGCACATGCCCTGGCACAAGCGTCGTGGTGACGTCACCGCCACTTAGTGGCGAATGGCGGTTGTTGTTGTTGTACGTAGGGCGTGGTGGTGTAGCCTTTAGCGCTACGCTGCGCTATGAACCCGGCGACCCAAGTTCGATTCCCGCTTACGGCCAACACCGTTGACGATTATCTGAACCGTTCCTCGGCCTCCCCTAGGTCAACTCAGCCTGAAATGAGGACCTGGTGCGGTGTGTAAACATCGCCACTAGGGACACAAAGACAGTCAGGCATGGTGTGCTGGCCACCCACCCCCTCACGTGCCGTGCCGCCCTTTATCGGTGCTCGAAAGATTCTTGTCTTGTACGTTAAACGTCTTTTGCACCATACGTAGCCAACCGTGCTAATCGGAGGTGCAGGATAAGAGTTACTGGGGCAAATATGAACGCAACCTTATTTGAAGTTACATTTGTTAACTGCAAATTTAAATGTTTCCCAACCTGATTCCTCTTCACAAGTGTCACCCTGAGGAGGCACCGTGTGGAATTTAGATTTTATTTAAAAAATGTAAGTTGTTTTCTCTCACACGATCGGTGATTTAGCGGTATAAAGCAAATCATACGTCCTATCTGGAACTTTCTACAGCAGATAAGTCACATGTATGTTTATGTATGTTGAACTTCTTTTCGCACCGTACGTAGCAAACCGTGCTAATTGGAGGTGCGGGAATGGGCCAACGTGCAGCGGGCACGATGTTACATCGTGTGACAGTTTGGTAACGGGGGAGTGGGGGCTATTACATCATCGCTAGAATGTGACTTGTTCGGTATTGCCGAAGAGTGACAGTGTCACCCTGTGCTTGTAACCCTAACCCGCCCATAGGGTTGGGCCCTGATTAAGACGTCACTATTTGACGGCCCATGTGTTCCACAGAGTGACACAACAACAAGTTGTGTACGGTGAAACCTTGGATTTTGCGAGTAACTTGGTCTGCGAGTGTTTTGCAAGACGAGCAAAAAAATGTTTAAATAAATATTTAATTTGGTAAACGAGCGAGGGTCTTGCAATACGAGCAGTGTACGTGTATACGCTTTGTCTGCCGAGCGTCACGTGATCACAGCTGATATACGAGTGCTTTGATATACGAGTGCTTTGGATTACAAACACGTTTCCGGAACGAATTATGCTCGCAATCCGAGGTTTTACTGTATTATATATATCAGAAATTAAAAAAAAGAACATTCAAAATGTTGTCTAGCCCGACTGAGAGGTTTGTTTTGCCTCTTTATTCACTAAATACAAAGAATAGCCTTGAAGTGTCCAGTTTGTTGACCACTGCATCGCGCTCTTTCAGATGCGCTCTGGGGCCATCTGGAATGCTCTTCCTTCCGATGTTAGGAAATTCACTGGAGCTGTGCACTTTTAAATCATTTCTTTAGAACTGCTTTTCGTGTTTAGTTTGTTGTCCTTCATCAGCACCTGCAATTTAACACGGTTGGCTACGTACGGTGACAAAGAAGTTCAACGTACGTACGCACTTCCAAGTGACGGCATGAGGCGAGGCGCTTGTGAGTCGTGCGGCTCACCTGTGTCCCTCCAGGTGAGCGCACACGTACTGCGTGTGCGCCATGCTGCTCTGCTGCCAGGCGTCGGGCCCGCACGTGGCCACGCAGGCCTCGAGCGACACGGCGCTGGAGATACTCGTCCACTGTGTTCGGAGCCTGACCCGGATGCTCAGAGTCACGACCCCCCTCCCCCCCCCCCCCTCCCCCTTGTGAGTGTCGTCCAGTGCGGTCGGTGCTCTCGGCTGGACTGAGCAGCTGAGCGTTCCACCTTCTCAACATTATAAACACATCTTCGTCACATTATCTACTTAATTACTTAAACCTCGTTCACATTATCTACTTAATTACTTAAACCTCGTTCACAAGTTCCTACTTTGGGAATCGTTCCCTGCTTTTATGTGAATGCCTGACCACTGTTACAGAGTTTGGAGACGCAGTTGTGGGAATGGCGCCGTATAGAATTTAATAATTATTGCAATTATATTGCGAGTAAAATGCTCCTCGCAAAAATTGCTCAAACGAAAACGTTATCTATTTGTCAACCAAACATGTACCCGCTCCACGTTTTGCCATTACCGTTGAGTGTGACGTTACACTGATGGTTATGAAGACGAGGCGGTTGGTATATGATCTGAATGTAAATTTATCTCGGAGCCTGAAGACGTCTGAATGCTTCAACGTCAAAAGTGGCTGTAATTGCACCTAACGAATGGGTGTACTGCCTATTGTGCATGTCTCCCTGGGGTGAACTTTTTTTCGTTCTCACATTAATACAACGTGACAAGTCTGCTGTGGCCACTGCCAGTGATGGGATTTAGCGGAATTAATGCGTAAAAGAAACGGGTGGCTTTAAACCCATTAGTAGACTATGGCGGCAAAGATTGCATTGGTTACAGTGTATACCAGAGGCGATTGAGAAGATGTTTGTGATAAGTGCTAAACAAAGTAATGAACGGACGCGGTGAACCGTTTTACATGGAGCTAACTCATGCACACCCAGTTGTGTGAAAGTATATATATATGTGCAATAAATGGACATGAATGTTTTTCTTCAGTGATGCCAAAAGATATTTTGTAGAGAACAATCATTGTATCTGCACTTCCAGTGAGAAGCTCAACAAAACCGTCACTGTCATCGTGATGAACAGCACGATTAAGGCATTTGTGCTTAGTAACTTAACCATGTACATTATGAGCAGAGCACACCTCTGCCAGAATATATCAACAGTTATACCGTGTCCCTTGTCACAATTTACCAGGTGCAGCCAAACACCAAATCCACACGCATATTGTGCATGACGCACACTCGGTTCAAGTCCTCATATTAGGGTCTTTCTGAAATCGCACAAAGGCTGCTGGTGCTTAGGCCCCTTTGTGCGATACTTGTTAGCCCAACAGCGCCGTTCTTCAGCCTGCGGCGTGTGTGTCTGTGTTTAATGAATTACGTGTTAATTATATGGCGGTTATATTGACGAGCAGAATGGCAGCTGCTGTGGCAGAGGCATGATGGGTTATTGTCCTCGTGAGAGAGCGGAGGACCCGTTTGTTCTGATTGCCCCTAAACGGAGCACGCTTAACCCTCGGCGAGCACACGCTGTATGCCTCTGTGAGCTCCGCGGGACATCGCGTAAATCAGCGCACGCTTCCCCGTTGAATACTTCAGTAAAAAAAAATAGCTTGCCCACATGTGGTATGTGAAGGGGCAAAGGCAGGATCTATAAATCATGGGGGTACAGGACAGATCAAGATTATTTACGTGTGATAATATGCGACTGCCTGTATTAATTAATCTGCGTGTTTGTGTACACACACACACTGAATGTAAATTAGTGGGTAGCGGAAATGTAATGCCTAGCGCAGAGCACTAAAATCCTGGGAACCTGGGCAGGATTCCTGGTATTGCCCTAAGTACTCTTTGGTTTTTACCTGCGTGACTTTACCGAAAGAACCAAAGAGTATGGATTCCTGCAGTCACGAAAGCTTCAAATCAAGATTGCCCTAAGTGTTTATTTCATCATCATCATCATCAATAACCATAGTATACCCACTGCTGGATGAAGGGCCTTGCTCACGGCGCAGGCCTATCATGATATCGCGACGCAGATTTCAGTCTTTGGCCCTTCCAATTGAGCCGATCTCTGTGCTGTCTTGCTCGCTCGGCAACTCCGTGTGATGCACTCCTGAAACCGGAGACTCGCGTTTGGTCGCTGCAGAGAGTTTGAGAATCCCACTTCTTCCGCTTACACTGTTAACACTGCCTCACCGAGGCCAAAGATGTCGCTATTTATCTCTCTCGATTCCCTATCCAGTTCAGCAAGGTTTGGTTCTTCAGATAGAGCACGTGCTTTGTATGTGTCGTTGATTGAATACAATAGCAGTCTGTAAAACGAGAAAAGAACAACAAAAACGAGTGAGAATAAACAAAAATCGGAGAGCAATATATGTAATTGAGGAAATTGTTGGAGCATGACAGCAGTGAAAAGGAGGTTGATGATTGGCAATTCGCAGATGGTTGCCTTCATGCAGAGCTATATAATCCGTATCTCATGACAGAGATAGACTTTTACAATTAGTGGAGGAATGTTATGCAGATCTCTGTAGCAAAAACAATCATATCCCAGGATTCACACTGTTATCAGACAAAGAAGAAAAATGACCAGATTGTAATTGAAAAAGTAAGCACTGCCCATCTCGGTATGAAAAAATGGAGATCCTGGACCAGATGCTCCGAATAATCATCGTAAATTAAGTAGGACCAGTTGTTGGAACATCATAAACAACCGTATTTACTAAAACAATTACACAGAAATTAAATATGAGAATTGTGGAATAATTTCTCATTAATTATTTGATACAAATGGGGGTGCTGAAACTGACCTGAACTAGATACCATTAGTCTCTTAATTGCACACACACACATATATATATATGATTTCTTAATAAATGATTGGAACCAGAATAATGGATAAATTAGAGGCCAGCCAGCCAACCACGTGAGGAAGACGATTTTTATTAGAATATATCTCTACCAGCAACCACGCGCATAGTATCAATCGTATTCTGGAAAGGGCTCGTGAATATCAATTATCATGACGCCGAGCGTTCGTAGACTATGAAAAGGCATTTGACTCGGTGAAAATTGATGCAGTCGGTCTGGTACAAAACAAACCGTTATTCTATCCTTGGCTACAAACAAGCCAATCGGGATATAGTTGAGGAAATGCTAACAGAAATGCACCATCGCGTTTACTTCCCGTGCTATTTTATCGCGATGATCCGTGGAGTATAAACCCACTGCGGTCTGCGCTCCTTCAATGGAGGAGGAACAGCAAGACGACGCCGACTCTCTCTCTCTCTCTCTGCTGAAGCCCTCTCGTCGTGGCCAGCAGACCTCTCGACATTGGCATTTAGCTCCTGAAATATTGTTGCCACGCGCAAGAATAGAATTGAAATGTCATTTATCCGCTTTGTCGCACGTGACAAATTATGTGATATGCTACTGAATTCATTGATTTCCCTTACAAAATTAAATGTTATGAAATGCTATGCCAAACATTTGCTAGTGTTCAATGTAAAGCAATTATGCCACATATGGAAAGGCTAAACAAACAAAAAAAACCATCGTCATTAAATTACATTTAATAATTGCATTTTTAAAGGAGCCGGTGTATCAATGCTGACCTTCATGGTTTCGATGTGGCCGTGTAATTTCTGGCATATGTTGGGAAGCCTGAGGGCTTAGAGAAGTGGAATCGTGAAATATATTCCCAATAAAGGCGAGCTTATGGGCTCAGACACCGCAGGCCTCCTCTGAATGCAGTGCAGAGTTTAGTCCTTTCATCTCGAAAGCCATCCTACGTATGGCTGCATATCAAAGGAGTCCTCATTATTCACTTGGTCTCCTATTGACCGATATGTCAACGAGAAAAAGTCTCCCTCCAAATATCCTTCGCTTGCCTGTTTAATTTCATTTACATACAGTCCATCTATCCCACTCCAAAAAAATATCACTGCCACCTCTCACCCTCGCATCGATCTCGATTCTACACATCAGGAGGTTGTGACTTACGGTCTGGCATAGCCTTCACAATGCCCTTTGTGTTTAGAATGTTTCGGTATATTTACATATAGTACGAATTTTAATGCTGTTGATAAGTGCATTCATTCATCAAGCAGGCATTCCACCCATACCCAAATATGTTGTGATAAACGAGCAATCCCAAAAAAAACTGTTCAGTTTTCAAACCACAATGGTGTTTTCTCTCGCCTTTATCGCTTCGATGTGCCGTGATTGATGGTGGGGACGGGAGGGTGGCATATGCCCTTCATAAACGCAGATGATGCGAAATGAGGTAAACGGCGTGTTCCTGTTTGCGGGTGTCACGCGGCGGTGGCGTTGCGGGCGCTGCGGTCTCTTGAACAATGGTGGCACACCGTTCCGGTGTTGCGCGAGCGTTTGCACTTTAATGAAGCCGGCTTCAATCAAGGCGCGCGCGCGTGTGATATTTCAACCGCTTTTAATTGATATTTAACCTTTAGCCTCAGGTCTTTTTTTTCATCTCATTAATGGACACGTGATATAATTGAGAATAATTGGAAGGTAAAATGTGAATACCGTTGTTTCTAATGGAATATGGAGGAAATGTCGCAAGAGGTTTTGTGCTCTCGGGTGTCCTTGTGCAGAGCGATGTTTTTTTATGGGTTGCTCTGACAGCAGTCACGATGTCACATCATTGGACCATCCAGAAATGACAACATAAGCCACGGCCTTTCACCCTTCAAGAGTATATATTATCTCAATCTCCGACGTGTAAAAAAGCTCTTTGTGCAGCTCCGCAAACTCATGAGCAATTTTACATTTATCTTTCTACCTGGGAAGCCATCGGAGGGAAGAGACCAATATCAATATAAATTTAAATGGGCTTCTTTCGTACCCTCGTGGTGGCGCACTTCTGTGGCCCGGTGCCTTGAACGGTGGACTTGGTGGCTCATCCAGAGACGAGATGCCTGGGAAGGGTCAATGCAGTAGGTGTTTGCACAGAGGATCCACAATTTGGGCATTATGCCCTCATTTTGGGTCCCACGGTCGTGAGTTCGATCCCGACCCTGACGCCTGCTGTATATTTGGAGTCTGCATGGTCTCTCTCTCCCCCTGTGGTCGCGTGGATTTTTCTCCAGGTCCTTCGGTTTTTTCCTCCACGTTTAGAATTGACACGCATTTAGAATATATATATGGCTGCAGTAAATTTCCAAACGATAGGCCACTTCATTGAGCTCTCATTTGTGGCCAGGTTGCTTCTGAAAAAAGCTGCATTTCTCAGTGGGCCTTACCTGGTAATTAAAAAATAGTTTTTTAAAATTTATTTTAGATTTGCATTTCACAACATTTTATGGTATCATAACTTTAAAGGGACATTTTCCACGCGTGCCGCCCACAGGCATTTGCGCGGAGAACGCGGAAAAGGCGTGCAAGCTGGCGCAGGAGACGGACTTCGAGCGCTCGCTGCGCAAGGCCGCACGCCGCATGGCCGCCTCGCTCAACCCCAGGCGGAGGCTCCAGCGCAGCGCCGCCGCCGCCGTCACCGCCGCGACTCCGCCTGCCGACTCCCCCAGCACGAGCGAGCCCGCCGAATCGCACGCCGGTGAGCGCCGCGCGTCCTCGCGCCTCAAACCGCCCGCCGGCTTCGCCGGCTGCGCACGGGGGCGTCGTCTCCGCCCGTTGCTTTGTCCGCCGTACCGTCGACCGCTGCTCTCTGGGCACGTTCGGAAAAGAAAAGAAGGGAAAGAAAATATTAGGTTCTGGAAGCTCGTGCTGGATTCTGGGTTTGCATCCGTTTCTGATCATTGATCGGTGTTCTCCGCTACTAACTTGCACCAGACATGAGTGGAAACAAATGATGCTGGCTGTTAAGATCAGTGGGGAAGGGGGTGAGCGGTAGGAGGCAATCGAACGGGAAGTAAGAGTACGGGGCTCAAATGAGACAATGAGAAGATGGGGGGGTAGGGGGGGCACAGGTTGTGAACTCGAGAACAGGCAGGAGGGTGCAGGGGAAGGGCGAGGGATAAGACGGCGGAGGGCTGATTGCTTCGTGAGCTCGGAGGGGGTGGGGAAATGGACTGGTACATTATCCCCAAAACGCTGGCCGTGTCCCACAACTGCAAATGAACAAAGAAGCGCGTGCAAGTGCGCTGTTGATCACATGGCCATGTTAGAATCGGAATCTTTTATTTTTTGACTGGGGGAGAAATCCGATGAGCTATGAAGCTCTTACAACAACAAACACAATGCAGTACAAAAACACAATAGGAGTGCAAATTTGAGAGAACGGTAAGCAAGTCACGAAATACAAGCGAATAAACTAAATAATGATTTCTATAAGTCAGATACATTAAGTTTGGGCAAGGCAGCAAAAACAACAACAAAACGGTCCCAGACCGCACAATGAAAACACCACGCAGCAGTAGTCCCTGAATAAAACGGCACACTGATCTATCGTTACACAGGTAGCTGAAGCACAGTCCGTCGCACGCACGCTTGCCACTTTGACACTGCGCTGAGCGCACGCACACACTCCTCGCCGTTGTTGAGTTCTGACAGACACTGCGCTGAGCGCACGCACGCGCTCCTCGCCGTTGTTGAGTTCTGACAGACACTGCGCTGAGCGCATGCACACACTCCTCGCCGTTGTTGAGTTCTGACAGACACTGCGCTGAGCGCACGCACACACTCCTCGCCGTTGTTGAGTTCTGACAGACACTGCGCTGAGCGCATGCACACACTCCTCGCCGTTGCACGCACGCGCTCCGCGCCGTTGTTGAGTTCTGACAGAAATTGCCGCGTTCACACACCGACGTGTAACGTTGCTCACAGTGCATCGTATCCAGTAGCCCTGGGACTTCCCCTCGTCTGCAGTATTTCGGATCGCAGGGATATTTTTGCGTGCGAGCGTCGGGGCCCGTACGGTGGGTGATGTCGCGCACGGTCGGCATCGTCCCCGCCGCAGAAGCCTGTAGAAGGGAAGCTCTAGACGCTGAAGATTCACCCCAGGGCACACTCGGTCACATCCCGAGCCACTTGCATTCACGACCTGCTTGGCGCACGTTGGGAAGATTCATCCGAAACGCCACCCAGTCCTTGAAGCCTCAGCTGTGTCGCCTGACATCAACCTTTGTTCTTCAGTGGGAGAGGGGCAATAACTTTGCCCGAACAGTGGTGAGTTTTGCTTTACGTGCTGGCATGCCCCAAAAGGTTCCATATGCCACACCCCATGTTCATCGGGAATTCACTCTTAGCCCAATGGATTGCCAATTAGCACGGTTGGTTACGTACATTGCGAAAGAAGTTCAACACACGTACATACATCTACAAAGGCAGGCCCAACACAGGGCTCTTTTTATTCGTGAATTTGCATCTCTCCCCTGTGGGCCATCATGTTTACCACTGGAAAATAAGGCGCATACAGTACGTCTAAATATCTCACCTTGGTGTGGGCCGTGGGGGTGCCCTTTTGCAGCAGCAGCAGCAGATTGACGGTGGCTGTGCCGTCAGCCAGGTGGTGCTCATTTTAAAGACATCACGCCAATGTTGAGGCATCGGACCGTGTTCGTTTTCGAATTCACAGCTGTGCGTGCGTGCGTGTGGTCGCAACCCCCCGGCGCCCTACCAACTGAGGTGTGGCCGAACGACATTTGTTCTGTGGGCGACGGAACGCCGCTCTCGGGTTACCCGCGGCAAACGCCTCACACGCCCGCCGCTCGCAGACGAGATCTTCAGCAGCGCCTGATGTTAGCGGTGTTGGTATACGCATATTTATAAAAAGTACAAATGACGAATTGAGGATGACGCTGCGTATATACTGTGAATTAGATATAATTGTTTTAAGGTCACAGAAGCAGGTTGGGTCGCCACCAGCTGAGCAGTTGGCTGCCTGATCTCGCTGTGCACACACACACACACAGTGGCCAACACAGGGGGATAATTCCGTGATTTGAAATCACGGCCGGTGACATTTTTAGCAAAACCACGGCGCAGCCAATTTACGATGTCAGCCCATTTGCATGCTGAGATTTATGCACGTGGGCCGGCGGAGGTATTAAGGCGTACCCGGTAAGTGTCCGCATTTTTAATTGCTTCGTCCATCCGATGCCTTAGATGTCCCCGAGGGAAACGGGGAGAAGCTTCGCCAGCATTTGGCACCCAGTGTCTGTGCCGCCGGCCGAAACGCACCGGTCTGCGCTTCTGGTGAGTGTAGTGCGAGGAGCAGGTGGCGGGAAGGAGGGGGCATGCGCATTAACCCCACGGTCGCGAGATGTGAACCACCTCGCCGGTACGCAGGAGGTCGTGGGTTCGATCTCGACCCTGATGTCTGCTGTATATTTGGAGTTTGCATTTTCTCCCCGCGGTCGCATGGTTTTTTCACCGGATTCTCCGGTTTTTCCCTCCCCATCTAGAATAAATATGCGCTTCGAGCGTTTGGCTGCTATAAATTTAAACGTGCCACTTCGTTGGGTTACCATTTGTGGTCAGGTTCCTTCTGAAAAAGAGCTATATAGCTCAGTGGGCCTTACTTGGGAAAACATATTTATAGTTATTTACAAAGTGTACGCGTAAATTGGCACGAATGTTCTATTCATGGCCACGGTAAAAACCCACCCATGGGGGAGAATGGGTAACGGGCCTCTGCAATATTTTGCATAAATCCGAGACATTGCCGCTACCCTGAACCTAGACTTCGTACATAAACCATAATCACAGTCGAAACTGTGACCTAAGCACCGTCCCTAATGCCAATGCTTACTACACACGTAACATTGGCCTTACCCCTACCGCTGACTTTTGCTCCGACTCACTTCTATTCATTGCCTAACCCCAAACTGACCATAGCCTTAGTCTTGTATTCCAGTTAAGTTGGAGGCAAGGTTGGTGGCTCATGCAGAGATGTAACCATGACGTGGTGATACCAGCCTCTGCAGCATTGAAGTGCCTGTCGGCAGCAGCACAGCAAACGGGTTACTGACATTTGATCGTGCTGTGCGTGAGTCTTCTCACGTACAAAGTGCTTTCTCTGGGTACTTTGGTTTCCGTTCCTTGTTGCTAGATACTCGAGAAACGAATTTTGGCAAACGTCTCACGCAGTAGGCTCTCTGTTAAGTGTGCACGACTCGGACTTGATTCGAAGCTTTCGTGACTGCAGGAATTACTCTTTGGTTTTTTTCGGTAAAGTCACGTATAAATAAGAAATAATAAAATAACATGATAGCGTACGACGTTTCGGTTGCAACACAAGCGGCCATCATCAGGTACAGAAGAGCTAAATTTACGAGAGAGAGGAAACACATCGCCCCAGATGTATATACAGACACCCAAGTAGGGGGGAACTAACACAGATACAACAGGGGACACAGAGAGAGAAGCATACCAAACAAACAGGGTTTAGCAAAATTTTGGAAACCATATAAAGCAACACAGACGGTCGGTCAAAACAATTAACGCATAGTCTGGTTGATTACGCTATTTCAAAGATTGCTAAATTGCAAGTTAAGTATGAAATTTAAAGTACAGACCGCGCACTATGCGTTAATTGTGTTTTGACCGACCGTCTGTGTTGCTTTATATGGTTTCCAAATTTTGCTAAACCCTGTTTGTTTGGTATGCTTCTCTATCTGTGTCCCCTGTTGTATCTGTGTTAGTTCCCCCCTACTTGGGTGTCTGTATATACATCTGGGGTTATGTGTTTCCTCTCTCTCGTAAATTTAGCTCTTCTGTACCTGATGATGGCTGCTTGTGTTGCAACCGAAACGTCGTACGCTATTAAGTTATTTTATTATTTCTTATTTATACGTGACTTTACTGAAAAAAACCTAAGAGTGTGCAATACTCGGTGAAGCCCTCTGGGGCAAAGATTTTAAATGACTATATTTTAATAGCTAACATTAGTCCCACCCACCCAAGTGCTAATCCTAACACTAACTAACCTTAAACTCGGGTCCTACGCTAAACCATGAAGAATACGGCACTAGATTACAGGACCATCCATGCCAACATTCATTAATTGACAATGAGTGCCATCATTGTCCGTATAAAATAATAACTACGCAAATAATGTAGCATGAATGTTTACGTGACAATTCACCGAATGCCACTGATGGTCATGTTTAGCAATCTAAACTCTACAATGAATTGATGGCATTGTGCCAACATTTATTGTGATTTATTTTATTTTCTAGAAAGCACATGAGCTTGACTGATCAGATTAAATAGCAGTTGATCAAAAACTCAGTTCTGGCATTCGGAATGTTTGCCAATGTGTGTGAAAAGGAGCCAAAATGCCTGTAAAAACCCACACGTGTAGTGGGGATAACCCTCAAATGCCGCACATGTCAGAAACTTGGTTTGCTTGCTGCAATATCTCCCAACAGGCACGACCTCACTGCCCATCAGGTGGGTACCTCACACCCCACGACTCCATCTTTGTGTAATCCACCAACCCCACCTCCAAGCCATTGAATTCCAGTCGTGCATCACACACCTGGAAGAGCAGCACCTCAATGGCGTCGCCCGTAAAGTAGCGAGCGGTCGTATTCGTCGTGGAGATTTTATTTTCGTTGACAAATCTTGTCACTCAAATGGGCCATCACATTAAAACTCAACGTACAGTTAGACAATTCTAAACGATGAGAAATAAATATATTTACGTACTATCTACAGTGTATGTGTGTGTCATGGCCATAGCTGCTGTGTTTGTTGGGTACACTTTGTAAATGTTCAGCTGGAGCAATACCGGCAAAGCGAAATGCAGCGCAACTGCGAGGTTAATGTGGCACCCACACCTCCCATCTATCACGTTGCGCTGCGTTTATTCCCTTAGATCGGCCTGCTTTGTGACATAAGTCAAAGCGTCACTAGCACTGAAAGAAATGAGGTTACAATGAGCCAAGCTGGGGGTCTTGAGCCACTGGTGAAGTCCACTTTACTACGGCGTGAACTGCACTTTAATGAGAGCAACTTTTGGTAACATGCCTGGCGAAATCTCACCAGGAAAGCCAAAATCAGAATCAGAATCTTTACTTATCCTGGAAAAATCGGATGAGCTATAAAGCTCTCTTTCACAGATTTCAGAAAGTTACAACAACAAACATAAAAAAAACCGATAGGAGGGCAAAGTATCGGAATGGAAAGCAAATCACAAAAACTAAAAATTTAAAATCGATGAAGTATTTAATTTCAAATTGCATAAGTTCACCAATTCCCAAGTTTGGGCAAGGCAGCAAAACAACAACAACGAGTCCCAGACCACGCCAAGACAACACAGTCCCTGAATTAAATTGCACATTAAACTTGCACTATCGATACATGGGTAAGCAGGAAAGTCACATTGGCAAATGCAGTTGTACCCAGCACTAATCTTCCACTTCAGGATATTGCTTGAAGGAAGATTAGTGCTGGAGCAATGTTCGATTTAGTTGACCCTGGATTCTCAAGCTACCAGTCCCGAGTTTTACCCTTTGTTGTGATGGACTCGTCGTGGATGCATTCCAATGGCTCTGTACAATTCCAAATGTGCTCAGTGCGCAATTTTAATCCGTGCCAACATTGAGTCTCGCATAACGTGGTCTGCATGCTGAATGTGAGTGGTGGCATGTTTTGGTAAAAGTAACCGTATGACACGTCATGTTGAGCCACAGTCATTTAATATGATGTATGTATGTTAGACTTCTTTCGCGCCGTACATAGCCAACCGTGCTAATCGGCTCCCTACCATGGTGCACTCATGGTTGGGAGCCGAGTTTGATCTCGGTCGTGATTGACACGAGTCGCCGAGGGGTAATGTCTCAGTTGCTGCTCAGCCCAGGAACGGTCCAATTGTGTGCGACAGTCATTTGCATGGCACGGGGTGCGTGGGCTTAAACCACCCTGCCCCCCCGCCCCCCTCCATACCCTACACAGGATTGGGATACATTTGGTTATTATCAGTTAAAATATTTTTTTTTGTTATTCTTCCCAGCCATGTTCTTAACACAAGAACCCAATCCTGTGTAGAAACAAACATTCGTAAAACTTATTTCATTACTGAGCATGGATATAGGTGAAAGTCAATCCTGCATAAAAAAAAAAATCTCGCTGGGAAATCGAAGTCGGCAAGCGACGCAAGGGCATCATCCCACCCCTGCATGGACACTGCGATATCCCTTATCGACGGGTTCCGGATGCAAGCCTCAGGTCACATCACGCGGCGCGGCTTGAGGAGTGTGGTCAGTGTTTCGGGTGCCGGACCAGCTGGCGAGGGCTGCCATGGGAACTGAACATCCGTGGAGGAATAAAAAAAAAGAGCTTTATAACTCATCGGATTTCTCCAGGATGAATAGAGACTCTGTTTTCTGAAAGCGGCAGGCCCAGCCGGCGTCTGGTACCAGGGCAGCACGGCCCCCCCGTGGTTGTGGAAACGTGATGTGGAGGTGTTTTACGCAACAGCTCACAGGCCTCATTAGAGCCCAAGGGTCTTATTTTCATTTTAAAAGGCAGCATTGTAAATTCTCCCGTGATAAAACGCCACGGGAAGTTAAATGCACCTGATTTAGCATTCACGAGTGGTTCCCCTGTAGAGGAAGTGAACATTTCCATCGTGACATGTATGTACGTATGTTGTAGTTCCTTTGCAACCGTAGGTAGCCAGCCGTGCTAATCGGAGGTGATCTCCGCTACGTATTCGACAGACTGCCCGCACAGCAGCCACCAGACTACATTCCCACACTGTTTTCCATATCCCATCAAGCATGAAAACTGTACCACTGTCTATTGAGATTTAGCCTCAGAAGCCAGGATGATAATCTGTAATATATTATATTTATATATATATTTAAGTACAGTGAGGGAAAAAGTATTTGATCCCCTGCTGATTTTGTACGTTTGCCCACTGACAATAAATGATCAGTCTATAATTTTAATGGTAGGTGTATTTGAACAGTGAGAGACTGAATAACAACAACAAAATCCAGAAAAACGCATGTCAAAAATGTTATAAATTAATTTGCATTTTAATGAGGGAAATAAGTATTTGACCCCCTCTCAATCAGAAAGATTTCTGGCTCCCAGGTGTCTTTTATACAGGTAACAAGCTGAGATTAGCACTCCTTTTATACAGGTAACAAGCTGAGATTAGGAGCACTCCCTTTAAGAGTGTGCTCCTAATCTCAGCTCGTTACCTGTATAAAAGACACCTGTCCACAGAAGCAATCAATCAATCAGATTCCAAACTCTCCACCATGGCCAAGACCAAAGAGCTCTCCAAGGATGTCAGCGACAAGATTGTAGACCTACACAAGGCTGGGATGGGCTACAAAACCATTGCCAAGCAGCTTGGTGAGAAGGTGACAACAGTTGGTGCGATTATTCGCAAATGGAAGAAACACAAAAGAACTGTAAATCTCCCTCGGCCTGGGGCTCCATGCAAGATCTCACCTCGTGGAGTTGCAATGATCATGAGAACGGTGAGGAATCAGCCCAGAACTACACGGGAGGATCTTGTCAGTGATCTCAAGGCAGCTGGGACCATAGTCACCAAGAAAACAATTGGTAACACACTACGCCGTGAAGGACTGAAATCCTGCAGCGCCCGCAAGGTCCCCCTGCTCAAGAAAGCACATATACATGCCCGTCTGAAGTTTGCCAGTGAACATCTGAATGATTCAGAGGACAACTGGGTGAAAGTGTTGTGGTCAGATGAGACCAAAATGGAGCTCTTTGGCATCAACTCAACTCGCCGTGTTTGGAGGAGGAGGAATGCTGCCTATGACCCCAAGAACACCATCCCCACCGTCAAACATGGAGGTGGAAACATTATTCTTTGGGGGTGTTTTTCTGCTAAGGGGACAGGACAACTTCACCGCATCAAAGGGACGATGGACGGGGGCCATGTACCGTCAAATCTTGGGTGAGAACCTCCTTCCCTCAGCCAGGGCATTGAAAATGGGTCGTGGATGGGCATTCCAGCATGACAATGACCCAAAACACACGGCCAAGGCAACAAAGGAGTGGCTCAAGAAGAAGCACATTAAGGTCATGGAGTGGCCTAGCCAGTCTCCAGACCTTAATCCCATAGAAAATCTGTGGAGGGAGCTGAAGGTTCGAGTTGCCAAACGTCAGCCTCGAAACCTGAATGACTTGGAGAAGATCTGCAAAGAGGAGTGGGACAAAATCCCTCCTGAGATGTGTGCAAACCTGGTGGCCAACTACAAGAAACGTCTGACCTCTGTGATTGCCAACAAGGGTTTTGCCACCAAGTACTAAGTCATGTTTTGCAGAGGGGTCAAATACTTATTTCCCTCATTAAAATGCAAATCAATTTATAACATTTTTGACATGCGTTTTTCTGGATTTATTTGTTGTTATTCTGTCTCTCACTGTTCAAATAAACCTACCATTAAAATTGTAGACTGGTCATTTCTTTGTCAGTGGGCAAACGTACAAAATCAGCAGGGGATCAAATACTTTTTTCCCTCACTGTATATTAAATTAATGTGATTTTAACACGTAGGTTTTTGCGACCAGCCTATATTATGGATGACCAATATCATCCATAATATATATTTTTTGGATTAGATCACGTAAATGTATTTACACGATCTAACCCAAAAAACAAAAAAAACCCTTTATTATGGAGAAATGTGATTGTTAAACACAACATTTCCTGTTCACAGTTACATTTATGAGGTGTTTTTGGGCACTTCTCGGTGACCTGACTGAGCTCATCGTATTCTCACTGCACGCGAGTTCCTGATTTGGTGTCACCGTTTCGGTGACAACGCAGAAAGGATCTGGCAGCCATCTGAGCCACCTGAACAATGCCGTCCTTTTACCAGTTAACCAGATCATAACAAAAAACAAAGACAATTAAAGCATTCATTGAAGTTCAATAGATTGAAGTTAGACTGATGGCCGTAAAAGTATTTAGTGAAATCGCATGCTTTTCAAAATTGTGTCTTGAAAAGTTGAAGGTTTGGACCGTTTCAACATCTGTATGTATGTTGAACTTCTTTCGCATCGTACGTAGCCAACCGTGCTAATCGGATGTGCGGGGGAAAGACAACAAACTAAACACAAAAAGCAGTTCTAAAGAAATGAGTTTTCAATGTCGATGATTTAAAAGTGCATCGCTACAGTGGCTTCCTAACATCAGAAGGAAGAGCATTCCAGACGGCTGCAGAATTGCATCCAAAAGCACCGCGGGATGCAGTGATCATCTTTGTTCAATGCTTAGCCAAAAGCCGCCGCTGCGAAGATGACCGAAGTTCACGTGATAATGGTTTACGCTCCGTGACGAGAGTCGAGGTGTGTGCTCAGGTCCCCAGAGCCTTCACCAGGTGTTCTGACGCTCGGTGCTCACACAGCTTTCTTTGTGATTCTATCTTTAGTAAAATAAAACATTTCTGGTGCTGCTGAAAGACTTAATTTTACCATGAGCTGCTGCTGAGGTCATCTTCTTGAGGGTGCCACGGTGGCTAGGAGATGTTTACTACCTCGCCTGGTATACAGGAGGGCGTGGATTTGATCCTGACCATGATGCCTGAGGGTGCCACGGTGACTAGGAGATGTTTACTACCTCGCCTGGTATACAGGAGGGCGTGGATTTGATCCTGACCATGACGCCTGAGGGTGCCACGGTGGCTAGGAGATGTTAACTACCTCTTATGGTATACAGGAGGTCGTGGGTTTGATCCTGACCCTGACGCCTATTTATTTGAAGTTTGCGTGTCTCTCTTTCCCCGAGGCCATATGGATTATTCTCCGGGTCCTCCTCCCTCCACATTTAGAAACGTGCGTTCAGAGTATTTGGCTGAAATTAATTTCCACGCGATAAGCCACTTCGTTCAGCTATTATTTATGGCCAGGTCGTTTTTGAAAAATAACTAATAGTTCAGTGGGGCCTTACCTGGTGAAATAAAAATAGTTTAGTTTGTAGTAATTTCCTTACCTTTCCTATACTTTGCACTCCTATCGTGTTTTTTGTATCGTTTGTTGCGATAACTTTATGACCCGCCCCTACTGGACATCAATAAAAAAATAACTTTATAGCTCACCGGATTTCTCCGGTATAAATGAAGATTCCCATTCTTTTGACCAAAACTAAGATAAACAGTTTCGTTCACGTCGTTTGCGGTGCAGTTATTGAAGGGCTCGGCTGACGTCAAGTTTACCGGATGTTTGTGTTCCGAGTGCAACATCTCGCGAGTGATGGCTCGCAACCGTGGCGAAGAGAGCGGCGAGCCTCTCCGAGCGTTCACTCGTTCGCTTTGACCCCAACAAAGGTCGCCTTTGGCGTCGTCGCCATCTATATCCTGCAATTAACAACAGTCCTAGCCCTCGTTTCGTACTTGTTGAGTTTTGGATTGTTGCGTGTCAGCTTCTCATAAAGGTTCAAATTTATGATCTCGCTTGTAATGAGCGAATATCAGCGGCTGAGGTGCCCTCTAATGAATTGAGAAGAGATTGATCGTCGGTCGTGCCTGAGTGAAAGCGTAAGTATACTCCGTTCGTGAGGGAGATAAGTGAACGTTTGATTGTTGTAACGTGAATAACATACGAAAGACCTTGTGAACTATTTGAGGGATTGTGCGAACGTGCGTATAAGGTGACCCGATTGAGAATGATGAAAATCTTTTTATTTTTTTTAATGCATAACCCTGACTTGAGTGAATGAACACCATAATTTGTGAAAATGGGAGTGGGTGAGCGAGTTAATGGACACATTAGATAATTGCTTAATCAGAAAGTTAATTAGCGGTCGCCTTTTCGTCCCGACAGACGATGCTGGCGAAGTAGCGGAAGAGAGAAAATTCGACAGGCAGCGGAAAATCCTGCGAAGATTCATGAGTTTCCAAGGTATCGACCTTCACCGGACACCTCGTACCAACAAAGCCCTGTGCCGGCCCGATCCTGACCACGGCCATAAGCTGCATGGCCGCTGTGTAGCAGTTCCATACTAGAATGTAACCCGTATCCCACATTCCCTCCGCCGATGACCGCATCGCTGGCAATGCGCACCCCGATCTCAGTCTTGGGGTGGCGAGCTGTGGACGACGCTTGGATGGGTGGCCACCAAGCTGCACAGGCCGGTTTGTCGTAGACGGCCGTGAGTCCATGCTGCATGATGGGCACCAGGGGGGTGGTGCAGAAAAATAAATTGTTGTGCTGCGCTGCTAAGCTTTTGCCTCTGCAATGCCCACCGTTGGACGGGTCTGCACTAGCTGGCTGTGAAGCGCGTAAGGGCGTGCCGGGCGATACTGGTTGGCCTGCACGTGCTGGAGGAGGAGGAGGAGGCTGTCACATGGCTTTGTGGTTACGTAGGCCGACATCCACAAACAGAACATTGGCATTTTTATTTAATTATATATATTTTTGTTGTTTATTTGGTGCCCTAATTGTGTGAAAGTCACATGTAAAAGCATTCGCTGAATATAAACTCCGCTTTGACCCACACACGGCGTGGGGAGGCCCACGTCTAGCAGCAGATTGACCAAAGGGCTGTACATGTGCGTATACCTTGTACCGAGGGCTGTTCATACGGAACGGATATTACTAACAGACGTGGTATATTCATAATGGAAGGAATTCACACGGCGTACGCATTTGTGGATTTTCGATCAGAAAAATATACATCGCGCGGCAAACAATATCCCCTTTGACCGTCCAATGGCAACCGTGGGGGTGCATGTGTCCGACTCCTCCACCGGGATGGTAGATTACACCCAACCGTAACCAGCCAATCAACGTTCATCGTCTCCTGCACACGATGCCCTCTTACACGACGGTCATGCCGGGCGGAGAAGCCCAATGTTTCCGGGACATTGACACGATTTTTGGACTGCGCGCAGGCATGGCAACGGGGACGAAAGATCTGTGCACGGACGACCTCCTGGACATGACCAAGGGCTACCTGAGCGGCGCTTACGCCCGGCCGCCCATTCCCCTGGTTGCTGCCGGGGTGGACGAGCCGGAGATGGACGGACCGCTGGACGGGTCCCAGCCGGCGCTGCTGCCCTCCAGGGACAAGGTTGGCGACGTGTCACGTTGTGCCTTCAGGCGAGGCTCCACAGGAGCTCAGTCGGTGGTGGTGTTGCCCGGTGTGTGTGTGGGTGGCAGCGGTGGCTCAGCGGCTAACGGGCCGTACTATGGACCCGGCCGCCCTCGGTTCAATTCCCTGCTCGTGGCCAACATCGGTGGCGATTTATCTGAACCGCTCCTGGGTCTTCCCCCCACCCCCTCCCCCCCCATGTCGACTTGACGTTATAAATGAATGCCTGGTCCGTGTGTAAACATCCACACTGGGGAGACAAAAGGAAACCGGGCGTAGGGCTGGCCACAACACTCCCTCATTGGCCATGCTGGCTTTCACTGATGGCACTTACCCCAACAGCCTGCAGAGACTGTACAGGGCGGATCGTTGTCTTTGTTTATTCCTACGTTGTGTTATTGCCGCGTTACCATGCCATCACTAAAGTGTGGCGAGTTGAGTATATGCTGCGAAGTTGTACATGCAAATTGAAGAATCTAGTTTAATTTAAAATAAAGTCGATGCTTTCTCTGAGTTTTAAGAATCGGAATCTTAATTTGGACTGGAGGTATCCGATGAGCTATGAAGCTCTTTTTCGTTGGTACTGCACCTTCTTTCAACCGAGATTCTATCTTGTTGGAGCTGTTCGGTTAAAATTTTGTTTTTATATTGCAATGATTGGCTGCTGTTGTACGAGAGAAAAACCCGGTGCGTTACTCGGGGCATGCACCCTCCATGCCTGACAACTAAATCCTCTTAGAATGACGTACGTCAGGGTATCTTGCAACTTCAGGCACGGTGAACAAAAATATGAATTTTCCTCGGCGGATCGAGGGAAAAAGAGACAAAAATATATTCAGTTTCTTGTTTTCTTTTTCATAAATTGTTCGTGAATTCGCAAATTACGGGGAATCTTCCAAAGTTTGATGTTACATATTTAGAATTTCGAGGATGTTTAAACAAATGACGTTAATCTAAACTGTATCGCATTAAATTCAGATGTGCGTGAAAATAGGTCAATAACACATGGATATATCAAGAACTCTAAATGTTAATAGTGTTCCGTGAATCCAACCACAAATACCATCTATTGGAATGTATTGCATTCTTTTTACGTACTGTACCTAATGAAGTTAAGGAAATCAATAGCAGTGGATCTTATTGCGGTGCTCAATCAATTTCGCCGTTATTTTATTTCAAACTGCCGGTGGCCACATTTGCTTACCTTGCATGGAGGGTGTTCTGACAAAAGAAACGCCTCCGTCGCCAGATGAAGTTTATTCCAACCGGGGGCCAGCAACAGCAGCAGGCCTGCCAAATCTCCCATTCCATCATCGCCACATTACCACCGGTGGACCCTGAGCAGGCGCTTAGCCAGTTTCTCCACAGGCCCACCGAAGCGTTGGCTTCCTTCACAGGGATAATGGTTGTGTGTTTATCCCAGAGGGTAGTGGGGAGGAGGGGGTCTCCGTTGCACGATATTGGAGATACTCTTCGCGGGGCTCGAAATTGGAGGAAAGGGTCAAATTGATACGTTGCCATTTTGTGGATGTCGCCAATTATTTTTCACACGTGCAGAATGGACCCTGCCGTATTCACCACCGGCTCAAACTTCACGTCCCTTGAAAACGTCGTTGATGGACAGTGGCTTTCACTCTTGTCTCTCTTTTATGTACTATACAAATATATCTTCTTCAACGGTCGTGATCAATCCACTGGTGGATGAAGGCTTTCCCAAATCTACCTCGCACCTGCATGCGAGCTGAATAATTGCACCATCTCCTTGGCACGTACGTCCCCTTGGATGCGTTCCATTATATATCTTCACGTTAAAACAAACCATTAATAACATGACAAAACAATAACATGTTTTAAACCATTTCGGTTCTTAATTAATTGTATTTTACGGTTACCGTCAGACCGCAGCTCTTTCGCTGACATTGCCTCTTAATACCTCTCACACCACGGTTAATGGTATGGTTTATAACATGGAGTATAACAACGCATTGTGGCTGTCTCTCTCCCTCTTCCGTTCCCGAGCATGGATTGAGTCGTCCGTCTGAACGAAGCTCGTTCGTTGTCCGTGGTGCTGGTCGTTGATGGGAAGAAAAACCGCGATTTGTCGCAATATGGCATTGTGATAAATAACGACTTATTGTTGGTGGCTCAGCTAATTGGAGAGTATATAGAGTTTATTGATAACATTGAGGTAGTTTATATTTTGGTTTTTATTGGTTTTACTATATGGTATTCATTATATAGTGTAGTGTATACCCAGTTGCTTTGTGACTAATAGCTCAGCTTATTGAAGAATATATTAAGTACAATTATTATATTGATGTAATATAGACTTAGTTTTTTCTCACATTGGTTTACTGTATGATAGTTGGGTAGTTGGAGGCCCTTTAGCGTCCATATACTAAATGCCTCTGTTGATTTTTTTTGTCACAAGCTAATCCCTAGATATTTCAATGCTAAATTCTCCTGCTTTCTAGGTCATTCACACCTATCACCGAGCTTAAAAGACGCCACGAATCTCAGCAGCACTCATTGAAGCACTGTCATCCCGACAGTTCTGTTCTTTCACCTGAAGAAGGCTGCTTGTGTAGTGGCCGAAACGTCGTGAGAATTTTATTGTCTTATTTTTGTTTTGTTATTTTATTCTCATTCTACGTGACTTTACCGAAAGAACCAAAGAAGATGACTGAACTGGTTGGAAAATGTGCAACTAAACGTGATGGGTTATAGCGACATTTGGCATGTTTGCATATGTTAATTTATAAAAAAAACAATGTATTTGCTTCCCTTACAGCTCATGCAGTACCCACTCCAGGCAGTGCTGGAGGTGAAGGACTATGTGGTGGAAATGGCCTCCAAAGTGGGCATGCAGTGGCTACAGGCCGCCCTCCCGCTCAACCAGATCAACACCATCATCTTCTTCTTCATTCTCAGCAGCCTCACCATCGACTTCCTGGGTTTCATTATCCCACTCATCATCTTCTATCTTGCCTTCGTTTCTATGGTAAGATCATCGCGGGCTCAGCGGGCCTCCTGCAAAGCATTTTATGAGTTTGTGTCCCTCTCAACAGCTAAGAGCTCCGTTCTATAGCTGCTGCTGCTGCTGCCTCTTGCCTTCTTGCAGAGTATTGGGCCAACACCGTTGTTGCAATCCTGGGTCTGAATTCCAAGCAGGGACCTGAGATTAAACCAGGTTATCAATAATGCCGAGTTCATAAACTCAGCTTTGTCTTCAATGCTTGAGAAGAAGAAAATATGTTTTGTTAAAGGTCTTATGTCATTAGTGCTAGCTTTAACATCACACTCATCTATCTGATACATAGCAAACATTTCTGGTAAGACAGTCCCTGTAAGGTTCACAAAGGACATTCACAAGAAGTAATTTGCCAATGAGAAGGATATTATCTGTCATGAGAAGCTGGATAAATTTGAATACTTTACCCACAAAGCCTCACTGAGCCTACATGACTGTTTGGGTGAATTTAATTGATGACGTTTTTTGTCGGGGAGTACATTGGAATGCCTCGGGAAATCTCACGCACGTGAGCAGTGAACACTGCAACGTTTGTACCAATTGGCCATGAACCGACTTGCTGGACCGCCACTTAAGAGGCACATCACTGCCTAGCCAGTGGGTTATTTCAGACACGTTGTGGTTCTACCAACCCTTGCGTGACCTACCAACCCTGATTTTCAAGTGGCTTAATTACAGCTATGTGCTACGAGTCTGGACAGGTTTTTGGTTAGACAGACCCACTGATGATTTCAGGTGAAGGCCCGTAAACTGTATTCCAGGAGTGAACCTCTCTATGCTCCTGATGGCATCAACGAAACTATAAAACTATTTAAACTATCTTGTATTTTACTAGGTAAGGCCCACCGAGCTATATAGCTCTTTTGCAGAAGCGACCTGGCCACAAATGATCGCGCCATGAAGTGGCTTATCATGTGGAAGTTAAAGCAGCCAAATACTCTGAACGCACGTTTCTAAATGTGGAGGGGAAAACCGGAGGACCCGGGGAAAAATCCACGTGACCACGGGGAGAGAGAGAACATTTACAGCAGGCTTCTGGGTCGGGATCGGACCCACGATCTCCTGTACACCAGGCGAGGTCGTTAACATCTCACCACCGTGCCGCCACCGCTTTGCTGTGGTCGGCAAAAACTCGTCATGAATGTAAAAACGAAATCGCCGGTCACCTTCCAATCGCGCGCGACCCTGCTCTCTGGCCGCCTCCGACGTGGACAGGTGATCTGCACGCTGCGCGTGGTGCAGCTGGGCAAGGCGTGGGAGGAGTTCCGCACGTGGACCAACGTGGTGCTCGAATACGAGCCCTGCCTCGACGTGGCGGAGGCCGAGGCCCAGTTCGGCTGGTCGCACCTCGAGCCCTACCTACACTTCCTGCTGTCGGCGCTCTTCACCGTCCTGTCATACCCGTTGGCGGCGCGCGCCTGGCTGCCCTGTTCCGAGCTCGCCGTGCTGTCGGCCGTGCTGGCCATCGCCGGATATTACACGGGCACGGGGCAGGCGGGACGCGTCCAGACGCACGCCCGCAATGCCCTCCTCGCGCAGGTGCGTCGGCCCGCTGTCCACTCCCAGAAACTAAACTATAAACTAAACAACATTTTGTGTTTGTTTTACCAGGTAAGGCCCATTGAGCTGTGTACGTATGGATGTTGAACGCCTTCAACTTCTTTCGCACCGTACGTAGCCAACCGTAATAATAAGGAGGGCTGTGTGGCTGTTTTTCAGAGGCGACCTGGCCACATGATAACTCAACAAAGTGGCTTATCGTGTGGAAATTTACAGCAGCCAAATGCCCTTAATGCATGTTGATCATAAATGCGGAAGGGAAAACTGGAGGATCCGGAGAAAAATCCACGCGACCACGGGGAGAGAGACACGCAGACTCCAGATACACATGCGTCAGGGTCGGGATCAAACCCACGGCCTCCTGTATACAAGGCAAGAAAATTAACATCTCGCCACCGTGGCGCCCCTAAGGTGTTGGGCCACCGAATGGGAGCTCGCCCATCGTGCTGTCCTAGATCACTGCACAGGGGCGGATGCAGTCAGGTGCAGATCCTCGCATCAAGGCGCACTGGTGTGTTGTAGGTTAGTGCACTGCGCTAACCTAACTGGCGGCCTACGCTGGATTCCCGGCCGTGGCTGTAACGTCAGTGGCAGCGAATATCTGAACGGATCCGTGGCATTGCTGAGGATGATTCGCTCCTAAAATGAGTACCTGGTGCGGTGTGCAAAATATCAGCATGGGGGGGTGGGGGAAGACAAAGGTGTCCGGGTGGGGTTTGGACCAAACCCCCGGCCCCCTCATGTGCCGTGCCAGCCTGCAAAGGCGTTCCCTGTCAAAAAAAATTAAAATAAATAATAATATTTGTTATTTCTCTCTCAGCTGGACTTGAGCTGTTCTCAGAGGAAGATTGTTTACTTTTGTCTCGTATTATATACGTGCTTTGTGCTTGGTCCCACAAAGCTCACATATATTGTAAATAAATAAATAAACGATCGTTTATCTAACTTATACTGTCTTTACTTGTGAATAGTATGTTCAAAGTTACCTCAGGCACTTGCTTCACAGCTTTTCCATTTTAAACTAACATCAAGGGGCGATGTCAGCTTGCCGCTCTAGTTCCGAGCTCCCTGAACTCGTCATTAAATTACTCCAGAAGGCAAATATTTGCATTGAGTTAACATTTAACCCCAATAGCCACCTGATTAAAAACAATAAAAAAACATTCCCTCTCATTGACCGGTTTCCAAACTTAACATTGTGGCCCGTTGCCTAGCAACAAGATCGCCTAGCAACCGGGTTGCCTAGCAACCGGTTGTTTATGACAACCGAGCCGTGCTTAGCAACGCAGTAGCAACTCGCGCCACGAGATGGCAACGTGCGATTGGAGACTATGCAACATGTTGGCACGGAGACGCCCCGTCAGCGCTACACATTCTAGATGCCTCTGCGTGTGAACAAGTCTTTGAGAACATCGTCAGCGGGTTGCCCAGGCGATGTTAATGATATAGTAATAGGTTTTTACCCTTTTAGCTGGCACAAAAACTGACACCTTTATACAGGGGATCATGTTTGTTTGCATTTTTGACTGCTTGTGTTGTGGTTATTGCAAACATGATGCCTTGTGTAAAGGTGTCAGTTTTTGTGCCAGCTAAAATGGTAAAAACCTTTTACTATATCTTGTTACTGGCAAAGGAGGTCTCATAATGGTGTTAATGATGTTTAGTTTCAAGAGTGGCAGAAATGTATTGAACGAGATAGGCTATTGACGTTATTATCCGGTGGTCGACCATCGTGTGTCAGTAAATTACTCCAGAAGGCAAATATTCGCGTTGAGTTTACATTTAGCATGCAAGTCCTGACGGGGAGTCTCATTCGGCTGACAGGGTCCACACGCTCCCATCACATACACTTTCATCATGTGAATATATATTCACATACACAGACAACAACAAGCAACACAACACTAGTAACACAATACTGTTTGTTCTGCCGTAACGCGGTAGTTGCGTTCCTGAAGGGCACCGCATTATGGAAAAATCTCGTTATAATAAATAATATATAATAGAGGGCAAAGCACAGTCTGCTATACAGTGAGGGAAAAAAAGTATTTGATCCCCTGCTGATTTTGTACGTTTGCCCACTGACAAAGAAATGATCAGTCTTTAATTTTAATGGTAGGTTTATTTGAACAGTGAGAGACAGAATAACAACAACAAAATCCAGAAAAACGCATGTCAAAAATGTTATACATCGATTTGCATTTTAATGAGGGAAATAAGTATTTGACTCCCTCTCAATCAGAAAGATTTCTGGCTCCCAGGTGTCTTTTATACAGGTAACGAGCTGAGATTAGGAGCACACTCTTAAAGGGAGTGCTCCTAATCTCACCTTGTTACCTGTATAAAAGACACCTGTCCACAGAGGAAATCAATTAATCAGATTCCAAACTCTCCACCATGGCCAAGATCAAAGAGCTCTCCAAGAATGTCAGGGACAAGATTGTAGACCTACACAAGGCTGGAATGGGCTACACTATAACGCGTTAGATGCGTACGCAGGCCGACCAAAGACTGAGGCGCGTGGGTAGCATCTAGAAGCATCCAGCAGCATCCCACCTTGTGTGATAATGATGATGATGCTACGCCGAGGCAGCCGTACGACCGCTAATTCCGAACTCGAGTGACGTAGTTCTATTGATTCAATGGCGTTATATCCAATTCGCATCCGGGTTATAAAAATGTGTTCCCTAATTCACTCATCGCGTGATATCCAATTCGCGTTACGAAAACAACTCGCAGCGTTATAGAACAGACTTCACCCGTATTACAGCGCTGTAAGACTACCGTCACGACGTTGTTACTGTCCATAACAAGAAAAACACCTTCTGGAAAGTCAACAAGAGTTTTTCTCCAAAGAGACTGGTCATCGGGTTTATTTGAACCATTGATGGGAATGAGCACTTACACAAGATTTTTTAAGCAGGCAAAGACAAAAACGCTTTCCAGGTGTACATCATTGTGCCAGTGTAGATCAGTGTAGAGTAAAAGACCACGACATAGATAATTTGGTCTACACAATCACCTATACAAACTATACGTATGTTGAACTTCTTATGCACCGTGCGTAGCCAACCGTGATAATCAGAGGTGCGGGGAAAAACAACAAACTATACACGAAAATAAATTCTAAAGAAATGAGCTTTCAATCTAGACTTAAAAGTGCATAGCTCCAGTGGCTTCCTCATATCGGAAGCAAGAGCATTCCAGACGGCCGCAGAGGTGCATCTGAAAGCGCCGCGATGCGGCGACCGTCTTTCTTCGATGGTTAGCTAAAAGCCGCTGCTGCGAGGATGACCAGCGGAGTTCACGTGATGATGGTTTATGCTTCTTCACGATATCAGCGTGTACAGCATGGGCTGTTTATACTTGTGCATGCAACCGAAAACATAACTAAACAACCGAGACTGAAAGACGCACTTTTAAGAAAACAACGCCGCCGCCGCCACCTTCCCACGTCTCTTTCGTTTGCCGGCCGCCGCGCTCCGAGCAGGTGGCCATATCAGCCCTGCAGGGCCTGGCCTCCCTGCCCGCCGAAGCCCCGCTCGCCTGGCTCCTGCGGCCCCTCGGCGAGAGCCACCTGACGCTGCCGCTGGCGCTGCCGTCGCCGAGCGTCGCTCCGTCCCTCGCCCCCTCGCTCCGCCTCAACCTGGGCCTGCCCGCTCTGCTCTACGCCCTCCTCGTCTACTCGCTGTACCGCGTGGCGGCGGGCGCCCGCGGGGGCGGCGGCGGGGGCGGCGGCTACCGGGGTGCGTGCTGCGCGCTGGCGCCGCACGTCGTCTGCTTCGTGTGGTGGGAGCTGTCGGCCGAGCTTCTCTCGAGCGGCGCGACGGCGCTGGGGCTGCTGCGCGCCTCCGTGGGCTACGCGCTCTTCGTGTTCGCGCTGCCCGTGCTGGCCGTCGGGCTGTGCGCCGCCGCCGCGTTCCACTGCGTGCGCTGGCTCGTGGCGCTCGAGTTCGCCAAGGTGGGCGTCACGCTGGCGCTGTGCGCCGTGCCCGTGCTGCTGCGCTACTGGAACCGAGCCTCGGCCGCGCAGACGCCCAGCCCCGGGCACACATCGCCCGTCAGGTGCGCGCGCGCGTGTGCATGTATGTGTGCGTGTGCGCGCGTGTGCATGTATGTGTGCATGCGCGCGCGTGTTCATCGCTGTGCCGGCCTTCATAGGTGCTACTCGCTATAACTAGCACTTGCCCCAACAGCCTGCTAAAGATATACGGGGGATCTTTGTCTTTGTGTTCACCGCCTTCACAGGTGCTACTCGCTATAACTAGCACTTGCCCCAACAGCCTGCTAAAGATATACGGGGGATCTTTGTCTTTGTGTTCACCGCCTTCACAGGTGCTACTCGCTATAACTAGCACTTGCCCCAACAGCCTGCTAAAGATATACGGGGGATCTTTGTCTTTGTGTTCACCGCCTTCACAGGTGCTACTCGCTATAACTAGCACTTGCCCCAACAGCCTGCTAAAGATATACGGGGGATCGTTGTCTTTGTGTTCACCGCCTTCACAGGTGCTACTCGGTCATAGCACTTTGCCTCGACAGTCTGGTAAGGTTACATGGGGATCTTTGGCTTTGTCTTTGTTCACCACTGGGGTGAGAGCACGTTTAAATGTTTTGTTAAATACGTTCAACAGCACCAGGCTTAGTCTCTGAGCCATACCAACGCACACGTATTTGTCCTTAAGTTTTCACTCTAACAAAGGCTTAGAAACTTGGACTGAAGCACCTTTAGAATTCTGTAGGTTATTTTGGAACACACGAGGCTTCTTAAATTAAACTAAAACACCGTTATTAGGATTCCTGGACTTAAGCTGCAGTGGTGTTCAAGCCCGAGGCTCGCAAAGGCAGATACAAGGCTCCCTCATGAGTACCAGTTTACACCCAATGTCAATGCCCTAGAGCGGTGTCAACAGGTATTAAACGAACCAATGCAATCTCTCTAAACCAGTGAAAAAAATCCACTGTAACACATCAACCAGTGTAAACTCTCCACGGCTCTAAACTAAGCCAGTGTCAACTGTCTAAACCGGGACAAACTAAACACAGCTTGTGTGAGAACTGTCGGCTAACGACCAATTTTGCACTAAAGTCAGCAGGTGGCATTAACGGAGGTTATAGAAACACTTTTTATTTTTAAACTCATTTCCTAGAATTAAGCGTGATGAAACAAAGAATTGTTGAATTGCGCAGCTTCCCGTACCCTAATATGAGTGTTATATGTCGTTCCGTGTGATCATTCCACGCTCTGTGCCCCATCAAATTAAGAGCAGATTGTTGGAGAGGGTTTCCTCAGCTGATACCCATCCAGCTAATAGCATTCCATCGAAACTGACAATAATTTTTCTAAGTCTATGGTAGATTATGTTTATTTTCAGAGCAGTTATATAATCACGAACCACATTTTTACGTTTGTATTATTTTTTGCCCTGTTCAACTCTGATGGACACAATTCATAATTTGATATCAGACTCTTGACATGCAATGAATAACACGTTATCGGGGTTCCTTCATGGCTGGATCGGTGAAGCCTATTAATGGGGTGCCGCGGTGACAAGATGTTATCTCCCCTCGCCTGCTACGCAGGAGGTCGTGGGTTCGATCCCAACCCTGATGCCCGTATGTTTGCGTGTCTCTCTCCCCATGGTCATGTGGATTTTTCTCCGGGTCCTCCGGTTTTCTCCTCCACGTTTAGAAACACGCCTTTAGAGTATTTGGCTGCCATACATTTCCACGTGATAAGTCACTTCGTTGAGCTTTCTTTTGTGGCTCGGTCGCTTCTGAAAAAGAGCTACATAGCTCAGTGGAGCTTGTTGTATATGCCGGGTATTGAAAATGTTATGAAAATAATAAAAATTAAATGAATTTTAGAAAAGCGCGTAAGTGCAGTTATGCACATGAATTATGCTAATTAGAGAGATTGTATTAATTTATGCAAACGTATGTGATTATGCTAATGTTATGATAATTAGGCTTTGCTTCGTTGCCCAGGGTCGTATCATCAATCGGCATAAGACAATGAATTGTGTGAAGTTATGCAAGTGTGATGTAAGTATGCTAGATTAAGCTCGGCTTTGTTGTCTAGGGTCGTATTATCGATCGGTATAATACAATTATTCTCGCTTAACATTTTCTGATTGTGTCTTAGTGTGTCTATGTCAGGTCTCCAAATTCAAATCTCACCGCAGGATATAGTTCTTATAATTAAGATTATTATGCATGAACTTAGGAAGGCACCACTCAGACACTTCTGTGTTAAGCAACTTTTATTTCTAAACAAACCTTAACACTCTAATATGCGAACGCTTATGCTTGGAATTGTCAACACAGTACTCCTGGAGATGTTCCCCTCATTGATCCATACATTTAACCCTCAATGGTCACGTTTGTTAAACTGGGTAACAGTACAATCGATTATTCCTCAGAGTACGCGAGCATACACGGCGAGAGGAAAAGTCCTTAAAAATTAATGCAATGATATTCATACGAAGGGCAATAAAGAAACATGTCCCGAAGGCAAGAGTAGTTAGCAATTAATTCATTGGTAAGATTATGCAATTAAACAGAAAAAACGAACGACTAAAATACTTCTAAATGACCGTATTCATGTAACTCGACGGGCAGCAATGTTCTTCACGATCAGTTGATATTTAACGCACCACCTTGGAATGGCAACCCTTCTTGAAACACAAAGATAACTTTTGGAACAATCTCATTTGTCCCGATATGCGTGTTGTGTGTCTTCTTTGTCACTTGTTCAATAATTTTCGTAAAGCAGACACCGGGCGATGCGTCGTGAGGGTGTAAGTGTGGGGGAGGGTCATACAAACGGCTTCGTTGTCTCTCTTGCTCGGGGGCGGCCACAGTTTCTGTCCACAGCTGGGTGGAAGAGTCGGCACGACGCTCGCCGTCGGTGCGCGATGATCCCGTCGACAGATAGCGCCCGCAGCTCGTCCGCTGGCAGCTGGCACCCTGGCTTGGTGACGCTGGTGGGAGCGTGGGTCGAACCCACGGCGCTCTCGCCGGCGCTCTCCTCTTCTTCGCGGGCGGCTGGTCAGGCTCTTTCCCCTGCTGGATGAGCCGAGTCGGCACGACGCTTGTCCGCTGGCAGCTGTCTCCCTTGCTTGGTGGCGCTGGTGGCGCTGCTGCGCGCTCTCTCCGGCTCCGTGCTCTTTGGCGATGCTCGATTGCGCGTGCAAGCTCGTTCGCTGGTGGCAGACACCCATGCTCGGTGGAGCTGGTTCTCTGTGATGCTGGCTTTTTCGATGCTTGGCGCTTTCCGCCCTCTCTCCAGGTTGGATTGCGTGTCGTCGCTCGGCACTCTTTCTCTCTCATTTCTCTTGCTCTCTCCTCGATGGTGCAGCTGCCAGCTTCACGCGGACACCAGCCCTTACTTCAGGGCTGCGCTTTGTCGTTGCTGCTCAACTTTCGTGCTCTTCACCTTTTTTCCAGGAGGGCTCTTGCTGTGAGCTGCTCGTCGCTGGCTGGATCACTCACTCTCAAAACTTTAAAATTGTATTTGCACACCCCTTACACAACTCTGATAGTTTAGTACGATACAGCTTATCGCAATCCTCGATTCTGCAAGCGACTCAAAACATTCAGGATGAATGTAGAATAAACTTTCAGCGATACTCTGTCGGTCGATGCTGAACTCAGCACCTAACATCACCTCGCCCCTCTTCTCTGCGAGACACAGCACCCATTGCTAATGTCTCGAGGCCATCCCCGGAGCCTGCCCCTTTGCAAGACTGTCGTTCGCAGCACTCTTTCTTGCAGAGCTGTCCCTTGCCGAGCTTAAAAGTGAAATTCTCTCTCCTCTCTCCGCGTCTCTTGCGAGAGAGAAAACAACAACAGATGCCCACTGTCACCGTCCTCCTCCTGTGGCAGCAGCGGCCTGGCTGCCCCCCCCCCCCCCATTTTGACCTTTGACCTTTGACTGTTTTACCATCACATTTTGTTTGTTTGCATTCCCAACCCCTCTCTTCGTGGTCTGTCCTATTAGGGAGGGGAGGCACTCTCCCTTCATACGTATTTTATGGCTACCATGTGTTTGTGTCAAATTGTTGGAAGACAAAGGCGGCCGGGGAGGCTCTGATTTCATGGAATACATTATCTGGTCTTGTGTGTTTGACCTATTTTATTGTATCTCTTTTTGAGTTACCCTAGGTCTAATCTCTTGTGATTATTATTTGGTTTATGTTTAAGCAAGATTTCTAATGCACCATTAGATGTTACCTCCGGTATTTCAAGGGTTTTATTACTTTTTGCTCCCTGTCTGCATCCAGGGATCCGTGTTTTTTTATTCTCGAGGTGAGAGATATAGCTATAGTTATAGTTTTCGTGATTGCAGGAACTCATGTACTTTGGTTCTCTTGGTAAAGTCACGTAGATAGAAAGATACAATAATAAATACTATAAGGAATACTGCAGTCTATAATGTCGACTTATTCTTATAGCCAAGCTTCAACTTCTTCCGTACAAAAAAATATATCAGTTATAATGTCCGTTTGCCCTGTGCTCTGTGTCCGTGCCTGTGATTCTGGATATTTGTTTGTGAACTGTCCAAAGCGCCAAGCAGGTCATGGCATGCGGTCCTCTGGCAACCTGGAGATTTTGCAGATCGTCGTTAACCTCCCTTTGCCCCGGAGTTTATTATTTAATGGCCTTTTACGGCCTCCAGATGCTTGGTGCTTGTGGGAGGTAGCGGGTTTGAGGGTGGTTTATTTATTTATTTGATCGATTCTTATAAAAAAATGGCAGAATTATTTTTAATATAATTTTGAGAAAAAGGCCCATATATATACAACAGGCTTACCAAGTAAAATAAAAATAGCAGAGAAATAGTTTAATATGGCAATATAGTTCTGCAGTTTAATGTACCAGGAACATTCTCTGATGTTTGTGACCGTCTCCTAAGGGTTCCAGAAGGACAATTCTTCACATTGTAGCTCAAGCGAGAGCACGACTGGCATATAGTTGTTATCACGATCATTAATAAAAAATAAAAACAGTTGCTTTTCACAATCACATACGAAAGAAGAAGTTGGCCAAATAAAAAAAAAACACAATACCCTAATTTTGATTTCTGTATGAAAGTCCCTGCATGATTCACTGGTTATGTCGTCACAATCGGTTGTGACGACATGCAGAGGACCACAACTCCATGCATGCCCGGTTGTCAAAGGTGCCTTGAGCGCTATGTGGTTGCCAGTGCAGCAACATTCATTATAGATCGTGTTTTTCCCCTTTTTTTCTGGCAACAAAACAGCCGTGTTAAGATGTTTAAACAACAGACTGAAACCCTTAACAAGGAATCATGTCTGCATTAACCGCAATAATTGTGGTCAGAATGCAAACAAAAAACACACTCTGATAATATATGCATTGTCTTTGAAACAGCTTGGTCCACACCAGAGACAGTTTTCGTTTGAGCTTCGTCTCAAACGGTGTTAGACCAGAGGACACCAAAAGGCGAACAGCACAAAGACAATGCACGATCAGAGTAATGAGAGCTCGGGGTGAGCATCTACATCATAGGACCTCCTTTGCCAGTACCAAAATATGAGAATAGGTTTTTCCCCTTTTTTCTGGTAACAAAACAGGTGTTAAGATGTTAAAATACCAAACTGAAACCTTTTACAAGGAATCATGTCTGCATTAACCACAACACTTGTGGTCAGAGTGCAAACCAACATCTTAACATATTGACACCTGTTTTGTTGCCAGAAAAAAGGGGAAAGAACCTATTATCATATTTTGGTACTGGCAAAGGAGGTCCCATGATAACATTAATTATTGTACTGCCCTATACTTGCCACCTTCAACAATCCACAATAACCTCCAGAACCCGTACAGCACGGGGGGGACCCTTATCCAGCAGTGGAGTGGTGTAAGGGTACAATCGTTGAGAGCACTTCTTTGCTCTATGTTTATTTATAGCGACTCGCTCACCTTTTCTCGATCTTGCACTCGTATCGTCTCCCGTATTGCTCTTTGATGTAACTCGCTGAGCCGCCCCCTACCGGACATCTGTGGAAAAGAGCTTCGTGGCTCATCACATTCCTCCAGGATAACGAAATGAATAACACCGATTCTCGCTCAGGCTCATCCTCTTCTGGCTGACAACGGTCGCGGCGCTGAGTTTCCTGAACGCCACGCGGTTGGAGCGCACCGCGCGGCCCTACAACTCCCCCGTGTCGCTCGAGGCCTACGTGGCCGCGTGCGGGCCCGACGCCTGGCAGCAGAGCAGCATGGCGCACACGCAGTACATGTGCGCTCACCTGGAGGGACACAGGTGAGCCGCACGACTCACAAGCGCCTCGCCTCGCCTCATGCCGTCACTTGGAAGTGCGTACGTACGTACGTTGAACTTCTTCCGCACCGTACGTAGCCAACCGTTGCTAAATCGGAGGTGCGGGGAAAGGACAACAAACTAAACACAAAAAGCAGTTCTAAAGAAATTAGTTTTCAATCTAGGTGGCTTCCTAAAAATTGTGAAGGTGAAACGTTCCAGATAGCCTCTGACGCGCATCTGAAAGCGTGCGATGCAGTGACCATATTTATTCGATGGCCAGGCAAAAGCTGTTGTGAGGATGTATAACAGCAGCTCCTAAAGTACATCACATGTACAATGGTTTATTATAGTGCTGCAATATATCCCCATCCCCTACAACTCAAAACCGTTGCCTTAATTACAAATGCTGATAACACTGGACCTCTTCCAAACAATACCCAACAACCCTAAATTATCTGCTAATCCTAACAGCGAGTGTGAACCTTAAATCCTCCAATTAATAACACTAATCTCAACCCGTAAATGTCACCTATGTTTCTAACCTTACTTACAACTGCTACATGCGATTCTCTCGCTCAAAACTCCCATTAATGAATTCCACGAATTACGTCTATCGTTTAACACGAACCAAGAACCGCAAAGCCCTCGGCATCGCCCTCTTAGTCCGAGCCTCAAACCCCTCCTCGCCCTGTCGATGCCGCGGCTTCTCCCCAGAGTGACGTGGGTGGGCCAGCTGAAGCAGGTTCGCATCTTGGAGACGGAGAACGCCCTGGAGACCTTCCTGGGCCTCCTGCCGCTGCCCGTCGCGCGCTGGATGCGCTGCGTCTATGGCGACAAGTGAGCACCTGCAGCCACCGTTGACGTCATCGGCATGGGCATCCATGATAGAGGTTTTTGGGTTAGATCGTGTAAATATATAAATGTGTTATTAAAACCTGTCACCACTACACACAGCCAACTAGTAAGGGTTGTCACATAAACAGAACGTGGCCGATTCGTCACTATTACAGCACACCGGTGTGTTGGAGAGCAAATCCACATAATTTACAATCCGAGTACGACGTTTCGCCAGTAATTACAACCAGCTTCATCAGGCGACAGCCAGATTTGTGAAGTCTTACTGTTTCGTTCCTTATATAGAGGTGTAGATGTGGTGACCACGCTTCTGCGCTTTTGCATAATGTGGGGGGGGGGGATTACTGAGGCAACGTACATTATGCATGTGCATTATGCAAGCCCTTTGAACTTGCCCTTCCTGTCTGAAGGACAAGTTCAGAATGGTCCTGAGCCAACACCGCTCAGAGCTGGGTTTGAGTCCGAGCTGTCAGTCACCTTGTGTTCAAAACCATCCTCTCAAGCAGAGTGAATTGATGATCTCATCTCGGTCAGCAGAGCCTGCATTAACAATTAGATGTAAAAATATGGATTTTAACTTAATTCAGTCCTAGTACAGCTTTGGTGGTCTTAAGTGTATGCACATAATGGCATGTTGATGTTTGGAAAACTGCCAAGTTTTTTTAGCAAGGCCTGAAGGAGCATTCTTGTGTACTTTTAAGAGGCCTTTTAAAGTCACACCATAAATAGCTTCGTGCCATCTTCCGGTTCTGTCGCATAATGTGAATGCTCGCCTCGTGAAATGAAATCAGGAGCACAAATTTGGACACGGTTGGCGATCGAGTCCCAAGAAGTGTAAAGTGTTTAAAACGTGATCAGAGTTTTATGGGCTTGTCACGTAAACAAAACGTGCCAATTAGTTACTGCTTCAGCACACCGGTGTGTCGGAGAGCAAACCCACTGCAACATTTGAGTGCCGTGACTTTTCGCTGGCCATTAAAACCACCAGGCGATTTGCCAGATTTGTGGAGAAGTCTCCCTGTCAAACAGGACCGCCTACGTGTTCAGCCGTTGAAAACGTGCAACGTGCCGAACCGTGCCCGCGCGCCACCTTCCCCCCCCCAAGGTACCCTCCGTGCAACAGCAGCGAGCGCAAGCTGACGGCCAGCGAGGAGCGCCTGTGCCGCACGCCCCTGCCGGCGCGTCACCCGTGCCACCTCAAGCGCCTCGACCGCTACAAGTTCGAGCTGACCCTCGTGACCCTGGGGCCGGGCGCCGCCGACTCCCAGCGCGACGTCTACCTGCGGGGCGGCAACGAGTTCCGCGAACTGCTGCTGCGTGTGCCGCACGGCAGCAAGATGGAGGTGAGCACGCGGCTCGAGGGGCCCGGCCTGGGCGCCAGGTGGCCGGCGTTCGACCTGCGGGCCGCGCGCTGCCTCGGCTGCTCGGCGAACGAGGGCTGGGAGGAGGCGCAGGAGGAGGAGGAGGAGGGGGGAGGCGCCGGGCCGGCGCTCGGGCGGCGATTCCTCAAGGTGGAGTACGACTGGTGGAGCACGGCGCTCAGCGGGGTCAAGTTCGCCTTCAACTTCTTTTTCTCGCCCCTGCTCAGCGTCGAGCTGGACTGAATCGCCGGGGCGACAACGGTGCCTGGAGGGGCTCGTTTGCTGCGAACGGGATTGCTGTCCCCGAGCGCGATTGGGAAATAAGCCTCGTGTTTGGATTAAAGATGTGCGTTGCAAAAGTGCGCCCCTGTTTACACACAGTTAGTTTTGTTTTCAGTTACTGAGGCGTTGTTGTTTGGTACGCGGCGAAGTTGTCAACCTGCTCGCCAGTAGAGAAGTTTGCACGTCACTAAATGGGTCATTTCCTGTTATGTCAACGGGTGTATTTTCAATGTCTTGCCATTGTTGACAACGTTATGCCGTTTGTCAATTTCGTCGCCGCAATACCAAAATAAAGCAATGGACTTAAAGCTGCCAAGGGGTTTCCTAGTTCCCTTAAGCTTGATATTAAACTGGGGAAACCTCCCCACACACAATATCAGCCGAGTCTATAAAAGAAATTCGCTTCAAGCCGAAACAATATTTTTAAGATTCAATGCCAACGTGTGAACATCGCTGTTTGTGTGGAGACATATGTTGAAGCGAACTACGAAGGTGGCAACACCATGCTGTAGAACTAACCACACCATCACAGCGGTGGCAAGGTTCACAGCTTGCATCGGGGCCAAGCGAATCGCCCGCTATCTGCGCGTTGCCCGCGTGCGTTGGCTGCCCTCGTGCTGTAACGGCCTTCGAGATGCATCGATTATCCGAGCACGCACAGTGCTGCACTCTTCCCTCTTGCTTGTAAACGACGCGAAGGTCTTTCCGTAAAGCCACGGTAAGCGCGGTGTATTTTACACATCTGTCCCCAGGCCGGTGGCCGCTTCACGGTACATTACCTACTAACAAATGGATCATGAAATGCACGAACATGTAACCCCATATTATCCTGATAAGAGTGCGCCTGCGTTGCATGCACATTAATCTATAAATCAGGCCACACAGAGGGGAGGGGGTCTGCTCGGTTCTGCATTGATAACGTGCCAGTGTGTGCTTGGAATGTATAATTATAGTGCACAATAAAGGCTTAGGATTGTGAAAGTGTATCACACCGACGGTTATGTAAATAGCACGAGTCTTGAATTTCATGTAGAAACAAGCGTTTTAGACTACTTGGATGCTATACATTTCCACGTGAAAAGCCACTTCCTTGAGCTATAATTTGTGGTCTGGTCGCTTCTGAAATAGAGCTGTACAGCTCAGTGAGCCTTACCTGCAAAAATAGATAGAGTAAAAAATAAAATGGTAATTCCACGATCGCGGTCGTCCGTTCCAGCTGCCCCGTGTCGGTCGTGTAAAGCTGTGCAAGGCCTGCGTGGTGTGCAAGGCCTGTGTGGTGATGCTGCAGCTGTCGTCGCCAAGTTGAGCAGCTCGCAACCCTGTGACGTGACCTTGTTTAAAGGGGGTGGGGGGCGGGGAAATACGACAACAAAACTGAGGGGTGATGGCGGGCCCACGACACAAATGTCAGAATATGTATTTGTACTGGAGGAATCCGATGAGCTACATTGGGGAAACGAAACGACATGTCTCGGACCATGTTTGCGAACACATGGCAGATCTGAAACACGTTAGGACCAATACCTCTGCCGTTGCTGATCATTGTTTTAACGCTGTGGGCTCACGAAATTGATTTTTCCAAGACGGCAGTACTCTGCAAACCCACCGGCTATCATCAGAGATTTGTTCATGAAGCCATCCAGATATATAAACACAGACACAACTTCAACCGAGAAGATGGGTACAAACTGAGCAATCATTGGAAGGACGTTATTAACCAGGTAAAGTCTTAACTGACTGTGATGTTTCCATCCTACCGCCTATGTCAACTGTTATTTCCGACTCTCTGTGTGTGTCTCTCTCTCTGTCTCCCTCTCACCATGTGTACCTCTTGCTCTTAGGGGGTTTTTGTTCCTGTTGCCCGGCTCTCTGACATTGCCATGCTAATCTTCTCGTTGGCACACCTCCGGTGGCTGGGCCGTCTCACATTGACATGCTAATCTCTCACATTTACAGCTTCAAATCCCAAGATTTACGTACAAATTCCTTCTCTAGCTCCGGCCACTTACCCTTGGGTTGGGCCCACCAAAATCCTCTCGTTGCAGCAGCTCTTTCTCCTACGTCAGCAGTCCTCCTGCTGTGTTTGTTTCACACCTGATGACGGTTGCTTGCGTTGCGATCGAAACGTCGTGATCTATTATTTTTTCTACCTACGTGACTTTACTGAAAGAACCAATGAGTAGAGCTCTTTTTTTGCAGATGTCCCAGTCAGGGCGGGTCAGAACGTTACGACAACAAACAGTGCAGAAAACACGATAGGAGTGCTCAGTATAGGAAAGGTAAACAAATAACTTGAAAATGTACAAATAAAACTACGTTATTATTTTTTTTATCTTACCATGTAAAGCCGACTGAGGTATTAACATATTTTTCAGAAGCAAACTGGCCACAAATGATAGCTCAACAAAGTGGCTTATGTGGAAATGTATAGCAGCAAAATAATCGATATATCAGCGCATGTAAATGTTAAACAGATTGAATACAATCCGCTTGTGTCTGTCACGTGTTCTTATCTGGTTTTCACCCACGATGCACGTGTCGTACGGTTTTCCCTCGTTATTAACGAGCTGGTTGTCTGCGATTTTGGTTGTCCGTGAATCCCATCTGGAACTTTACACGACCGCACGGAGAGAGAGAGAGAAATAAATTGATGAGCTAAAGTGATGAGAGAGAATGTGATGCGAGAAGTTGATGAGCTAAAGAGATGAGACGTAACTTCTTGAAGCTTTAGAAGCATCTGCAGACGTTGCGCATACGATATACTCATAGGGCACTATCATCCGCGGCATTTGCTATTCACGAGCATCTCTGGAACGGATTCCTTGCGAATAACGAGGGAATTCTATAAACGATGTTTGGCTTTTGATTTAAAGCTTTCGTGACTGCAGGGATTCATATGCTTGGTTCTTTCGGTAAAGTCACCACGTAGAAGGGAAACAATAAAATAATAAAAATATAAAACAATAAAATTCTCACGACGTTTCGACTGCAACACAAGCAATCATCATCAGGTGTGAAAACCACAGCAAGAAAATTTGTGTTGCAGTCGAAACGTCGTGAAAATTTTATTGTTTTATATTTTTATTATTTTATTGTTTCCCTTCTACGTGACTTAACGAAATAACCAAGATTATGAAGATGTTTGGCTTGACTAAGAATTGAGTGTCGATGTTTTCAGCAGTGTTATTAAGCCCTATGTAGCACCCCCCCCCCCCCCCCCCCAGATGCTATGGGCCTGATTGTTCGTAACTGATACCAACATAAAATCATCCCTTCAGCAATTACTTGACAAATTATGCTTGACAACCACGTCACATTCTAAAATGTACACGAAACGCATACATTAAGCACAGGCAGGAATCTCTTATTTGAATGGACACTGCAGGAATGTCTGAGAAGACGAATATGCTGGGCCAGCAATTGGTCCCATTAATCGTAAACTAAGAATGAAACTTTGAAATTGATTTACTCTGCGGCTCATTAACCATTAAACATTGTCGCTCAGTGCATTCGTCCCGCGAGCCGGGGACGAGAGCGGTGTGGCAGTGGAGGGGTCTGCACAGAGCAGAGGACCAGTTGCGGATGGTGTCTATGGGGGTGCTGCCCCCATCTAAGATTGAATGTTAAACTTAAAACCCGTTTGTAAAAAAAAAACGACAAATAGAAACTCATCACAGGTGATTAGGATGCGAGCTTCCCATTGGCCCGTCTAAGGGCGATCTCGGGGACGCCTCGACCAATCACAAGTAGCCCTGCTTGAGGCTATTTTGCATTCCCCCAGTCCATCCAAACGCCCCCCCCCCCTCTAAAATGTAACCCCACCCCTAAGCTTCAGTCGCCCGTGGTACATCCCAACATGGACATGTGGGGGGGGCTCTGCTGATGAGTGCTAGACCTTAAACTCATCATGCGTCCGTTACCTCTCGTGATCCTGCAATCGAATCCACCGATATCATCCACCACCACACAAGCCCATTCATTTGCTCCGTCTCCTCGGTGGGCAGTATGCCCTCTTTGAACGCGCGATCCATTCCGAACCCGTGCGTTGCCAACGCCGTTGATTATTTTTAACCTATCAACCCCTCGTAGCCACGACGTCCAAATCCTTCTTTTGCAATCAACAGTTTGAAACGATGTCACTAAGCCGCGTCTAATCTACACGCGTGCCTCTGTCCGTCCAGGTGTCGTCATCGCAAGCGTACATCCTTCCCCACGCTTCTGTGCGCACTTTACATTTATCTTCGTCTATTACGTCTCTTGGTGAGCGACCCTTGTTCGTGAACCTGGGAGTGATTCTACTACGCCCTGACGACCAGAAATTGTGTCGGCACACGGTCACGTTCACTTTTCATTAGCAAGGCGGGTAGCCTGGCTGGGCCGTGGAGGGGAAGCCGCAATCGAGATTGGAGAATGTCCAGAGTCGTTCGAATTGACGTCGGAAGGGACACGCGCACACCCTTCGGTAGCAATGCTGCTCGGTCTGGCCTACAGGACTTGTCCCACTGAAACCAAAAAGAGCAACCCTGAGCCACACTGTTGCACTCATGCATGGTCATCGCAACCGCCGGTGGTTCTCAACCTTTGTTTGGCTTGCCGTGACCGCTTCTTGGAATTTGGTTTCAACCTAGTAACCCCCCTTGTCTGACCCAACGTGGTTATCTGACCCAACGTGGTTATCTGAGAAAAAAAAACGCATGTACAGTATGAATAATGAACATCAATATTTTAACCAATTATCTATGTGCGCGCCCCTGAGCTGATAATGTCGTTAACTACTCCAAACCGTTTCGATTTGTATCAAAATATTGTTAATTGTGACAATTCGAGTAGTGAATATAAATGGCATCTTCATTGGGCATGCACGTACCTGTATGTTGAGCGCTCGTTGCAGTGCAGGGTTTATTTAAAAGTATTTCAACAATCCCAATGTTGGCATGAGCTGCATTTGTGGCAGGTCGAGGGTGGTGTACAGCCCTGAGATGGGATACCCACCCAAAAAAAAGGGATCGCGCATGGAAACCCTATTGAATGCCCTGGGCTTATGTGGCTGTAAGCCTAGATAAGGATATCTCGCCAGTTATCTGCAGCATTCGTTACTTCGCGTTGACCCCACATTTGCACCACAAAAGACAGCAGCGGGTGTACGGTGACCCGTGCTGTTATAGAAATCGCTAAAATCGCCATCCCCCCCCCCTCTCTCTCTCTCCTCCCCGATAGGGGAACACGTGACCCCTCTTAGTTGATTAATCACTTTAATTGATGCAACATTCTGCCACGTACTTTTTAATTTTCTGTTGCTATGCTTTCTCCACATTGCTTATATGATCCTGACCCTACAGTAGAACGTCATGAATGTCATATCGCACGAAAGTCAATCGTCACAGCGCAGCTGAAAGCATCTCCCCCTCCCCCCCCAACATTTTAAACTCGCGACCAGATTTCTACCTCGTCTGCTTTCAGGGAAATGTCGCCGCAGGAACTCCATAAGGGGCCGTCCATAAATGACGTCACGCACCTAGGGTTGGGGGGGGGTCAGACATTTGTGACGATGTGTGACGAGGGGGGAGGGGTTTGAGAAATATGACGTCACATCAAAATGCGCAACTTTAAATAAATATAGACAACACGTTCTACTTAATTAAATAGACTTTTTTAAAATATATAAATGTTTTATCCTACAACATCAGAGTGCAGCGCCACATTAAATACGCACTACAATGACAATAGTTTAAAGCGATTTTAAGCATGTTTAATTACAAAAATATTTTGGGGGGGGTGGGAGGTGGGGGGGGGGACAGAGCTTTGTGACGTCATATTTGAGGGGGGGGTCTGACTTTTTGTGACGCTGTGTGACGATGGGGGGGGGGGTCCAAAATCGCGTGACGTCATTTATGAACGGCCCCATATTCGTGAGAGTCGTGAGCGAGCGAGCGAACGAGCGCGTCCGAGCTCTTCCTGTGCACCACCAACCCCCCCCCGGGTTCAAATCCTTGCTGCATCCACTCGCACTGCAGCCCCCCACCCACCCACCCCCCCCCCCCCCCCCGTCGCCTGCGTACTTGCGCCGGGGGTCGACTCGAACCTGCGACGCCTTCACGTCAAAATGATCGTCCCGAACCTGCTAAACGGCCACAGTACAGCCACTGGGGAAGCTTCAGGGAAGATTGTCGCGCATGACAGCCTTCAAGGTCCCCCCAAACCCCCCCCCCCAAAACCCCCCACGTTTGTTTCGTCAGCCGCGCACAAGCTGAGGATGGACAAACCCAGCGGTTGTTGCCAGTGGCTCTCACCCGTGGGGTGATTTAGAAGTGTGTGAAATTATATAGCACACGACAGGCATTGGTGAATAATCACGTATGAATCACGTGATAATCACGTAATAATCACATGGATCAAGTATAAATCACGTATGAATCACGTAATAATTATGCCCTAATAATCACGTATGAATCATGAATGAATCACGTATGAATCAGGTAATAATTATCACATAATAATCACGGATGAATCACGTAATAATCACGTATGAATAACGTAATAATCATGTATGAATAAAGTAATAATCACGTATCAATCACAACAATCACGGATGAATCACGTAATAATCACGTATGAATGACGTAATAATCAAGTATGAATCACGTAATCATCACATATGAATCGAGTATTAATAACGTAATAATCAGGTATGATTGACGTAATAATCATGTATGAGTAACGTAATAATCACGTATGAATCACGTAATAATTATGCCCTAATAATCACGTATGAATCATGAATGAATCACGTATGAATCAGGTAATAATTATCACGTAATAATCACGTATGAATCACGTAATAATCACGTAAGTCACGTAATAATCACATGAATCAAGTATAAATCACGTATGAATCACGTAATAATTATGACCTAATAATCACGTATGAATCATGAATGAATCACGTATGAATCAGGTAATAATTATCACGTAATAATCACGTATGAATCACGTAATAATCACGTATGAATCACGTAATAATCACGTATGTGTCACGTATGAATCACGTAATAATCACGTATGATTCACGTAATAATCACGTATCAATCACATAATCACGGATGAATCACATAATAATCACGTATGAATCACGTATTGATAACGTAATAATCACGTATAAATCACGTATCAATCACGTATGAATCACGTAATAATCACGTATCAATCACGTAATAATCGCGTATGTGTCACGTATGAATCACGTAATAATCACATGAATCACGTAATAATCACGTTTGAATCACGTAATAATCACGTATCAATCACATAATAATCACGTATCAATCCCATAATCACGCATCAATCACATAATAATCACATATGTCACGTATGAATCACGGAATAATCACTTTATAAATCAGGTAATAATCACGTATCAATCACATAATAACCATGTATGTGTCACGTATGAATCACGGAATAATATTCACGTATCAATCACGTAATAATTATAACTTAATATTCACGTATGAATAACATAATAATCATGTATGAATAAAGTAATAATCACGTATGAATCACGTATGAATCACGTAATAATCACGTAATAATCACATGAATAAAGTAATAATCACGTAGGAATCACGTATGAATCACGTAATAATCACGTATGAATCACGTAATAATCACGTATGAATGACGTAATAAACACGTAATAATCACGTATCAATCACATAATAATCACGTATGTGTCACGTAATAATCACGTATCAATCACATAATAATCACGTATGTGTCACGTATGAATCACGTAATAATATTCACATATGAATCATGTAATAATTATCACTTAATAATCACGTATGAATAACGTAATAATCACGTATGAATAAAGTAATAATCACGTATGAATCACGTATGAATCACAATAATCACGGATGAATCACGTAATACACAAGTATAAATGACATAATAATCACGTATGAAGCACGTAATAATCACGTATCAATCACATAATAATCACGGATGAATCACGTAATAATCACGTATGAATAACGTAATAATCATGTATGAATAAAGTAATAATCACGTATCAATCACATAACAATCACGGATGAATCACGTAATAATCACGTATGAATGACGTAATAATCAAGTATGAATCACGTAATCATCACATATGAATCAAGTATTAATAACGTAATAATCAGGTATGATTGACGTACTAATCATGTATGAGTAACGTAATAATCACGTGTGAATCACGTAATACTCACGTAATGATCACATTCATCACGTGTGAATGACGTAATAATCACGTATGAATAACGTAATAATCACGTGTGAATGACGTAATAACCATGTAATGATCACATGAATCACGTGTGAATGACGTAATAATCACGTATGAATCCGCCAATATAAAGTAACTACGATGGCATTAAAATCCATATGGTGACCGAGAGCGATGTAAAAGACCTTTCTCAGTGGTCGTCAACAATTGGGTGGTTTCCAAGAGTGACCAGCGAGCTCGAACAAATTACCCCACGGATGAAAAAATAAGAATAGTTTTTTTTACCCTTTCTGGCAATTTAAAAGGAGTTGTGTTAGGATGCTGAAACACCAAATAGAAACCTTGTGAAAGGAATCATGTCTGCATTAACCACACACAGTACATAATTATAATATGGCTTTGTCTTTGGAACTGATTGCCCTGGTCTCACTACCGGTGTGCAAAGCGTCCACTGCATTTTTATTTTATTTACTTGCATTTCCTTGCTTCACCTTGGTGCCCTCTGACCCCGGGTCACACATGCCCCGGCCACTTCGTTTTGTCACCAGGAAGGCTTGTGCCACGCCCAATTTTTAAACCTTTAAAAACAGTTGCCTTCAATGGCCTTACCCCCCTTTCATTACACGCTTTCTATTATCTCACTCTGTGCGTTGTTGTTGTTGTTTCCGTTGTTGTTACTCTTTGGTTCTATTCGGTAAAGTCACGTAGGTAAAAAATAAAACAACAAAAATCACGACGTTTTGGCCACAACACAAGTGGCCTTCATCAGGTGAAGGGACCAGACTGTCTCGAGGACAGCGCTGGAGTGAACACAGCCAAGCTCAGACGGTGATCTTTAAGCTGTGTGAGAGGAATTAAGGTGCCTTGACAAAGGAATTAGCATAAAAATTAGCATTTAATTGGCGGACTTAGCATGATGAACGGTGTAGAGGGAGTGAACATGTGCAGGCCGGAGAGGATTCGTTGTTGTTGTATCCTCAAATCTTGTAACTCAATTTTAACCCACTTCCCAATGTGGTATCAACTGCAAACTTGTTATACTTATGTCATACTGATGACAATACTATATACTACCATCAATAAAATATCTATATTTTAAAACAATTTTTTATATGTTATGTTTCGGCTTGGGTCTAATTGTCCACGGTAAACTCACGTTGGCTGTAAATCACCATGGTCCCTGACGTTGTGGCAAGCTTCAGGGCCACTTTCTGGAGTCGTGGAGTTCTTCCACTACTAGTCTGGTACATTTCATTAAAGCGTGTTTAAAATTTTTAAAAAATATATATATATATTACTTATTCCTCCTGATGATGATCGCTTGTGTTGTGATCGAAACGTCGTAGTTTTTGTTTTATTTACTTTGGTTTTTCTATCTACGTGACTTTACCGAAAGAACCAAAGGATATTAATTCCTGCAGTTACGAAAGTTTTAAGTCAAAAGTTACCAGCTAGTTTAGGATACCTAGCAAAAGGCAATCGGTCAGGTAGGGCCCCAATATTTGATTTGTCTGGCAGGGTCGTACCTAGGCTATTGCATATCACGGCTCCCCATTGCCTCATTACATCATTACAAAAGCGGTGTTGTTCTTTAAAACCAACTGTTCTTAACCTGGGGTGCGAGATGCCCTTTCTGTGGGTGCGAGACATATGCCAGATTGTTTTTTAAAGGTAAAGAATCTAAAACACCAATTAAGCACGGTCACGTATATAAAGTTAGGGTTTAAATTTTGATTTAAAGCTTTCGTGACTGCAGTAATTCATATTCTTAGTTCTTTCGGTAAAGTCACGGTGAAGGGAAACAACAAAATAATAAAATATATATAAAACAATACATATTTTATTATTTTGTTGTTTCCCTTCAACGTGACTTTACCGAAAGAAATAAGAATAAGTTAGGGTTTGTTTAATCCCTTGTATTTATTAACTTACTTTTTTTTACGATTCAGAATCAAAGGGGGCGCAAAGGCTGCGGTCAAGGTTAAGAACCACTGTTTTACACTTTCGTAAAAAAAAAACCCCCACAATATCTCGTGGTGTTGGTGGTGGTGGTGGTCAAGGGGAGCCCCAAACTCGTCGCTTTGTCCACTGGGTGTGGGGCGAGGCGCCCCCCTGTCTGACCTCGCCACGCCAGCCACGCTGCTGCCTCGAACCCATTCAAGAGCCACTGGACAAAACGTCGACTATATTGTAAACGGGGTTTCTTTTGACGGCCGTGTTACTTGGCGGATGCGTTGGGGTTTGTTGTTGTTGTTGTTGTGAGACGTGCTTTGTGCGCCACTGCCAACGGAGTGTAACCCCAATAATGAGTTTGTTGTTATCTTGAGACAAATCTTTTTGTTGCAATGGATTAGCTTGGGGAAATAACTATTGCAAGCAACACCAAGACACGTTAAACACAATCACTATCAACGTATGAATTCACATTGCATGAAATCTGAATACTGTACAACTATGTATCCATTATAAAATTACAACACGCTAATATAACAAAAAATAAAAAGTCCACACGAGTCCATGTGCTGTATGCCAAAATAAAAATCTGCATTTGTCTCAGCAAAACATTACCGGTTCACGATTCTCAACAAACTCCACAGATAAGCAGTGGATTGCCAAAGGGAAGTAATACGATCATACTCTTTGATTCTTTCGGTAAAGTCACGTAGTTAGAAATAAAATAAAACAAATCACGACGTTTCGATCGCAACACAAGCGGTCGTCATAATGTGTAATACTGGAGGCGCTATTTTATATAGCAGACATCATCCGAGAAACGATGCCCTGGGCGCCGCGGTAGCTAGGAGATGTTATCTCCCTCGCCTGGCATTCAGGAGGTTCGTGAGTTCGACCCTGACGCTGACGCCTGCTGCTGTACAACTTGCATGCTTCTTCTCCCCGTGGTTGCGTTTCTCTCTCTCTCTCTCCGAGTCCTCCCGAGCGTGGCGCCCTTGGTTCGTAGAGAGGGTGACGGCTTGCAAGCGGAAGGGAACCCCAGTGTGGGGCCAGCCACGACTTCAGCGCGGGCGAGTGGCGATGGGGACGCGGCGGCTGCTGCGGCTGCTGCTGCTGCCGGGGACCAGGCTCTGTTCACCGGTCGTGAAGGACCGATACGGCGCACAGTTGCAGGTGGCTTGTGGGGTGTTTCTCTGGCCAGTGAAGGGGCCGAGGATCCCTTGGGCCACCAATTCATCGCCCAAGAGAATCTTCCAACATTACCCGACAATTGCACATTGTAATAATCATTGCCACCTCCTGCGAAAACTTGGCAGAACCCTCCTGGAAAAGGTCACGATACTTCCACAAGACTTCCCTGGGGTAAACAAGCGTAGGGATACACTAATACTCAACTCATTTAGATGTCACTTTTGTATGTGTCATTCGACTACAAGCTATGGAACAGCTCTCTGTACATTTGTGAAAAGGAGTTGTATATCTCATCGGATTCCTCCAGTATAAATGTATCCGATTCTGATCTTGTTGCTACTGCTGCTGTGTGGCTGGTGCACAGAAGGGGGTAGCAGCCTGGGGTGGGTCTTGTCACCAGGCTACGTCCAAGTCAAAATGTGCGTGCTTTCGTGTAGCCCCGAAGATGGAAGTGAAACGTACTAGTGACAAATACAAACACACAGCCGTACACATCAACATTGTCCATACGTAGCTCACAAAGACGATGAACTTATCCAGTTAAGTCATCTGGATCATTTCCCATCGCCGCTACGACAGGCACCTGTGTCATTCAACAACAACAAAAATGAGCACACATCCAATGCGCGAGTTTAGCAATAATAACTGGGTTTATTTCAAATTTTATTCCAGGTTGCCCAATTGCTGGACTACCATGTACATCACAATCTATGCTTGGAGGTGGGTTTGGTGGTGGTGATAGGTAGGGCTCTTGATCTGGTGGCTAAAAGAGGGAATGTCAACCTTTGCATTCATGTCGGCGCGACCGGTGTGTGTGTGTGTGTGTGAATTTTCCCCAGCCGGCGTGCACTAAACGTTTAGTTAAGTTTTTTTTTGCGTTTCGTTTCTGCCCCAGACTCAAGGTCGTGAATAAAAACGCCTCCATCCACAATCATCCGCAACCTTTGGAAATACAGTATGTTACAGTAAGTCAAAGATATTCACAGCAAAAAATGATGGTAAAATAAAGACACGTAGAAGGGAAACAATAAAATAATAAAAATATAAAACAATAAAATTCTCACGTTTCGACTGCAACACAAGCAATCATCATCAGGTGTGAAAACCACAGCAAGAAAATTTTAAAAAAGTGGCGGGTTGCTGTGGTTTTCACACCTGATGATGATTGCTTGTGTTGCAGTCGAAACGTCGTGAGAATTTCATTGTTTTATATTTTTATTTTATTGTTTCCCTTATACGTGACTTTACCGAAAGAACCAAGCATATGAATCCCTGCAGTCGCGAAAGCTTTAAATCAAAAAATAAAGACAGTTACTGTGTCCTAATACATTGTCGTTTTATTGAGGCAGTCCTATTACCTAGTGATTCTTTGACATAACACATACCATTTTTTTTAAGAAAAGAAATGTACACATTCATTTATAATGTTTTCAGATTTTTTTTCCAAGCATTTGGCAAGTAACAGTACAGTCACATCTTTATATCGACTTCTATACGCGACACAGCAGTGCTCACTTGGTTAAAAAGGTTTATTTAAACATTTTTTTAATATAGACACTTAGGACGTCTGAAAAAAAAGTCAATGACTGTTTATTATCTCGGTTTCCCTCCCTCCCCCCCACCGTTATTATCTCTCCTCGTCTTCCCCCTATCCATTAGTGCTCCGCCAGTATATCCCCGTCAATGTGGCTGCCACAAGCATCTTACCCCGGCTCCACGGCCGAGCTGACACAATATTCACGAAATGTTTGCGACATGCAGGCGGCGTCTCAACATGGGATGGGGGCCACGTGTGAAATCACACGCATGTGACGTACGTAAGATAATGTATAAATAGTGTTTTTGTTGCCTCTTAAGCCTTTCTCGGGAGAAATTGGTCGGTCTATGACAGTTCTAAAGAAGACCACATCAGAAAGAAAAACCAAGATAGATAATATAGTCAAGTCAAAGTATCCCCAAGTTCACACGAGCATTTAGGCAGCAGTCATTCCCGTCGCCGGTCCTGAGCAAGTGGTGGAAATTCCATGTTCCTATGGCAGGGATCAGTCTCTGCATAGGATAACCACTGCTGACTTCATACCGAGTGGTGTAACCTCACCAAGGTGGTCATCGTATTTAGTGACCCCCAGAGCGATGATAAACACAGTTAACCTTGGCCAGGATTTGTATACAGATATGTGCATATCTTGTATATAATACACACGTGTACACAGCATGTATGTAGTCCACAAGAGAGTATACAACTTACCATGGCCCAGAAATGTATAAAGGCTGGGAAAATGTTAAAATAAATCTACTGGGAGTTATTCTACTTATTAGTTATTTTCAATCATTTGTTTTAAAACAATTGTGTTTTAACGCAAGGGTTACAACCTATGCAGAGCCAGCAAACGTTCATATCCGGCTCAAAACACATGCATGTGTGTATGTAGAGGCAAGCCTTTTAAGAGTGGCATGCGGGGCATTGTCATGCCCATCAACCACAACCCAACAACATAACAAACAAAAAAATGTCCACGTTCTGAAGCGCCTATATGGCTGCAGCTCTTGACCACGGATGTCAGATGACCATCGCTGGAATGAATACCCAAAAACACAGAAATGGAATGACAAGCAAATTAAAAAAACACAGTAACGGCACATTTCTTAAACCCACGCAAACAGATGATACAGCCTAAAAAACAAAAGCATAATGTAAGCATAATGCTTCCACACGTACTGGCTAGTGCCATAAATTTACAGTACTGTACTGATCTTTTTGTCGTTAAGTATCGTGGAGTGACACATTTTTTGTTGTTGTAAATCTAATTGCACTGTCCATTTGCCAACTGGGATATCACACAACTGTCAGGTGAGACAACGCAACACAAGCAGCTGACAGTTCTGCCTTTATTACTCTAACACAGGAGTTGTGTGTGTGTATTTTTTATTTTATTTCAGAATTAAGATAGACAACGCACAAACATTTGCATAATCCACAGGCTATGGTGTACAGTATTCTGTTTATGTGGAAAATGATATTTCGCTTTGTTCGTTAATGCTGCTATATACGAGGGACCAAAATTATAATGTAAAAAAAGGGCCCAGAAAAAAACTGATTAAAGAACCACTTGTGCTGGACTGCCCCTCCCAAGATGTCACAAACGATGCATCCCCCCCTCCCCCCCCCTATGCACCTCCATGCTGTTGAACGACCCGTTAGTATGAAAAATTACTGCAAAATTCCCATCGCTTTCATCCCCCAGCAGGCAAAGGATTTTGGTATGGTTCGTTGATTTTTCTCTGCCCGATTCGATCTTTAAAGGGCCCAAAATTTGGGTGCGACAAAAAGCAATTCAAATAACCTCTAAGGTACATTCATGTCCCCCAATTCGTTTTTTTTCCTTTTTGATTTTATTTTTAGGTCCTGTAAACAGTAAGCAACAAAAAAAATGCACACTATTTAAAGTAATAAAATTAAAAAGACAAGTGACAAACATTACGTAAAACGTAACTTGTTAGTTTTTTTTAAAGTTTTAATCCCCCTGCAAGTCAATTCACAATTAAACCGTAGACGTGATATAATTATGTCAACCAAGACATCGCAAGACTGCAAGGGGGGCGAGAGCCATATCCAACGTCAATGCACTTTTTTTGTTTACCTAACGCGCTAAAACAAAAGTGATCATTTTGCGTACGTCACCGAAGAAAGCATTTATAATTTGGAAAAATCCAACAGCGAAACCGCGTCTGCTCCCCTCCCCCCCCCCGCAAACCACTCCTCACGGATTATCGCGTGGTATAACTGACTGCCGAGCCAATTCCTCGGGACCACGGGAGACCTTGGTAGGTCAACTCACCTGGCACACACCGCCCGCCAATCCTCCAACTTTTGCCATCTCACCACAATCCCCCCCCCGCCCCCAACCAAGTTTTAGAGACAAACCGGTTCCAAAATTTTTGTTACAAAAAAAAAACCCGGCACAACCCGCGAGCCCAGGCAGCGGCGGGCACGGCCCCCCACCCCGCACACACACACGGATGCCCCCCCCCCCCCTTCCCCGCCCAAGCGGGCAACCCCTTGGCTACGCACGCTTAACGCGCGGGGGCACAGCACCTCCTGCCTTCCGTGACCTCGTCCCAGATTCGGGGGTGCGAGTGTGCGCACTTCCAGTCGGGTGGGGGACGGGGCTTGTGGGGGGCGGGGCTTGTGGGGGGCGGGGCTTGTGGGGGGCGGGGCTTGTGGGGGCGCGCGGTAGGGGGGGTCAAAAAGGTTTGCTTGTGTGGAGAAAGGGCAAAGAGGATGGGGGGGGGGGTGAATTGCAGGAGAGGCACAGGACGTGGAGGTGGAGAGGTGCGGGTGCGTGGGAAGGGGTGGGGTGGGCGGCAGCGAGGACCGGGGGGTCAGGGGAAGGAAGAAGGCGGAGGGAGTGGAGGAGTGGAGGAAGGCAGGTTGTGTCGGCGTGGCGGGGAGCTGAATGGTGGGCTGTCCCTACGGCCGTGCGCACCCCCAAGACGCCGGGGGGGGGGGGGGGGGGGGACCCTCCTCCCCCTAGTTGATCTTGTCCTGGAAGATGTACAGGTTGTTGGTGGCGGCCACGGCGATGATGTTTTCGCTCGGGTGCCAGGCTGTGTGCAGGATCTTGCGGTTGAAGTCGAGGCTGTCCACGCTGATCTCGTCCTTCTTGCGCTTGCCGCCGCCCGCGCCGGCGCAGACGCGCCGCGGCTTGAGCACGGCGCGCGGCTTGCTGTTCTCGCGCGACGCCTCCAGGGTCACATCCCGCCGTGTCCCTCGATCGAACATGCGGAAGAAGTTGTTGTACGACCCCGTCATGATGACGCTGTTGCGGAGGGGTAGGGGTGGGGGTGGGGCGGGGCGCAGGAGAGACGAGCGGTCACGCATTTGTTTTGCTGTCTCCGACTTTACGTCGTCTCTCGTGTTCTGCTCTATCATTGGTAATTTGTTTTTTGGAGGAAGTTTTGTCACTGGGTGCACTCGGAGCTGTGCTGCTTTCGGCGGCATGCCAATGCAGCTGAAGAATGTAGACTCCCTCGTCCAGTGTCGCTTCACGTACATCGTCACCGATAGGGCGTAAATTACGTGTCGCTTTTTTTTTAATTCACGAGTCCCCAAATAGTGCCCTGCTGATCCAGCGGAAGAGCAGGGTGTGGAAGTGAAACGAGGGTGTAAAGTGGCAGCCATCACAGCCGTGCAGCTGTGCTGTCACACGCGCGCGGCCACGCGCACACGCAGACACGCACACACACAGACACGCACACACACACACAGACACGCACACACACAGACACGCACACACACAGACACGCACACAGACACGCACACACACACACAGACACGCACACACACAGACACGCACACACACAGACACGCACACACACAGACACACACAGACACGCACACACACAGACACGCACACACACAGACACGCACACACACACACGCACACACACACACAGACACACACACACAGACACACACACACACGCGCCCGCACATTCGCATCTTCGGATAAGGCCAACAATAAAAGGAGCTCTCCTATTATCCAACATCTAACTCAAACTCTACGCCATGTGTTCGAAACACATTTGCCGTGTATATTGGCCATTTCTGTGTCATTGTGTATTTTGTGCCATGCTATATATACATACACACACACACACGTTTCTATTGCATTCATTTGTGTACGTGTGCTTGTATAGCAGCGTTAAATGCATTAAAGTTGCATGAAGTGTACATCTGGTACTCTATGTCGGCAATAACACGTAGGCCACACCAACCCCGAGAGGTGTCCTTGTTTTATTCGGCAGTGCCCTTGGCCGATGCTCGAGCAATAAAAAATGAACTGCCGAACGATGTCGGCGACACTAAAATGCCCTCGTAACAACTGTGCATCCACGTTAAATCATTGAATCTCTTCACGAAGATCCTCCTCTTATCCTGAACAGACTTCCGGGAAGCGGGGGTCGACAACGCCACGGTTGGCCGTCTTCATCTCCCCCCAAGTGCGAAGTTCCGATGGCGCAATGACAGGACCGCAGCACCGTGCCACTCGCGAGCAAAGTCCCTGCCGCCCACTCCAAACAGGCGTGCGCAACATGCTCAGCAGCACGCACATCCGGAGTCTCAGTGAACATCGACCAGGCCACGCTCATTAAGAACCAACCCTCCCTCCCCCCCCACTCCCCCGGGTCCGTCTGCCCCCCCCCCCCAAGCCAGACACGAGAAACCGGCACAAACATCTGGGCCCTTGCCGGAGCACCTGTGGGTGTTGCCCCCCTCCCCCCCCCCCCCAGAGAGCTCGTTGCTTTACTGCCCCCACCTGGGCGAGGCAGCCAAGGATCTGATGTGTGGTGTTGCAGGACAACAATAATGCAGGTGGCGCGAGGGATGCTGCAATAGCAGCAGCACTCGCACACGTGGTGGCCTGGCCCAATTAAAGTGACGAACAAGGGGCAGACACAGTGTGGATCGCGTGCGGGTGGAGGGGCAGGAGCGAGCGTAATGGGAGCAACTGTCAGGGCCCCGATACCGTGGACCATGTACACCGTCTTTGGGGCTCGTTCCCCACCAACATTGCTTACTACACATTACTCTGCTGTGACTTTCGTACACCATCGTGTACAACGCGCCCTTTCACCTAAGCGGATTTATTGACGTCTCAAAGGGTATAATTTGGCCTTTCCCATCAAGCAGGCGGACGGGGAAGCTACACGTTCGTCATTGTTAGCCGCCGGAACAGTTTTCAATCGGTCCGATGATATAATCCCTGTGGCCGTCTTGTAAATTTGGAGCACCATTACGTGAGCTCACCATTTGCTCGATTGTGGATATTAAAGGCCGTATTGGCCTCAACGTTTAATAGCAAGGCAACCGTGAGCCCATGTAAATCCGAACCGTTACTAAATTACGATCGGTAATGTTTGAAAAGGTTATATTCTCATTTGAGAAGGTATCACTGAAATTTAGATATTTATATGAACAAATTAGTAACACGTAGCAGGCTTTGTGCTTTATGTAGTCATTTAATGCCAAACTCTAAGGCAGGGCGAGATGTTAACTACCTCGCCTGGTATATAGGCGGTCGTGGATTCGATCACGACCCTGACACCTGTATATTTGGAGTTTGCGTGTCTCTCTCCCCGTGGTCGCGTGGATTTTTCTCCGGATCCTCCGGTTTTTCCCTCCACATTTAGAACTATGCGCTTGGAGTATTTGGCTGCTTCTATACATTTCCATGTGATAAGCCACTTCTTTGTGCTAGCATTTGTGGTCATGTCGTTTCTGAATAAGAGCTATATAGATCAGTGGGCCTTACCTGGTAAAATAAAAATGGTTTAGTTTATAAGGGGAAGTATTTGATTTACTGATGGTGATAAAAATCATGTTTTATGTGTTACGCATGAGATTTTGTAGAAGCAAAGGTAACATTTCTATACATATTAATAGCAATGAACAGAGCGTGGACAATATTTGTGCCAAATTCCACGTTCCACGAGGGCGCAACAACACCACCCAAGGTTCATCAAGGTAGACGAGGCGGTGTGGCCAAACTCTCGTTTCCAATTGCCGTAGTTACCCCACACAACTGACACACCGCTGTGCCAGGTGAACACGCGCGAACGTGCGCGTGTGGCTGTCCCAAGGGGATCAACCTTCCATGGAAAACTTTGGACAACACCTCGACCGCGCGAGGACAGGGCCAGGGACGAAGACGCTGCCCGCTTGCTCCACACAGGTGGAGCGCGAGGAGCGGCCCAAAGTGCGACTTTGGCCACCACCCAAGTCGGACGATGGCCCCAAGCACCGAACTCCTGGCCCCGAGAGATCCATTCCCGGTGGCATCGCGACCACTCACTCTGCCTCGTCACCTGGAGCCGGCGAATGGATTTCTAACCTCGACATCAAAACTATAACCAATTCGCCGGCCATACGAAGAAGAAAGGCAGAGGAGGCTCGAGCCAGGTTCGAAAGCCAAGGGACAGGTGTTGTACATGGCCGAGTATTGAACCCGGGTCAGTAGGATTCGGTATTGCGGTGACAATTACCACACCGCCGGCTCCACGCAAGCATCCTCGCATCACGTGAAGATGTACTACCGCATTGCATTCGAGCCAACACACGCCGCAGGCGCGATTTCTGCTAGGGAACCTTCTAAGCCAGGCGACACGCTCACGCACACAACCCCTCATTAGTTATAAATAACCGTTGACGGTGATGGCAGTCATTGCATAATTTAGCCCGTTTATGTTTAACTGTGACGATGCAAATGAAACGACACAAAACCTACGCAGCCATATTTCACCGTGATCTGCCGCAGTGCCGTTGCGCTGTTCGGCGCGCGCACCGCACCCAAAATGCAGTTCAATGCCGTGCGTGAACCACGCACAGGGCGGTCCATTAAGTGCAGCGCGCGGACAGGCTCTGCGTGCGTGCGTGAGACATCAATGTGAAATTCCCACGGGCAGGACAGCACTGACATGCGGAAACATTAATGTTGGGGTGTGATGAGCGACCGTGGTGGCTGTGTTCGTGAAGCCGGAGACCACAGCGCGATCATTACATCTCATCCATGATCATCTCACGTCTCTGTGCTGCAAGTACCTACCTCGTCTGAATGAGAAATCTTATTCTAGGAGATAAAAGTTAATCAGATTATTTAAAAATATATAACTATACGATTGTTCGTGCATCTTTGATGACGGGATGACGGCGTTCTGGAGTGGCAGATCTTATGCCAGAAAGGCACCACGCGTTTAGGCTAAAATAAAATTAACGTTAAAAGCAACAGGTGTATTCTGACTCCGTACATGAACAATAACCAAACGCACGTGGTTGATTAATTTGAACACACAATTCAATATTGTTGTGACTAGGGTATGTAAAAATTTGTGAAGCTGGTTGTTAAAGGTTTGTCTATATATACATTATTGGGAATGGTCAACGCCTTTGTCTTTGTTGCACTGTACCTGCGTGCAGTGCATGCATTAGGCGTGGATTTTCCTCTCATCAGGGCTGCAACCGATGGCCAATTGGCTCGTGGATGTAATTAGCAGCGTCTGGATTAGTCGCCAGAAAGAAAACTGTTGTACTCTCTGCATGTTTCATTTGTGGTTTTATACGCTGGATATGATTGCGCGCAAATGGTTGACACCAAGTGAACAGAAACTAACGCGTTGTGATGGGGGTGAGGGTGCCCACTCGTCCACGTCAGGATTGCAAATATCACGAGTTTCTCCAATGCCAATATTAAAACCGCATTGCAATGGCGTTGATTAGCGGGACTGAACAGAACCTTTCCTTCCTTCTAAGTCCAAAAATAAAATGCTATGCTCCTTTTAAAAGGGAACTCGCATTGACAGAGAATCAAGCAAAATCACAAGCTCTCTGCAAAGTAATTTCCTTTACAGCACACGTGGTACATTTTGTTTACTCTTACCAGATGGTAATGCGTGTAACAAATTACGCAAAGTCATCTACTCAACGTAGCCATGCTAACATTTTTTTTTCCAAAAGTGGGCCCAGGTGACTTCATGTGGCGAATACTCTCGCTCCGTTTGCGTGAATGCAGTGTACCAGCTCTGACAAGACAATGAGTTGCCATTCCAAGATCTTGCCCGGTGTTAAAACAGGTTCCCAAGCAGGGCAATTCCTTTCATCTCGGTCTGCTTATTTACAAGTGCACCGAAAAAAAAGAAACCCACCTTAAATTACGTTGTTTCGTTCACACTTTAGTTCAGTGGATCTTGATTATTCGAGGCGCATACTGCCATTATAGTAATGAGAGTTCACGTGTGATTGAGTCAGACAGCGGGAGAGCAGACTCGGGTACCACAGGAACTTCAGGGTCAGCGCTCAATGTTACAAGCAATACTGTTGTACAGAGGATGCTTCTGCAAATAGAAGAGCCCAATACAATGAGCGATGCAAACTTTGATGAACACAATGCGTGTCGTGTTTTTTTTTTATCACTTCCGCCAATCAAAACGCCAAAGACTCTGATCAGGGCACAACATCCAATGACAACCTTTGCTGCTGAGCTTTTAAGACAAAATAAAAAAATATGTCGTGTGTTTGAAGAATGTCAGCTGACCCCCTCCTTGGGCTCACAGCATATACCCCAAACAAAACACGAACCTCAATGCCCGTGGAAAAACCTTCACGTTGATCAATTTCACACAACAGCCGAGGGCTGCATGGATTTAAAAAGTATATAAATACAAACCTCCCCCACAACATGTATTCATATTCCCCCCCCCCCCCCATACAGATCAGCACCGTGACAGCTGATGACAGACGGGGAAGGCTGGGAAGACGATTACATGGCTGCGGAGGACACATTGACTGACTCGCGCGCACCAAACAATCCCAACTCGTGTCTCGTCTCACGGTGGTAGCTTCATCTGGCGGGATTTGTCTTTATCGCCTCCATTATTTATCCCCACCACCCCTGCAAATAACTCATTAACCAGAAAAAAAGCTAAGGCATATCACGCGGCTCATAGCTGCCACCTCCCCACCAGTGTCAAGGGCTATTCCAGCAGGAGTCACAGCGGCCTCGCGGCTTCTCTCTCCACACCCGCAGAGCTGCACCCATCGATCACGTTCACTATTCCACAACGCTCGCAGCGGCGACTTTTTGGGCTAGCCATCGAAGAAAGACGGTCACCGCATCGCGCGCTTTCGGACGTGCTTCTGCGGCCGTCTGGAACGCTTCTTCCGTGCGATATTAGGAAGCCATTGTGGGAGCTGTGCACTTCTAAATCATCTAGATTGAAAACTCACTTCTTTAGAATTGCTTTTTGTGTTTAGTTTGTTGCCTTCACCAGGCACCTCCCCCGCACCTCCGATTAGCACGGTTGGCTACGTGCGGTGCGAAATAAGTTCAATATACGTGCATACAGACACAATCTCATGATCTCTTGATGCCAGTATTCACCATTTCCGTTAAATGGAAACTTTAAAAGGTGATGCGGAGTATGCTTTTAGTGACACTGGTGAATAAGTGGTTTTAGGGCATGAACGTAACTTTAAACTACATTTTTATTTTATTTTACCAGGTAAGGCCCACTTGGCTATATACCTCTTTTCAGAAGCGACCTGGCCACAAATGATAGCTCAACCAAGTGGCGTATCATGTGGACATTTATAGCAGCCAAATACTCGTTTAAAAAAGCGGAGCTAAAAACCGTAGGACCTGGAGAAAAAAAACACGCAACCACGGGGAGAGAGACATGCAAACTCCAAATATACAGCAGGCGTCAGGGTCGGGATGGAACCCACGGCCTCATGTATACCAAGCGAGGTTTCTCGCATGTAAGAGGTCACGTTTTTATCAAGATACAAAATTGGCCACGTAAATTACACGAAATGTTAAGCATCAATACAACTCAACAACATTGAAAGCTGAATGCTAAATAACTACAGGGCATTAATATTTTTTCCCATTCAAGATGTAACCTTTCTAATATACAAGTCTTAATTTTTACATCGACTGCCTTTTTGCTGACGACGAGAAGCATGTGACATTGTATTACGTCAGACCGGGGCCGTGGAAATGTGTGGTTCCACTCCCGAGATTCTACCTGTTCTCCCATCACCTCCACCAGCTGCCATGAAGAAAGCGACGCACAGTGATTACCGCGTGTCCCGAGGACTTCGCCTGGGCGCAGAGAAACCCACGTCTGGGTCAGATCGTCCCAAAAGCACTTAAAATAACAAAAGGCGCTTATTTTATCTCGACAAACAATTACCAGTTTATATTACTATATTCCCACGAAGCAATTTTGTGCTTGTGGACCGTGCCATAATTTATATTTTCATCAAATAATGCAAGATGACAAAACTAGTACACGTCTAATCATGAATGTGAGCAAAAATGTGATATCGTTACTTGATTTCCATCAAGTGTTTATTCATTAAAAAAAACTTTTTTTTTGCCTTAGTTCGCTTAAGGAAAAACGTGTCGTTAATCCGCCACCACCCAACAGTCAATTCGTAAGGTTTGTCACGTAAACAAAACAAGCCAATTAGTTACTACTTCAGCCCACCGGTTTGTTAGAGTATTGCAGCCTGTGGGTATATTTTCAGCAAATCAGAGCTGAAGAACAAAGCTGAAACAAGATGGTCAAGTTGAGGCAACCTACAATTCACACTCAAGAAAAAATAAAATAAACTAAAACAATCCAAAAACGTTCACTGTATACGATAGGAGCATGTACAACGAACGATCGTCGCGGGCAATTTCCACCGACGTTTGTAAGTTGCACCAGGAAGTTGAAACAAAGGCGGCGGTGAGAAGAGAGCGGCGCAGGCCGGTGCTGCCACCAGCGTGGTGTGACATCAACAGCTTCTCTCTCCCCCTGCTCACAAGAAGGCTAAATTGTGGCCTGTAAACGAACACAATTGTGGTGCCAAAACATTCTGTGCATCTGCTACGTGAACACAAATACGTACGGCACACAGGCGCGCTGCTTGTATTATACATTCGAGAATTCGGCTGCTTTAAATTTCTACGTGACTGTAAGCCACTTCGTTGAGTTGCGATAGCCACCGCTTGTGAAAAAAGAGCTACCTGGTAAAATAAAATAAAAACATCTTTACAAAATTGTATTTATGTAGAATGCGCGATGTAATCGGACGGAAACACACAAGCCCAGGGAGCCATGACGTTCATCACACCTCGTTACAGATGAGGATCACTGTTTGAAGCTAGATCGGTGGCAGGGAGTGAAGCCCATGCCATTTTGCCTTTGCGCCGAACTTTTATTCAGCCGATGAGGAGTCTCTTATTGGACGAAACGTATAACAGCTTTGTTGTTGTTGTTGTTTAAAGAGGGAAGGGGGGGGAGGGGTCCTTACCTGTCAGTGCCGTTCCATGCACATTCAAACTTGTCGAAGATGCAGTCGTTCTCGTACAAGGAGCACAGCTTGCTCCTCAGGTACTCGTGCACCTTTAAACAGCAGCAACATCAACAAGCAAACTCACTCAACAACGCCATCCCCAGCCAGCAATTCACGGAGCGCTTCAACAACGATGGGTTTTTAAACAAAGACGGAGGCCAAGAGCTGACCGAACACAGTTTTTACACGAAATGATGGCGACTCCCAACTCTTAGCTCGCCAGCTACGCAAGTGCCGCAGAGACTCAGCTGAAGCAGCGGCTAGAGACAGGTTCGCATAGTCCCAATATACTTCACAGCAGAGTACCGGTTCAAATTACATTTAAATGGAAAATGTTCACTCAAACAAGAGGCAATGGAATGTGGAAACGCCACAGCGAGAATTGTCTGTCCTCTACATCGCGGAGGATTATTCAGCTCCTGCCGTACACAATGGCAGAGGAAAGGACAAGCATCCTCAAGAGCGAGCGTTACACTAGCCTCAACAATGAAATATTTTTTATTTTTATTTTACCAGGTAAGGCCCACTGAGCTATTAGGCAGCAGCGATCTAGCTGTGACAAATGATAGCTCAACGAAGTGGCTTATCACGAGGAAAATGTATAGCAGCCAAATTACACGGAACGCGTGTTGATTTTAAATCTGGAGGAAAAAAAAACGGACCCGGAGAAAAATGCACACCACCATGGGGAGCACACGCAAACTCCAAATATACAGCAGGCGTCAGGGTCGGGATCAAACCCACGACGTCCTGTACACCGGGCAAGGTCGTTAATATACGCCGTTGGTGGTGCTCGAGCGCCTTCTCAGCCAGGCGACACGCGCACACACGCACCATCGTTCGGTATAAATAACCGCTGACGGTGATGGCACATAATAACAAGCGTGTACATTAGTCAGATTATTTGGCTATTAAACATTTCCCCATGATAAGCCGCTTCGTTGAGCTGTCATTTGTGGCCAGGTCACTTCTGGCAAAGAAGCAAATAGCTCAGAGGGCTTTACCTGGTAAAAATAAAAAAAATTGCTTAGTTATCCGTCTTTGGTTATTTGTTTACCTTACGTGTACTTTGCAATTCCTATCGTGTTTTTTTAATCGTTTCTGACCAGCCCTCGTATTGGACATCTCCGGCAAAGGGCTTTACAGCTCATCGGATTCCTCCAGGATAAATAAAGATTCTGACTTCGAGGTGCTGTCGAGCGCGGAGGGGGTCTGCACGCTGGCGGCGCACCTGGTATGTCTCGATGGGCCGGGTCTCCATGTTGAGGTCCCACACTTTGACCGTGAGGTAATCGCGCGTCATCATGTAGCGCCCACTGTGGCTGAACTTCACGTCGGAGATGGACGAGATGATCTCCGAGAAGAACGAGCGATTGCTGGGGTCCTCGGGCTCCTCAAACACTGCAGGGGTGTGTGCGAGATAAACGGCGACACGGCCACTGTTAGTTAACGTCAACTCCGGCGCCATTCCCATTCGACAGCAAGCGCGACGTCATTTTAACAGTCCGCGCTGTGTAATGTATAATCGTTACACAGCGGCGCTGCAGCGGCAAGATGTTAACCACCTCCCTCCCGACCCCTGTAAATTTGGAGTTTGCCTGTTCTCTCTCCCCATGGTCGTGTGGATGTGTCTCTGGGTCCTCCGGTTTTCCGTCCACATTTAGAATCCTGTGTTTAAGGCTATTTAGCTGCGATACATTGACACATGATAAGCCACTTCGTGAAACTATCGTTTGTGTCCGGGTCGCTTCTGAAAAAGAGCTATATAGCTCAGTGGGCTTTACCTGGTAAAATAAAAATAATTGCCCAAATTTCCAAACAGGAAAAAATTCGTAGCAATGCCGTATAAAAGCAGGAATGGAACTCCACAGACGGAAATTCTTGGGAGACGTTTTGGGTGGACTGCTATCGAACTGTCAGCAACCCCCTTTATCAAATCCAAGTCCTCAGACAAATAAGCAGTGGGTGGTGTCCTCGAAAGGGGTCACGGGCGGTCTCTCCCTCTTTCTGTGTCTCTATCTCTCACTATTCCCATGTCTCCTTGCCTCTCTCCCGCCCCATCTCTTATGCCTTCCCCACTTCTCTCTCGCCTCTCCTTGTGTCCCATGTCGTTTCGCTCCCTCATGTCTCCACCTATCTGCGTTTTGTCGCACCTCTCGCCTGTACCATGTCCCTCTCCCCACACCTCTCTTCGCTCCCGTCTCTTCCCTCGTCTCTCCTCCAGCCTACTCTCGTGCCTTCGTCATCTCCTTGCGTCTCATGTCCGTCTCTCTCTCCTTGTGTTTCCACTCGATGTCTCTGCTCAAGTCGCACGTCTCTCACCTCTCTCATACATCGTGCGATTGTCTCCTTCGTCTTTGTGCGTGCTCATTCGTGAGCACGTGTTTGCATACGCATTTGTGTAAAGTTGTGTGCTCACAAGTGCGTGCACTAGTGGATGTAAGTTTTCGTAATGTGTGCGTTGGTATATATGTGTCTGTGTGGGGAGCGGTAGTGTGAAGATTAGCACTACGCTGCGCTACGAACCTGGCGACCCAAGTTAGATTCCCGATCACGGTCAACATCGGTGACGATTATCTGAATCGGTCCTGGGCCTCCCCTAGGTCGACTCAGCCTCAAATGAGTACCTGATGTGGTGTGTTAATATCGCCACTGGGGAGACAAAGACGGTCGGGCGTGGTGCTGGCCTCCCATCCGCTCGTGTGCCATGCAGGCCTTCATAAGTACTCGCGAACAGCACTTGCCCCAAAGTCTGTTAAGGCTATATGGGGGATCTTTGTCTATGTCTTTGTGTGTGTGCGTGCACACGCGATGTGGTGACATCACCACCACTTTGGGGCAAATGGCGGCTGCTTTTGTTTATTTACTTTCTAAAAGGAGTTTCCAATTGAAAAAGAGTTTAAAAAACCCAGGTACAGAGCATAAAGGACACCTCAACCCCCATTGGCTAAACCCTACCACTCAGGATTATAGAACTGGGCACAGGTAATATGATCATTTGTGGATTGGCCCAGAACTGTGCATCAAAAGCAATCAAGGGGCCACGGATCTCACCCGTTGCAATGTCATTCCATTCAGTAGCATCGATTTCTCGAATAACTTGAATGTCAATAACCATGCAATGTTTAAGAGCAATACACTTAAAAATAATAACATGTAACATTCATACAAATGTCTGAATGGCGAGACACACTGCAATAACACACACATCGTTGAGGTTTAGTGAACCGCATGGGAAAGAAAGCAACTCGCTTGGACGTCGATGTCAGGTAACTTATTATGAACCATTTACGTTTTTGAAATTACTCGCATTTGAATCTTGCCCACACACAAAACCAAACGCACATCGGCAACTTTTGCTCAGCCAGAGGATGTGGAGGCAAAGTGCTGTCAAAGCAATTGCTTACGACGGCAGACGTAGCACAAAGAGGGTGTGGGGTGGTGATGATGCAGCCAGGAGTATTGCTGCTCACACCGCAGTGTTAATGCTCACGCTCCACAGCAACCACTCTCGAATCCCTTATTGACAGGCTGGGCGGCTCAAGGTCACGGCGCTCAGCAAGCACCAATGCGATCCTGCGTTTGAATCTCGGTAAGCCACCCTGTGATGAAACCAGCTTCTCAAGTGCGGTGCAGTGGAGCCGACGGTCTTGAATGACCGGGTCACCAATGAGAGCGCGACAAACTATCACGTCATCTGCTTTTGTACGCGTGGGTTTAATCCGGGTGCTGCGGGTTCCTCCCACGCACACCCTCATTGCTCCCATGCGCATTCTTAAAAAGGAAGTAGCCCAAGCACCTCCGGTGGAGGGCTGTCCTGAAAGCGCCTTGGGGATCAGTGAGACTTCTCTGAATCAAGAAATGTTATTGTTATTATTTCTGGCTATCGCCTTATGGAGTTGGTGGTAATGACCAGCGAAACGTCGTACTCGGTATTGCAAATGTTGTGGATTTACTCTCCAACACACCGGTGTGCTGAACTAGTAACGAATTGGCACGTTTTGTTTACGTGACAAACCTTATTAATTGGCTGTGTTGGGTGGTGATGGGTTTAACGACACATTTATATTGATGCGCTCTAACCCAAAAACAAAAAACTCTATTATGGATAATATTGGTCGCGAAAGCCCTACATGACGTCATCAACTCGCTGTCTCCTTTGACAAGCTGTGAATTAAATACAGGCGGGGCTCCAACGCTCCTAAACCCCGGCATCTCAACGTCGCTGGCTCGGTGCTGGCGATGCGGGGGGCGTCGGGAAGCCCAAGAGCCGTCCGGTACAAGCACCCCTTAACCGCCGTGCGTCGCCGCCCACTGCGAGCTTCCCCTTAACCGCCGTGCGTCGCCGCCCACTGCGAGCTTCCCCTTAACCGCCGTACGTCCCCGACTGCGAGCTTCCCCTTAACCGCCGTGCGTCTCGCCGACTGCGAGCTTCCCCTTAACCGCCGTGCGTCTCGCCGACTGCGAGCTTCCCCTTAACCGCCGTGCGTCCCCGACTGCGAGCTTCCCCTTAACCGCCGTGCGTCTCGCCGACTGCGAGCTTCCCCTTAACCGCCGTGCGTCCCCGACTGCGAGCTTCCCCTTAACCGCCGTGCGTCGCCGCCCACTGCGAGCTTCTCCACTCGTTGAGCGCGACGTGATTGTGTTTTTTGTTTTAACCGATACCGAAATGAAGCGCGCACAGAGGAGAGCACGTGTTGTACTCTGACCACATCTGGTGCGCGTCTTGAAGTAGCATGGGAACCGAATTGGTGTGGCAAAGGGGCAGCCGCGATGACAACGGCCGCAGACGTCCGGGCAAATTGGTGCGGCTTTCTCGCTCGCAAAGGGCTGGTCATTCCTCAACACTTGCAAGCCATGGGCCAACGGTGGAAATTCCACATTGCCAAAACGAGGGCCAGCACATTCATCGGTCAACCACCGTTAATGATGGAAGTAACAAGGATGACAAAAAAATGCAGCTGCACGGGCCGCCTTGGGACATTTTCAACCCAAGTCTTAGAATTATCCCAGTCTTTGGTGATTAAATTGAACCCTACAAGGCATGGCAGAGACCAGGCATCATATGCAATTATAATTATGTTATTCACAATGCAATGCATTAAAAATTTAATCGTTATTTCAATTAGTATTGGTTCCGTAATTGTAATTATAATTGATTCCACATCTGCTAACTGGTTTCCACCTTTGTTCAAAATGAAGTTTAAAAAAAATATTTCTCTTAAAGCTATTGGAGATTCGAGATATAATTTCCCTGGAGGTAAAGGCAGATGTTGTTAGCTGCCATTGGGTGTCAGCCCTGGAGCGTATAAAGTCTCGTCATTAAGGAGCCTCATCATATCGCTGTGACCAATTTCCTTGCAAGAGACACCACAAACAGCACACCTAATCTCTCACACCCCTCCACAATAACACATTCTTGCATTATTTTATTTAACGTTGAACTATTTAAACATCGCAAAGGGTTGGTCACAGCAAGGAAATGTTTCAACCCATCCTCCGAGCCATTTTGCCGTAAAATGTTGGCTAATTGTCACATTCTCTTTGGTTGTATTCGGTAAAGTCATTTTTATTTTATTTTTTTACCTACGTGACTTTACCGAATAAAACCAAAGAGTATGGATTCTTGCAGTCACGAAAACTTCTAATCTAGAGTTGTCACATTAATGAACAGCGGAGTCCCGTGTCTGATTTTCACCGGGTTTCCTCAGCACCAGCGGCATAATTGTACACGATTATAAGTGCTAGCCTTGTGCCTGTATGGGTAATCGCCCTACAATTCCACATGTGAATGTCACCGCTTGCTGAAAAATGCAAAGTCAACTCTCGAGATAAATCTAACCACAGCCTATGTCACTGCAGCCCACACGTCCTTGCCACGTCTTCCTTGTGCCAAAACCCTGAGCTGTTAAAGAGTTGGCACCCGACTTCTTAGAAGTCTTCCCCGACTGACTTTAGGCCTTCCTCATACTTGCCGACCACTGAATGTCACTCCAATGTCGTAACATGTCTAGCATCCCCTGCATTATTGAATACATTACCTTCCGTCAACACAAATACTCATCACACGTAGAGGGGGGGGGGCACATGAAAGACATGACACAAATGTGAAATGCTACACAAGCCAAAAGTGTTATAGCTAAGCTGCGCAGCATCGCCTTTCAGGTTGTCAATTCTTATTTGTTTTCATTATGACGTCTAGAAAACAGTGTATGTGGAAGGACAGGGCTGCTTTATATAACGATCTGATAAATTATCATAGCAAGGAAGTACACACACACACACACGATAATATTGAGTGATGAACAGAATTATTAGTTGTGTCACTTTTGTGATCGGGATTTTAAAATGACCAAATTGTTTAGAAGATCAACGCCAGTGGCTATGACAGACTGCTGGTTCGTATATGCTCCAGTGGACTAGCATGTCAATGTTTGACAATATTATTATCAATGTATTTAGGAACCAGACGTCTGGCACAATATTTGTATTCGTCCATTTGGTAGCCCTCCGTCTTCAGCAGCAGGAAAGCCAAGATGAATGCCAGTGGAGACCACTTTCTTTAATTTTTTAAAACGCTGCGAACGCCCACAAATCAATCTCCTCCTCTTGCCAAGACAGCGGCGATCTTGCTCAGTGGCGGGGGGGGGGGGGGGGAAGAACCCCTCCCACAACAAATCTGTCCACTTGAGAAGCTCCCATTTCCAACAAGGGTCAATCCGGCATTTCCACACACAAGCCTAAATTGGTAATGAGAAAAAAAAAGCTATTGAAATACAAAACGAAGTAATGAATAAAGGCCGGTGTAACCATCCTCCGGACATCCAAACCCAACTATCACTTTATTATCTTTGGCATTTTCTGGGTGATATCATTTAGGGGCAGCCGGTGAGAAGTGTGGCCTGGAGGCACTTGCTTCGGGGAAGAGTTTTTTTTTTTTCACTGAGAGCCATCACCGCTACAACAACCATCGCAAACCATTTGCAGGCCAATTACGGCTGTTGGCAATGAAGCACTCGGAGAAAAAGGGTTTTGCGTAACCCTGCTTTTTACCCGCAGACACACACAGCCACGCGTACGTTTCTCTCTAATCGCGATGAAAACTACTGTTCAGATTAAGGCGGTCGCCCAGTTCCCCACCCCGTCTTTTTGTTGAAGTGATTGAAGGCAACGAGGGGGGCTCGTGCGCGTCAGTGTGTGTGTCTGTGTGTGTCTGTGTGTGTGTCTTTGTGTGTCTTTGTGTGTCTGTGTGTCTGTGTGTGTCTGTGTGTGTCTGTGTCTTTGTGTGTGTGTCTGTGTGTGTGTGTCTGTGTGTCTTTGTGTCTGTGTGTGTGTCTTTGTGTGTGTGTGTGTGTCTGTGTGTCTGTGTGTGTCTGTGTGTCTTTGTGTGTGTCTTTGTGTGTGTCTGTGTGTCTGTGTCTGTCTTTGTGTGTGTCTTTGTGTGTGTGTCTGTGTGTGTCTGTGTGTCTTTGTGTGTGTGTCTTTGTGTGTCTGTGTGTCTTTGTGTGTGTCTGTGCGTGTCTTTGTGTGTGTGTCTGTGTCTGTGTGTGTCTTTGTGTGTGTGTGTCTGTGTGTGTCTTTGTGTCTTTGTGTGTGTCTGTGTGTCTTTGTGTGTGTCTGTGTGTCTTTGTGTGTCTGTGTGTCTTTGTGTGTGTCTGTGTGTGTCTTTGTGTGTGTGTCTGTGTCTTTGTGTGTCTGTGTGTCTTTATGTGTGTGTCTTTGTGTGTGTGTATGTGTGTCTCTGTGTGTGTGTCTGTGTGTATCTTTGTGTGTGTCTGTGTGTCTTTGTGTGTCTGTGTGTGTCTTTGTGTGTGTGTCTGTGTCTGTGTGTGTCTGTGTGTGTCTTTGTGTGTCTGTGTGTCTTTGTGTGTATCTGTGTGTTTTTGTGTGTGTCTGTGTGTGTCTTTGTGTGTGTGTCTGTGTGTCTTTGTGTGTGTGTCTGTGTGTCTTTGTGTGTGTGTATGTGTGTCTCTGTGTGTGTCTGTGTGTATCTTTGTGTGTGTGTCTGTGTGTCTGTGTCTTTGTGTGTGTTTTTGTGTGTGTCTGTATGTGTCTTTGTGTGTCTGTGTGTGTCTGTGTGTGTCTTTGTGTGTGTGTCTGTGTGTGGGGTGTGGTTGTGTAGCGGTTAGCGCTACGCTGCGCAATGAACCCGGGGACCCGGGTTCGATTCCCGCTCACGGCCAACACCGGTGACGATTATTTGAACCGGTTTTGGGCCTCCCCTAGGCCGACTCAGCCTCAAATGAGTACCTGGTGCGGTGTGTAAACATCGCAACTGGGGAAACAAAGGCGGTCGGGCGTGGTGCTGACCACCCACCCGCTCGTGTGCCGTGCCGGCCTACATAGGTGCTGGAAGTCTGCGTTTGCGCGCATGTGCGTGGTGGTGAGGATGCGTGAAGCAAAAGGGAGGGAGGGGTGGGGCTCACGTTTCGAGTGGCGGTCGCAGAGGGCCGAGGCACGCATGTCGCACAGCCGCACGGTGCCCTTGCTGCTGCTGTAGACGAACATGTTGCACTGCAGCGGGTGGAACTCGGCCGCCGTGATCACCTCCGTCAGCTCCTCCATGTTCGCCGGCTTGATGTCGACGATGTCTTAGTCGGCGGCGGGTGGTGGAGGAGGAGTGGGTGGGTGGTTGGGGGTTGGGTTGGTGGCAGTTAAGGTGCAAGAAACCGCTGGAACAACGAAACGCCGAACAGGACAGCGGCTGCTGGTCGCCTCTGGGTATTTTGCACGTTACCCCATAATCCTTGATGGTATTACCAACTAAAGTTTTAAAGACCGAGGCAAGGGTCAAAATCAGTCTGCCCCATCGTCAACATCGCCCTCGCCCTAAACTAAACTATTCTTTTATTTTGCCAGGTAAGGCCCACTGAGCTACGTAGCTCTTTTTCAGAAGCGACCTGGCCTCAAATGACAGCTCAACGAAGTGGCTTATCACGTGGAAATTTATAGCAGCGGCAAAATACTCTAAACGCGTGTTGCCGATTCTAAACGTGGGGGGAAAACCCGAAGGAGCCGGAGAAAAATCCACGCGACCGCGCGGCGAGAGAACACCCACACTCCAAATGTACAGGCATCAGGGTCGGGATCGAACCCATGACCTACTGCACTCCAAGCGAGGTAGTTAACATCTCCCCACCGAGGACGCCCCTGTGGGTCGGGTGAAAGGAGCACAGGCTGGGCCAAGGCTGCCCCGCCAGGTGAAGGTGGAGTCCACGTGTTTCCCCGTTTTTTGGGTAGTGCACCATGCACCGGCTCGTGTTATTTGGTACAACTGCAAACACATCGGAGAGCCACACAGCACAACCGCGAACGCCTATGCAGAAGTGGTCAATGTTGGTGACGTTATGCGGAGACTGATATCTGCCGCAGAAATGTATAATTTACAACACTGCCTGAGGGCTACCGATAAGAGATGATGGAGTAATTGGGCGGGGCGACAAGATCCATCTGGGTGCCCTCTTCACCGTTCTGCTCATCGCTGAGAGGTCGCGCCCTCGATGATTAAGCTATTCAAATTAGCTAATTTGGGCTTTGCTGGAACGTTGCTTCACTGTCCTCCTGGTTACATGAACATCACCGTCCGTCCGTCCACCTCAGTCATTTTTCCTTCCAGGTGTGCAAGGATTTCCCTTGCACACCTGTAGCTACAAAATACTTGGGTTTCCATCTTCCTATGTCGGTGTGGACTGGCTTTTTCATCAAACCCTTGTCGTACAGCTTTGCTGGTTTCTCTCAAAGTCTTCTCCAGCACCAGAGTCGAGATTCTGTGATTGTTCCCCTATCTGCTGCACGTGTGTGTGCGCGTGTCCATCCTATTGTGAGGAGCAGTAGCGTAGCGGTAACGCTGCGCTACGAACCCGGTAAACAGAGTTCGATTCCTGCTCACGGCCAACACCAGTGACGATTATCTTAACCGGTGATGGGCCTCGCCTAGGTAGACTCAGCCTCAAATAAGTACCTGGTGCGGTGTGTAAACATCGCTACTTGAGAAACAAAGGTGGCCGGGCGTACTGCTGACACCCTATCCCCTTGTGTACCGTGCCAGCCTTCATAGGTGCTCGCGAACAGCACTTACCCGTACAGTCTGTTAAAGGCTATACAGGAAAACTTTGTCGTGCATCCTATTGCTCACGTAAAAGGAATTTTCATGTCTCTCATTCAACTGCCCCTTGGGAAATAACGCACATGTGCACACACACATTATTAAGATGAAAGAGCGCGAGTGAACACATGCGCGCCAATTGATAACCTACGACGTGCAGGTGCGAGAGCATTTGGTTTAATTGCTTCTCTTTCACTCATTCATCTGCTGTACGACTGTGAACAACTAAACTAGTGCCTATGTAATTGACGAAAGGTTATTCGTGATTGATACTTAATTGAACAGTTAACAATGCTGCACGGTATGGAACTGCTGGGCTTATAGAGAATGAGATCAAGCGGAATCAGCTAGCGTGTTGAGCGATGGATGTGAGTTGAACTTCTTTCTCACCGTACGTAGCCAACCGTGCTAATCGGAGGTGCAGATGCTGTTCCCACATGTGAAGTGGCCGTGTTTTCACGCAAGCAAAATATTATATTTTATTATTATATTTCCCCCCAACTATATTTGGAACTTATAATTTATATATTTAATTGACGGCTGCAACGACGGTGTGGATACATCTTTGGTCGGGAAAAAAAAAAACTTTTTTTAGGCAATGTATTTGTTCCGGACTCAAATTGATGTAATTTTCCCTTTGCAGGCACCCAAACCACGACGACGAAGAGGCAGCACGATTTTGTAAGAATCAGTGACAACATCTTTTCAGACACCAACAGACGACGCGGCGACTGGAATCCAACGTCGACCCTGCAGACGCACTCCACTGTGCTCGAACTGTCCCGGCTATCAGCCCGATTGGGGTGTCAAGAACAGCACGAAAACACCAGCGAGTGTAACACAGCCTTCCACGATCCCCCGCAAAGACCCCACTGTGTAGCCTTAACAGACCATTGGGTACAAGTGCTGTTAAGCGAGTAGCACCTGTGAAGGCCGGCACGGCACACGAGGGGGTGGCTGGCCAGCACCAGCAAGCCCGGCCGCCAATGTTTCCCCAGTGGCGATGTTTACACACCGCACCAGGTACCCATGTTGAGGCCGAGTCGACCTAGGGGAAGCCCAGGACCAGTTCAGATCATCGTCACTGTGGTGCTGGCCGTGAGCGGGAAGCGAACTCGGGTCGCTGTGTTCGCGCGGTTTGCGTTCTGGCATTTGCGCCGTGGCCGCACGGTGATGTGCTCCCTGTCAGGATTCATTAGCACGGGAGGCGCGGGAACTGGCGGCCAATTGAGTGCACAATTCAGCCCCTCGGTATAGCTGCACCTGTCAATCTGATTGCTGCTAAAATACGAATACTCCGTGTATTTTATCACCGACAAGGCAATGATTGCACGGTCGGCGCTCACGGTCTCTGCGTCTCCATGGCGATAGGCAACAGCCAATAAGCGCCGTGGTATTCGGTGACTCTCGGTGACAATGTCTACCCACCCAATATTTCTCTGCGTATTCCACCCAAGTTCTCCTTTGCGATAGTGACATGTTGCCTCAACGGGCTCCTCCCACAGTTTAAAAGAATGGACATTGAAAAGAATCTGAAAAAAAAACCTCCCGAGACAGCTTATACAACCACAACAATGATTTCAACACCAACTTGCCTGTGTTTCAATTATCACAGAACTGCGAACGCACAATCCCAAGAACGGAAAACTAATGAACAAAGCTCGTAATCATTTTTTTTATCAACCTCAATAAATCTGAGGTACAATGGGACCAAAAAAACTGGAAAGGCAAAAAGCGCGTGGCAGCGTCTCTAAGGGCACCGTGGTTTCTATGTCGTTTTACCGCGACATGAATTATACACGGAGAGAGCAGGACCACTCTCCGGCCTGCTATCACACTGTACCGCGCGACAGCTGGAGGAGCAGGCTGCATCATCCCAGCGATTGCAGAATGCTCGCGCACTCAGATTGCACGGTTCGATCAAGCGAATCCTGCAGCTGCCTGGGACCGCCAAAGCGAGGTGTCTGCAGAAACGGATGATGATGACGACGACGACGACGATTCCATATCGCACAGGGTGCAACAATAACGCACGTTCAGTTTAGCAGCGCGTCAGACGGCACGAGCGCACGACCAAGGTCATGGCAAGGTGTGGGCACCGCGTAGCACTGCCAAGACAGCCGACGCCAGTGGTGGCCCTGGCCGACCCGGCAGGCAATGCGCCTCGTCCTGTCCTCGCATTGTGTGAGCGTGCCAATGTTTGAGGTCAGTTACGATCCCGACCAACGCCCGTGGGCTCTCAGCAGGCGTCCCCCCGCATGCTTTGGATACCCTTCTCTCCTGGCTGGAGGGCGTCCCAGGAATGGGAGCGAATTGTTGGCCTGGCCAGCTTTGTTAACGTTGTCGCTCGTCTGTGTGTGCGGGGCTTTTGCTTACTGGCTTATCCAATTCTACGAAGAGACAAGCATCCATTATCATCGTGGGATATTAGAAAGCCGATGGCCACGTCAGAGTACTGGGCGAGAATTGCCGAGACCTTGGGTTCCAAGTCTTAATTTCCCCCCCCACTCGAGATTAATTCGAGTTAACACCTACGAAATGTGTCATCATTGAACCTCAATCGAGAAGTCATCGTAATCATGAAATTAAATAGTTAGTTTAAAAGTAATTACGTTATAGTGCTTCTAGTTTTCATACTGACTTTTAATAGAGTTAGGACGACACATTCATCTGTTACCACCTGTCAGATACATTTCGCTGCACATAACTGAATCTCATCACTGGAAATCACTGTCAAAAAAACTTGTCATTGCTACGTGTGATGTTGTGCAGAACTGCTGCCAAAAAACGGCCAGCTTCAAATCGGCGAGATCAAAGGTTGCACGTGAACGCCATGCGAACGGCAAAGAGCTGAGCTTAACCCCACAGATGAGGGTCGCGCTGTAGCCCCAGGGAGACTGGTGTCCCTGACCCAACTAATGAGCAGCTCCTAGTAACCCAGGCCAGTGAGCCTCGGGTGAGATATCCCTCAACTTACACTGCAGAGGAATGGCAAATCTGTTCATCGACAGCATATACAGTTACTGTTTGTGGACAGCAGTTTGCAGTGGTTAGCTGCCCTTGGGCCATGCATCTGGAGATCTGAGTTTAATTTCCAGTCAAGGCCGACTACAGTGGCGAGGTGTCCTGACGCGGAAGTGGGCGCGCCCTCCTCCAACAACCCGCACCTCCGATTAGCACGGTTGGCTTCCAACAGTGCGAAAGAGGTTCAGCATACGTAACAAAACCCCATGATCGATACCATGTGGTGAGGCCTTCATCCAGCAGGATATTTGCCAATGGCGGTAAATGATAATTATTATAATTATATATTGTGTTTATACATGCAACATGTCAGTTCATTATCTGCCAGCTGTTGTAATTGGCCGATCACACGGTCTGTTGCCGATGATGGCAACACCTTGCCGAGACCCCGTGCTGGGTGCGAACGAGCTCTCTGTGATTGTGGGCGAGAGGACGTCGCACCACGGCCAAAGATAGCTGCCCTGCAGATTGTTGACGACGGGAAAAGGGGTGGGGGGGGGGAGATTTTGGTAATGTTAGGCTTATAGGCATTTACATTTAGCAGCCAATTTCTACAAAGGTATAATGAGAACGGCATCGTTGGCATCGTTCGCGACTGTGAGCAGCTGGGATAGGGTTCGTAAGGGAGGAGGAGGAAAGATATGCACAGTGGTTTGGGGATTCCTGAGGAGTAGGAGGTTATGGGTATTTTTTAAAACGAAACAATTTTTTACTGTACCAGGTAAGGCCCACAGAGCGACAGAGCTCTTTTTCAGAAGCGACCAGCCGACGATTGATAGCCCAACTAAGTGGCTCATCATCACGTGAACATCTATAGCAGCAGCCAAAATAGTCGAAACGCGTGTCGAAACACAACGGCGTCAAGGGTCGGGGGGGGATGGAAACCCACAAACCCCTGCATACCAGGTGAGGGAGTTAACAACTCGCCACCGCAGCGCCCTCACGGTAGCGAGATTCAGGGCAGCACGTCTCCACCCTTGGCCTGCAGACCGCTAGATCCCCCGGAAGACAATGGGAAACTGTTAATGACGCGACTTTTTACTGCACGGTGGTTCGCCAGATGTTTTGAGGGTTGACAGTGGTGCAAAGGTCCACGAAGTTGGGAAACCGCTGCTTTCGAGGGACTGGTCAGCAAGATTTACACGCAAAATTGAGCAGTTATGTAAAAATATCAGTCCCGACTGTGGCCGTCAAGCCTTTAATTCTAGAATTCAGCTCCTTTTCTCCAACTCCAGTATATATCCCCTCTAAACGCCACCAATCAAAACATGCTTGACTTTAAATTTTATAATTATAATGAAAAAATGTGATCGCTTTAATCCAATCTCGTCAAGTGTATTTGTGACGGCAGTAGGAAAGAAAAAGAGCCAAGCAACTTTACGTGCAGAAATACTTCTTCATACTCTTTGTTGTCTGTGCGTTTTTTGTGCCATTTCTTAATTTGTTTATTCATTGTTTCATTTTGCCTGGGTAGTAGGATTTTAATTTGCTTGGTGTGTGCTTGCTGGACTTCTTTCCTGTCGTACGTAGCCAACTGCGTACATGGGATTTGGTCCTTCTATACGATGAACGTACAAGCGTTGTGGGATGCTGTTGGCATGAGTGACGACGCGATATAAAATGAAAGTATTGTCTTCGAAAAGGGGTAACAACTGCCCCGCGAGACTGCAGGCACTGGGTGATGGCAGGCGGGGACATCTGCGCGGGGAATGGGAGACTTAACCGAGCGCGACGCTTAATGAAGTGGCTTGCGCTGTAAGAGCGGCCCCCCCATCTACGTGGCTTCCTGACCTCACCGAACAACGGGTAATGCGTGTACCGGGCTGCTACTACACGAGGTCAGGGAAAATAGCGGCAACGCACCTCCATATCCTTCGTGGCTGGTAGCGGGAAGAAGAAAAAAAAACATTTGCTAAATAAATGAACAACCGTGCAAAGTTTGTGCCAATAATGTGTCATTGATCAATATTACATACAAATGGCCTATTCAATTTTAACTTAAAACTTTCGTGACTGCTGGAATTCATATTCTTGGTTCTTTCGGTAAAGTCACGTAGCTAATTTTTTTCTAAAATAATAAAATAATAAAAGCGAAAAAACCCACGACCTTTCCATCGCAACACAAGCAGTCTTCGTCAGTTTAATTTTATTACTATTTTTATTATTTTCTATCTACGTGACTTTACCGAAAGAACCAATGAAATGGGCCATGACCATAATATGGCCGCACAAATGCATACCGTGAACAAGCACAGACAATGCAACCGCATGCAGTGTATGCGATCTGGCCGGCGGTGGTGGGCACATCGGACGGCCGCTTGCACGGTCAGGAGAGTTTGCTTCCAAGTCGTGGCCGGAGATCGACGTAACCTATCAACGCCTCGCAGAGTCAATTAAATGAATGCTGCCTGCTTTGCGGAAGGTCACCAGCAGCGGTTGCGCCCGAGCATCAACCATCGCCTACCGCGAGCACGGCCAATATTCGGCAGCGGCTCTATTCGTAAATTGACCCGCACACGTGCCCCGGTGGATATTTGAGAAATCCCAAGCACCGCATTGTACGGCTATTATCACATTCGTTACCATGGTGATTCTATCCAGCGGGCCGGTACTATGGCAACGGACACCTAGTCGCTTCAGAGAGACGCGTACTGTGCAAAGCTCAAGGACTGAACACCGTGATGAAACAGGAAACACCGGGACACTTTTAGCCTTGATTAAATAGTAGTAGCGCTGAGCAGCCTTATGCACTGTGTAAAGCGATGCTATTACCAATCACCTGTGAGGGCTAGTTGGATAAATGGCAAATGTGGTGGGCCACGCATGATGATATTTCATCTGTGTCTCCTAAGTACCGAGGAGGTGTTAATGCGGCATGCTACACAATGACATCTGAACAAGGGTTATTTTTGTCAGTTAAAGAAATAAACTGCTACTGATGTGCGTGGCCAGAAGTACCTAGGTCAGACATCGGAACAACAGCTCAGTGTGCTAGAATATCATCTTGCCACTCTCCGTGAATACAAACACACGTGACCTCAGACATAAACGTGTCATTACAACGCCGTGAACATTTGCCATTCTGAGTCCATCGGCACATCTTGCCAGTAACAAGAGCAGCCATTGCATAAAACAACAAAGAATACAATCGGCAATATACACATCAACCACCAAAACGAGAACGCGTGAAAATGCCTGACAGACGCCGAGATCTGAAAAAATTATCTGGGGTTTTTTTTTTTAGCGGAGGCATGAAAATGCGCCGGGAGCAATTACCGACAAATAACCGGACGTGCTCGCGCCAGACAGGAAGGAATTATTGGCCATTCCGTCCCTAGCAGCCACGCTTCATAATGCCACCACGCCAAGGCATCCACCACCACCCCCCCCCCACTCACAGCAGAGTGAGTCCAGGGAGGGAACGATCGTGCCCACCCAACAGCTCGCTCGTTTCGGCCCGAGGGAAAACACACCGTTGAAAAAGCTCCCCGAGACGTATACACTCGGCAACAGCGTAGTTTGTTCGCGTGCGTTCCCTCGCGAAAGAAACGTTCCCTGCATTTGTTGCGCTCAGACGGTTCTTAGCACTCCACCTCGGTACGGGTGTGCGGTGCGCAGCGGTGCGTGTTGGCGAGATGGACACTTGCTGGTTACCTTAAAACTGAAGACCAATCATTGATACATGGGGCTGAGACTCCGACAGATGGAAAAAAAAGTTACAGTGGAATGCATATTAAATCCATAAACTTGCAACTGCGGTTGGTGGATGGCACAAATATGATGCCTGTATGGGATACCTACAGTTGCCTCTGCGAGAATATATGGCCAATTATTTAAACGCCAGGGCCCTGCGTAACAAAGATGCTCTGCTTCTACTTCACGTCTCAAAATTCGGCCCATTCCCAGAAACCTGCGCTGGAATGATTGGTTGTGATATCTGACGACCTGGGGAATCCTGGGTAAGAGTCACGTGACGCGAAGTAGCTGGGCCGCAGTACACAGGTAGGCCTGGAGGGTGACGAGTGGCGTAATGGTTCAGCGTTAAACAGGCTGCTCGAGTAGCACAGGAGGGTGTTCAGAACACAAGGGAAACAGCAACGTGAGCTGCGATAGGAAAACCACACCGCACGACATACGGTCGTCGCATCACACCGAGTGAAGGAGATGCAGTAAAATGATAAGTGTCAGGTTTGAAATGTTCCCTGGTATTGTGCATGGGCAGACATTTAATCAAGTTGTGTGCATCATAGGAGGCGTTGGCAACATGGCTTCTGTGAGCACCGCGCTTCGTCTTGCCGACCCAAAAATGCACGTTCACAGAAATACAAGGCTAATAAGCAAGTTGGTGCTCCGGCACGCTTACGTGTAAAATATATTAACAACCGGTCTTGGCTTACCCTACGTACGGTGCGAAGGAAGTTCAACATACATATAAATATTTCTCCATATGCACAACCCATAATCATCCCACCCTTCTCAGATCCCGTTCCTGACAGTCCTCGGACATCCCCCCGGACTTTCCAGCACACTCCACTGCCTGACCTTGTTTGCCTTGCACAAGCATGTGTTTTATCTGTTAGCTTGTGACCCCATCTCTCATCACACACTGATCGTACACGGTATTACAATGCCAAACCTTTGCCCCCTCAGACTGAAAATGATTACGATATGTGGCTGCATTTGAAGCATATACATAATATACAGCACTACGTATGGTTTTATTTTAATGCTAGTTTCACTTCACGTTTGAACACTTGGCAGTTGTTAAAATCAAGCCTCCATCCTCACCATCCGGTGGGAATCTTGGATACAAGCCTCAAGGAAACATCAAATAATGCACGCCTGGCTGAAACATCTTTAGAGTGCACTGCATCGTGGGAATAGCCAGAGTACCCTGTGAGCTCCACCCAATCACACACACTGGAAAAATATAAAAACACTGACCTAATTTAGCCACTGCCTGAAAAAGCCAATAAGACCGGCCAAGTTGCTTCTTCACTACCCGTGCAAACGGATGTAGGGTAACAGGCCACATTTGCGCCGCTAACCAAGTTTGATTTTCAGTGACGTGGGTTTCACGGCAGTGCTCCAAGGATGTCACGATGTGTGCCACCAAGTCTACTGGACAATTTGTGAAAAAGAAGAGCTTTATAGCTCATCAGATTCCTCCAGTACACATTTATATTCTGATGTCAGGGAGAGTGAAGAAACCGTGTCCACAGCACTAGGTGGGGACTGTGGGCCTGAGGAAGGGGACATAATAAAACATTACAAATAACCCAAGGTCAGTTTGTGTCCCGAAAGTTGTATGTACGTAAGTATGTTGAAGTTCTTTCACACCGTACGTAGCCAACCGTGATAACTGGAGGTGCGGGGGGAGGAAGGACAAGCGAAATACAAAAAGCAATACTAAAGGAATGAGTTTTTCAATTTATGAGTTTTCAATCTAATTGGTTAATTAGATTTAAAGTGACATTTACAGCACACATTGCACTAGTTCATTCGGGAAATAGAATCAGACGTTTTTTTATTTTATAAGTACGAGGTGAAAAGGAATGTTATTCAGTAATTTTAAAAATGTTTGCTTAAATGTAGAAAGTACAGTGTCAAAATCTTGCATGTTTTTGTTCTCCTTTACATCTTGGCAACTTTTTTAAAATTACAAATGAATCATTTGGCGGGACCCCGGGGTCTCGCAAAAATCAGGTCAATAATTATTGTTGTTCAGTCCGCCCACTTGTGATCCTGACAGCAACGTGCCGCCCACCCAGACTCTTGCCAACAAGCGCCAGCAGGCGGCGATCAACACGATGGGCGCCACCCCACCGGCCAAATGCAAGCCTCGGAGGGCGTTGTCGCCGCAGTCGCGCGCGGCGACGACGCCCTCCGGTCGGCCGTCGATCCTCAGCTTCTTTGCTAAGGCGAGCCCGCCCCCGCAGGCAGTGAATTTAACGTGTTATGTAATTTTTCAACTTTTTACGGAACTTAGTGCCCCGAGTAGCTCTCGACGAGGCCAATCGATTGACACTAGTTTTGTTCTTGTCGGTAAGGCAACAAGACTCGTGTCGCTACGCGGTTTTTCCCACCCCGGGGCAGTGATGGGACCCCGGGGTCCCGCCAATTGCTTAATATTACAAAAGGTTTAAAACTCAAATGCTTGTTGTTGTTACTTTTACATTTTTAAAAATGCATTTGAATCTATGGGACCTTTCTTGGCAGTATAAAAAAAAAAGAACAAGTTTTCCACTTTCTGGAAATAAAATAGGTCTTAAGGTGTCCAAACTCCAAATAGATACCTTTAGCCCGGAGTCAATAAAAAAGGCTGTCTCTGGTGTAGGCCAATCAGTTCCAAAGACAATGCATACATTGTCAGAGCACGTTGTTTGCATGTTTATTGCCAGACAGGGTGAAAAGCTATTCTTATTTGTTAGTTATTTTCGACTCTCTGAGTTACATTAACAGGCTAAATGTCTCACTAACACAACCACCGTTGCGGTGGTTTTCTTACATTGACATGCTAATCTCCCACAATACAATGGCCACCTCCACAGCTTCGTCGTCGTGGAGGTAGCCCAGCTCTCCGATCTTACATTGACATGCAAATTTCATCTCTAGCCCCGCCCACTTCGCGTATGACCCTTGGGCTACGCCCATCTCAAACCTTTATAACATCCTGCCTCAGCAGCTCCCCCGCTATATTATTTCACCTGATGGACGATTGCTTGTGTTGCGATCGAAACGTCGTGATTTTTTTATTATGTTTCTATCTTTGTGGCTTTACCGAAAAACCCAAAGAATATGAATTCCTGCTGTCACGAAAGCTTAAAGTCAAGATTTCTATTCCTATTTTTTTATGCATTTATATTTTAAAAGTTTAAATTATGAAACTAATTAGATTTTATCATATCCTGCAGTGCGATACATCTCTGTAAAGTCTAGATTTGTATTGCTCTTTGCTTTGCACTCTCAGATCTCTTTCTTTTTAACCATCAGGCTTTCTCCCAATTGAGTTGTTATTGCTTTGTAGTTTCTGCTCTGTCCCCCATGAATTACTCTCCCCCACTGCTCGTAACCCCCCGCTGTATTCAGCAAATTAAATTGACTATGCGCTACAACACAACCACCTGCACCAAACATGACACCATCCTCACCCTGCTGTTGCAGGCTCCATTCCTCATTGAGCACCTTCACCCCCATCAGGCGATGTACACCTCCGCCATCGTACAGTCTTGACAATTTGTATTTAGACGCACGACACAACCACAAACTGTGCTGCGTCGGTAATGGATTCGAATGAATTAACAAGGCATAGCGGCGGCATACATTAATTGCAGCTATGAGCAGTAGATGACAGGGGCACTTTAGCAAAGTCAAACATAATATACAGTCCCTCTTGACAATCCACTTTCACACCATGTCGCTTATGGGGGTTGTTTGAGTATACATCACTGCACTGGTGAAGGAAGGGAGGGAGGGGGGGCACCCAGGACTGGTTATCACTCACCACACGTTGCGAGTTCTGGTTGGGAATCTAACACAGGCCGGCAGCTTGACCGCGTAAATCAAGCCGCCCTCCGCAGGACCGCTCCCACCGCACGTTAACCAACAGCCACCCACGACCCGCTCGGCATCACTTTCCTGCGGTTCCTGTGACCGCGGGCGCTGCGGCGTGCACGGAAGGATACTGAAGCTGCGATCTGTGATCTCGAGGTGCCAGAGGTTGATGCGGAGGTCGTCTGCGGACATGTACGTCTCGTTGTCGCTGTTTACGGAGATGGAGTTGATGTGGTAGGTGTGCGCGTTCGCGAAGATGCGCCGCGGACTCGCCTCCACCATCAGGTCCATGGGCTTCAGCACAGGCACCTGCCAACGGGAGCGCGAGCACGCGTGGTTGGGCCCGTGCGAGCAAATGAACAACGGGTCGGGGGGGGGGGGGAGAGGTCTCAATCGCCGTGCGGAATAACATCCGTCGCTCTGCGGCGTTCGTCCTTCCAGACGTTGACCCGGAGCCATAGGCTTACACGGAACAAACCTGCACGGGCTTTTGACTAAAGCCAGTCTCGGCAGCACGCAGTGCTCTCCTGAACCAATGCCACCGTGTACTTTGATGGCACGGGCACGAGCTTGCGCGAGCTGTTAAGCGGACATCCCACACCTCCGATGAACACGGTTGGCTACGTACAGTGCGGAAGAAGTTCAACAAGCGTACATACAAATTAAAAACCCATTATTCAATTCTCATACGTAAGCCCAAACACAAATCTCACATTTCCACCAACCTTTGATTTGAATATTACTCGTAAACGAGGTCGTAAAGAATACACACGGCGAAGGGCATGCCCATGGAGCCACAATTACTCAGGTCTCCAGTGAGAAAGAGTGCCGCTGATTTTCAACGGTGCGTCTCTCCCCCTTCTAGCCGCAGGTTAGTGACGTTAAAGGCTGCACTCACACGAAGAGCTGTGATGGTGGTGGGGTCTCGTAGCCTCCCATCCTCCTCCTTCAGGTTGTAGCCTTCGGCTCGCTTGTCCCGCTCGCTTATCTTCCATAACTTGATCGTCTTGTCTGCACACACACACACACACGCATGCACATGTGAGATCCCCCGCATATCCTTAAAAAATGTTGGGGCCAAGTGTTGTTAGTGAGCACCTATGAAGGCCGGCACGGCACACGAGGGGGTGGGTGGTCAACACCGCGCACGGTTTCCTTTGTCTCCCCAGTGGCGATGTTTACGCATCGCACCAGGGAATCATGTGAGGCTGAGTCGACCTAGGGGAGGCCCAGGACCGGTTCGAGATAGTCGTCACTGGTGTTGGCCGTGAGCGGGAATCGAACTCAGGCCGCCAGGTTCATAGCGCGTGTGTATGTGTGTGTGCGCGCACACACACACCCACAACCGCGCACAGATCCCCAGTTCAGCATTATAGATTGTTGTAGTGACAAGTGCTGTTCATGAGGACCTGTTGAGAACGCCAACATGGCACGTGAGTAGGTTGGTGTGCCCAGTAATATGCAAACCCACCCAACCGTTGTCTTCCCCATGGTGATATATCCAATCTAGAGTTGATTTTTTTATTAACCAAAGTGAAAACTCAGAGACCGGGATGTGTCTCCTTTGCAAGAGTGACATGGGTATTAATTTTTGATTCAAAGCTTTCGTGACTGCAGGGATTCATATTCTTGGTTCTTTCGGTAAAGTCACGTAGAAGGGAAACAATAAAATAATAAAAATATAAAACAATAAAATTCTCACGACGTTTCGACTGCAACACAAGCAATCATCATCAGTCGAAACGTCGTGAGAATTGTATTGTTTTATATTTTTATTGTTTCCCTTCTACGTGACTTTACCGAAAGAACCAAGAATATGGGTATTAATGGCCAATCGTTGAAATGAGCGCTTGCCACTGGTGATAAGCATTGGCAAGACTTGGACCCCAGTTGTAGAGATTTTCCCGAAATACACAGACCACTGCACCACCACTCCCCAAACACATATAAGCATACATACAATATTATGAGGCCTACTGGCCAAAAGGTTGGATATATTTTAGAATTTCATAATTCGCGCATTTCATTTGCTAATACAGACACATATATAACGAAACATACCCATATGCAGTATATGTAAAATGAGTAATATATATGCAATATGTATTATGCATGTACTTACAAAGATCCCCCATATAGCCTACATAGAATGTTTGGGCAAGTGCTGTGAGCAACCACCTATCAAGTCCAGCATGGAGAAGCAAGAGTTGACATGCTCAGCATCATGTGCAGCTGTCCGTCTCCCCAGTGCGGATGTTTACACACCCGCACACTTAAGGTCGGATTTACCCCGACCAATTTCCCGATATCACTCGCCACCGATGTTAGCCATGGTAAGGTGTGACACTCGGGTTGTTTGCTTGATAGCGCTGTGTGCTAACTGCTATGCCATGGTTCCTCCACACTTTCGCGCATGCACCATCTCCACACGCACACGGCGGTAAATTTAAGCCAGCTGGTGCCACTGCCGCTTCTCGCAGCTTAGTGACGTCCTCCAATTGCAGCGATTGTTTCCAATTTTCCCCGAGATAGCTAAAAGCACAATCGCTGACGGTAGCTGGTTATATTTACAACATGTTGCGACGCTAATCCAGGCTTAAGCAATGCCCAGGCAATATCAGCCTGCTTATACCAGAACTATGAGAAGTGACTTTCGTGTTTTCGTTTGTTGTCCTTCCCCCGCACCTCCGATTAGCGCGGCTGGCTACGTACGGTGCGAAAGAAGTTCAACGTACATACAGCCAAGTCAACTTAAGAGCAGTAAACAAATCGCTTCCCGATCAAGTCGTGTGAACGCAATAAAAAAAATCTGGACATGGCATCACTGCGCAGCGGGTTTGTTCCACAGGATTATTACAATGAAAATAATTACAGATCCGATTTTTGACGGACGCAACAACTCCGGTGCAGCGAGTCGCCAGCGCAAGTCGCCGGGGGATCGGTCCACATGACCCTCGCGCGCGCTTCCCCCAAGTGTGCGTGCGTGGCGATGGCGAGCGTTTCCACTCTCATCTCCGCTTCGATTGCCACAGCCCACCGAGTAACCTTGGCAGAAGATTACACGGTACACGTCGAGTGTGCTGTGCAGTGGAACCTACAGTCCATCAAATATCTAATCTCAGTCTGCATCTACATGAGCCGCATGAAAGACAAAGGAGGGGTGTGGAACCTTTTCCAAACTTAGGGCCGAATAGGCCCGGCAAATTCCATTGGCCACCGGCTACCAGATTAACACACGACTCGGCGTTATCCAACAGAAATAATAATGTCAACATAATTCGTTAGGGCCTACCTTTACTGCACTAATGCAACTCTGATTAGTGCAGTTGGCTACGTACTAATGCACCTCCGTTTAGCAGGGTTGGCTATGTACGGTGCGGAAAATTTATTTTAGTCTTCACGCCATAAAAACAGTTTCTTCCCATCTGCTGCTGGCCTGTTAAACAAGGCCAAGGGCTAACACTGTTTTTAACATTTGATCTACAGAACGACACCTTACCGATATTAACTATGTTACCCTATTTGTATTTTTTATTTTTAAATTATATCTTAAAGCTATTTAATATTCGATATTTATTTAATTTTATATACTTCAGCCCCTTGGTGTTAGACTTTTAACCCTTATTATAGTAAGACTTGTTTAAAACTTATTTAAGATTTTAGATTCCTATATTTTGAATGTATGCACCATCCTGCCAAAGTAAATTCCGTGTCGGTGTGAACTTACATGGCGAATAAAAACCCTTTCTGATTCTGATTCTGATAAAGGAGCACGGATCATCTGCGTAACAAAAAAAACCAACCTAATTAACATTGAAGTATAATTTTTGTCACTTTTGAACATTTTTTCACAACTTGTCGAAAAATACATTCCTATTCCTACGTAAATACAGTTTTCAACGTATTTCCGGCAGAAAAAAAAACATATACGCATTCAAATTATCTCTAAGAATACCTACGACAAAACGAAAAACATAGTAACATCACAACAGGTCACATGGCTCAGTTGCAATAGAGAGGTTGTGGAGGTGCAAAGAGACCCGTAGCATAACCGAGACGCTTGTTGACAAAACAATTTATTACACAATTAAACACGAAAAATAAAAAAAAACCGCTAAACCAGAGCAAATTGTTTAAGCTGTGCTGTCATTTTGAAGGCAAGCTCATCAGAGCTAATGTCGTGGCTGACCAGCACGTGGTGGTGGTGGGGGGTGTGGCGCGAGTTAGCCACTCAGGGAAATTAAAACCGTGCTCGACCCAGCTTTTAGTATTCAGAGATGCGCAGCCACCCGCACATTACAAGAGCTGCTCAAAAAATAGCCGACTGTAACGATGAAGGACTCGGGGGGACATCCTGGGTACGCGCGCACGTACAAACTCTGCGTCGGACCGCATTAGCTTAAGGTTACGTTTAAGCGCATTAGCACCCAGGGTCGACGGAGGGTGCCTCCTTTCTGCGTGGACACTAAGGTCACCTCGTGAAAAAAATGCTTACATCCATTGTTAGACACTTGCAGAAACAAATATTTTCTTGTCATCAAAGTGCAAGAGTTGTCTGCGAGGGATGCTGCCGGGAGTGTCGCGGCTTGTCCAACGGATTTGCAAATCCAGAGGTCGCCGGTTCGATTTAAAACAACGGACAATTTTATTAAATGTCCACCCGGCAGCACAAATGGGGACACCACACCGCAGGTGGTGTGCGGTGGGGGGTGAAGTGTGGTCAACGCCCACCCTCTTTCGAGACGTGTGGCCAGCGTGGAAGAGGAGGCCAACATATGCTTTAGTGGTAGTCTCTAGAGCGCCCTCGAGTGGAGGCCTGTCCGCCAGCAGTGGCGTGAGAAAGACATTGCAGGGCTGCACCTTTACACATATATTTACATCCGAATAAATATATACGTAAAATTAAAAAAAATGTGGCCTGTTTATTCTTAGTATGGAATTTGCGGTGGTATGCGCACGTTTGATATATATTTTTTACACTTTTCTGGAATTTCAAATTATACATAAATTGAAATATTTAGACAGAAAAAGCTTTCTGCAATTTTAAGGCACAGCAAGGGGAGATGTGGGCATAGGCTGTTCGGAAATCGAATTATTTGTTGTGTGAGGGGGGCAAGAAAAAAACAAACCCAAGAGCGTGTCCGGAGAAAACCCGAGCACACTCGAGGGAAAACAAGAACCAGCGGCTGTCACACACCCTCCCACAATCCCCCGCAAAGACAAAGATCCCACCGTGTAGCCTTAACAGACCGTTGGGGCAAGTGCTGTGAGGGAGTAGCACCTATGAATGCCGATACGGCACACGAGGGGGGGGGGGGTGGGTGGGTGTCCAGCACCGCACCGCATCAGGTACTCATTTGAGGCTGAGTCAAACTACCCCAGGACCAGTTCAGATCATCGTCACTGGTGTTGGCCGTGAGCGTGAATTGAACTCGGGTCGCCGGGTTCGTAACGTTGCGCGTAAACCACTGCACAAACGCTCCCCACTTACATATATACACCATCAACCACATCCACCAGTGGTTCCGATAATGGAATATACTTGGTTTGTAGTCAACACCAAAAACACAAATAAATGACAAACTATTGTTATTGATATTCAACAGTAAACAAAGCCACTGACCAAATCCCCTGAAAAGTGCACCATCTCATCAGATCTCATAAGCTAAGCAGGTATAAGCCTGGACAATTCTTGGATGGGTGACCGCCACACAAACAGGTGTTATCGGTGGGGCCACGTTGAGTGTTGGGCAGAGGGTAGTGCAGAAAAATCCACCGTTGTTTGTACTTTCTACGTTCTCAATGCTCTGCTCCCTGGCTCCCGCGTCTCACACCGATCAGCGTGATGGTACAATAACCCCCATGTCCCGCACGGCATGAAAAGACCGTAACAGAGCAGTAGATTGACAAAACAGCTGCACGTGCACGCCGAGTTGAATGGATATACAGATAGTCCCCGAGTTACGATGGTCCGACTTACGATATTTCGATCTTACGATGGCGATACGACAAAATAGTAAAATATTTTACATTTCGCGCGGCAGGCAAACGCAGCAGCGTACGAGGTACGAGACTGTACGTCGGGACGCTGCCGGGGATGTACGCGTCTCCCGCCTTGTGTGATGATGCCTCACTCTCGCCAGCGGTCGACCGACTTAAGTTGTCTTGGTGCTAGCGCGTGTACTGTAGCTTGTTTTGTTACTTTACATTTTACTGTGCAATACAGTATTGTAATTAATAAATACATACAGTGTATAGTTTAGACAGTACGGTACTGTAAATTGCTCTGTTTTGCTAAATTATCACCATTCCATAAGGCTCCTGGGTAGGCAAGGCCATCTTCCCCTTACGATATTTTTGACTTACGATGGGGTCGTCGTAACGCATCTTTCATCGTTAAGTAGAGGACTACCCGTAGATATTTTTTTTTATTCATACAGAGACCCAATCACGACACCGGGATGCATTAGGGTCCGGGTTCAAGCCCTGCCCGTGGGCCGTCTCACACCCGGCCGGCACACAGCAACCCACGTTGTTGACAAGTCGTGCAGGGGCTGGCGGGGGGGGGGCCGGCATCTTCGAGCGGAGATTACGGTGAGCGGCGCTCCATATGCCGCGTGAGCGCCCGGCTTTGCCAGATTTATTCCTGCGCCCTGCAAGCGCATTAGGCGATTAGGGACTGGCGCAGCAGATGTCCCCCTAAAGCCCCACACGCCAAAAATGATGGCACACTTAAGAGCTACATTTTTTTAAATATACTATTTTTTTTGTTTTACTACGGGAGACGGGCGGCACGTACGGAGCCTCGGAGTGCACGCTCGGGCACATGGTCACCTTGACCCGGCCGGGTGCGATCACGACCGCCTCTCGGCTTCCGAACGGAGCGCTCATCCAGCGCGGAGTCTAGGTCAATGCCAGCAACTGTGAAATACGAAAATTTCGGGATGCATCATTAATCTGTCGATCTACATTCTTATGTCAGCATGCTGACGCTGGGTCGGCAAATGGGGGGAAACTTTTTTTTTTTAACACAGCAAGTTACAAAGGTAGATAATTTAAAGAATCAAAAATATAAGCGAGCAGCAATAGTTACAAATCAAAGGATCAGGATTAAATTGTCGTGGGAATTTAAAATAATGCAACCGCACGAGATAGCCAAATCATGACGCCACGGAAAGAAATATTCGGGGAAAGTTCTCGGTTGGCGTGCGGCAAAACATCACGCGAGAAGAACGATCTTGGGAAGACGACACCAAACAGCTGGTTCCGTTCTCCTGAATCTATTGCTCAACCGCACCTCCGATTAGCACGGTTGGCTACGTACGGCACGAAAGACGTTAAAAATACATACAGAAAGAAGTTGAACATACAGACATACAACATCGGATGGAAGAGACCTCCCCCCTCCGCCCCTTGACGCACTGCAAGGCGAGGCGTGGTCACCACGCACGTCGGTAAAGATATTAGCGGCTGCCCCGAGCTCTTGATGTCCCTCGGTTTGTGACACTTGCAAATGTCGATCGTTATCAACGGGAACATACATTATATCGGTTTGTATAATCAAAGGATATGTTTGTGTATTTGTATAAACTCACAGAGTGCAACAACAAAAGTCCCTCACCGACAGTGCCTTTAATAAGTTGAAGAACAAATTGGTCCTTCATCTAATAAGATGAAGCTACAATTTCTGCAACATAGACAACTTAGGATCGGGAAGGTTAAGTTAAATCGGCCAAGAACATACGAGCCAAAGGCAAGGCACGTTAATCGAAGAGCGAATGTGGCTTTGGCCGTAAACTTTTTCCACGAACGCGGCAATATCAACACGGTGGCACGACTCCCAGCCTCTCTCTGATCGGGGGGGGGGGGGGGGGGGGGCGAGCCGCCACGATTCGAAGCTGGGGGATCTCGGCCGCGCTCGCTCTCACACGGACGTAACGTTACGCTGCCCAGGGGCTACCAGCTCCCCATCGCATTCAGAGACGTCAATGGTGCGGAATCAACAGCAGTTTGTTATTTGTTCATTGCCGCACGAAGAGCGGAGGGGGTAGGGGGGAGAAGTTCAAGTACTGACTGATGATCATCACGCTGGGCGCCGGCGGCACCCCCGTTGCACACTCGGGCACTCTGCTCAACCGAGTGCGATGCAGGGACCCGCGGGAAAAGCAAGGCAGCCGCGTGGGCTCGCCGAGGAAGCTTCTCCCGACTGTTCTTAAGCCTGCTCGCCAAATCGGTTCAACCCAGAAAATAGTTATTTTTTTTATTTTACCAGGTGTTAAGGGCCCACTGAACGAAACAGCTCTTTTTCAGAAGCGACCCGGCCACAAATCATAGCTCAACGGAGCGGATTCCCACGCGGAAATTTAAAGCGGCCAAATAATCGAAACGCGTGTTGTTGATTCTAATTGTGGAGGGGAAAACCAGAGAAAAATGCACACGACCACAGGGAGAAGATGCAAACTGCTAATATACAGGCGTCTGGGTCGGGATGAATCCCACGACCTCCTGCATACCAGTTGAGGAAGTTAACATCTCGCCACCAGCCGCTCGCCGCATCGGCGGCAAAACATCTCAATGCGGGACTCAAGACAAAACGTTTTAGACCACTGGCGGCTTATAAGGAGAACTGTAAGTTGTGTTTGGGCAACGCATCGTGATTCAACATGAATGAAGGCCTTGCGAGGCACGATGCTGCATCGTGCGGCACGGCTCCATACACAGTGATGGTTGTATTTCTGCGAGACGATTGCTTGCAGCTGTGGGCAGGGGACCCCATCAAAAGAAATATGTACAGCAAGGATGGATCCGAGTCACAAGGTCATCTGTGACTCGGATGCATGGAGACAGCTGCCATTGGGGGGCCCCTGAGCGAGACGCAGAAGGGCATTGGAAAGGTTGAGATGAGATGTGATTGATGTAAGGCGCGTTGAGTTGCTACACCACTGACGCGCCATACAAATGCAAGTCCTAAACCTGTTGTCAGGGAACATAGAGAATGTGTGTTCTAAACCTCCAGCTTGTTTTCCCTCCCCTTCGTAATGAGCTCCGATTAGCGCGATTGGCTACGTCGGGTGAGAAATAAGTTCAGCATACGTACGTACAAACTCTCTATGATGAACTTTAAATGTCCCATTTCCTAAAAGCAAGTGGTGAATTTTGTGGAATGCAAAATATTACTGGCCATTGCTTGTCTTGTATTACAATAGCAGGCCTTTAAGTTTGGCTTTCAAGATATATATACTGTACATAACAACCAGTGGTAGTAGTAATTCCCCTTGAGAAAACGAAAGAAAATTTGCATTCGCTCAACTTATATAATGGATTACACATTAAGCATTTGCTTTGATCCGACTAGCACGTTTGGCTACATACAGTGCGAAAGTTCAACATACATACTAATGATCACTAATGATGCGTGTTCATTCTTTACATTAAGAGTCAGATGGGTTTATTTAAATTTCCACGATGGCTTTTGGGAATAATGCTCCCCAATTCAGTTCAACTCTGTTACAAATCACATAGAAAGATTCATTTATTTAAAAAAAACTTAACCATTTTGACTTCTACAATTCATTGTCAATACGGAGAAAAATGCACTGGTTAATGTCATTGCCTAAAATATTTACACCAAATCTATCTGGTTAATTCCACATTTAAATCTATTTAAAAAAATCTTTGTTGCTGCTTTTGGCTAACCACAGCATTGCACACTTTCAGATGCGCTTCAGCGGCTGGGAGCTATGCACTTTTGAATCTAGATTGAAAACTCATTTCTTTAGAACTGCTTTTTGTGTTCAGTTTGTCATCCTTCCCCCCACGCCTCCGATCATATAGCGCGGTTGTCTATGTACGCTACGTACAAACATGCGGTTAATTCCACGTTGAAATCCATTCAATTTAAGTCGCACTTCAAAATTCTTGCGCCAACTGTCAAGCGAAGGGGCGGGTCCCACTTCCGCCCAGAGTGCACGGGCTCCTCCTGCCAGCAGGGACCAATAAATAAGCACAACACTGGCAGCCGCCTACACTTAAAGCAGGAGGCAGCACGGACATAAATCCAGCGGGAACGAGACCACCCCCCCCCCCATACCCCCCCTCAATCAGCCGGTGCTGGCCCAGTGCGAGGGCCGGGTCCCGTGCTTATCCCAAAGCCATTCCAACTGTGGTCGATCGCCTCGGTCGATGGCAGGCGGACAGAGCATCAATCCCACGATGCCAATTTCAGATTTCAGGGAGCTGTTTGGGAGGAGCCAGTGAGCCCGCGGATTCCCCGGCATGGTGGACGCCCCCCGCCCCCCGCCCCCCGCCCCCCGCCCCCCGCCACAATCTGAGTGACAGCCAGACGAGACGGGCGTGCAGGCGCCGCGGCTTCGTCCATTTCCGAACACAATTTGTACTACAATTTGTACTGGGCGCGTTGCCGACGCACGGATAGCACCGCGGTCGGCCACACGTTTACTTTTGCAGTACAGCACAAAATAGCAACATACGAATACTAACATAACATTGATCCTATTATTTTCTGCGTTATCGGGCACCACAGTGGTGAGATCTTAACTTCCTCGCCTGGTATTCAGGAGGCTGTGGGTTCAATCCCGACCCTGATGCCTGTATATTTGGAGTTTGCATGCCCTCCCCGGGGTCGCGTGTATTTTTCTCCAGGTCCTCTGGTCATTCCCTCCAAATTTAGAATCAACAAGCGTTTAACGTATTTGGCCGCTGCTATAAATGTCCACCTGATAAGCCACTTCGTTCAGCTGTCATTTGTGATAACCAGGTCAATGGGCCTTACCTGGTAAAATAAATATATAAAAATTGTTTAGTTTTAGTTAATAGTGGCTGAATAGTCTAAAGAATGTGAAGATATAATTTGTAAAGTGTAGAGCATATTCACCTCCCTGTTAGGGTGCACAATTATCGGACACTGTGCAGAATAAAAGGGCTTATTGGCGTCAATTACACCTACGACATAATAAAACCATCCGTCATTATTTGACTTGGGGCATTTACTTGCGCCAATTTGCTCCCTGCGCTGTGTAGCCCTGGCTTGCGGACACACTGAAACACCGTGAGCATGTTCGTTTCATGTGGAAGGTGCGCGTGGCACAAGCGCTTCATTAACACGGCAGTTACCCATCCCAATGTAAACTAATATTGACCAACTTTAATTCGATGACAACATTCCGATACCGAAAACAGATAATTAACCTTGCTCTTTCCCTTGAGATGTTTAACATAGATCCACGCATCACAGCAGTGCTCCAGTCAATACCAACACAGGCGTGAACGTTCACCCTGGTTTTGAAATGTTCTCTTTTCAGTCAAGAAATTTTTCCAGTTTCACCGGACTGTTAAATTAGAGGGCATTTCATCAACACTTTCAAAATAATATTTTCATGCATTATTGTTATTTACTGTATGTATTATGAGTTCCAGACACATTGTTAACCCGTCAACATGAGAGGAAAAGGGGTGGCACGCGGGTTACAAATTAATCAACACGTTAACTTTTTGTTGATACGATTCGGGTGATAACCGTGTCGGAAAACGTGACGTGAAAACCTCATCGGAGCAATATTCCTCACAGTATTGCGCAGTCGAGGGCCCCCGGTTTTTCTCCTCCTCCACGTTTAGAGTCAAGGTCACATGTTTAGAGCATTTGGCTGCCGCTATAAATTCCCCACAAGATAATAAGACACTCCCGTTGAGCTATCGTTTGCGATGGCCGGGTAACGTCTCAGTGGGGCCTTAAGCTGGTAAAAAAATAAATAGTTCATAGTTTTGCGTAGTTTCGATTTATATTATTACCTCGTGATTACGAACCATACTTAATTTTAACGAGGATACGTGTACAAATGCGTACTTACACATAAGTGTGGCGATGCATTGTTGTTCACCATGTCTTTTTTTGCAAAGGCCCAGTTCAAATTTGTCAATAACCTCATTATAGGGAACAATCTGAAAGAGTAAACTTTGCGTTTTATTGATGACACCAATGTGTGCACATTCGCAGGGTTCAATGCCAATAGCCTCGTGAAAAAAGATTCAGATTGAGACCTTAAATATAAATGCAATGTTACTTGCAACCCAGGTTAGGAAGCCATTTGAGGTATGCACTTTTAAATCTAGATTGAAAACTCATTTTTTTTAGAACAGCTTCATATGTTTAGTTTGTTGTCCTTCAGCCGCGCCTCCGATTAGCACGGTTGGCTACGTACGGTGCGAAAGATGTTCAACGTATATACATCTCGATGCACTACAGTAACCAAAATTGACAGAAAGCGAACACGCACGGAAGGATATGTTTTTTTTAAGCCATCAGTTTCCTAGTGTCTTTTACTTTGCCAAGTGGACCTTCCCAGGGCCTCTTCATTTCCACCATCACTCTTGCAGGCCTCTTTAAATCTGAAGGTATGCTCTCTCAAAAGCGGGCCACTGAATGCCAACGTCTTATTTCCACCTCTTACAGCAGGCTCTTTCAGGTGCCAATTACCACGCATTCGGCAAAAGTGGCATATACGAACCTGGACTGGGTCATTCTTAAGTCGACAGCCTAACATGCAGCTGGTGCATGGTGCCGTTCATGCTCCTCATGATGAGCAAGCAAGGGTAGACAACAGCCAGCTGCGAGCGCTGTTGGCCCCACGATTTGTGCCAGGCCTATAACAGGTGCTCAGCAAGACACATTTGTATCGCCACGCATCTACGTGGCGCAACACAGGTAATGTTTGAGTGGGCGCCGGCAGAAGGCAGGCAAATTATTATGGTTAAATACATATTTTAGAACGGCTTCTCTTCTCATGATTTATTGTATTCACGACATATTTCTTATGCTATAATACACTGACTGCGCGAGGCTGTGCTTTATTTTGAGCGCAGTTGCACTTTGCTTTGCTCAGTCAGTATTAGCCAACCGAGGTCATGACGGGGGGTTGTTTTATTTCTATTCCCGTATTTCCATACGTCCGGATCGTTCCTGTTCTGCTGTCATCTGCATTGACGCCCACTTTCTCGAGGGCGATACGAGCACGTAAAATAAAGACTGACCGAGTGGTTTGTGCACAATGAGCGTGCGCGCTTGCGCGCAGATGTGGGGAGCGTCAAGCGTAGCGGTTATGCGCGCTGCACTACGAACCCGGCGACCCGAGTTCGATCCCCGCTCCCGGCCACCAACACCGGTGACGATTATCCGAACTGGTCTTGGGGCCTCCCCAAGGTCGACTCAGCCTCAAATGAGTACCTGGTGGTGCGATGTTTAAATATCGCCACTGGCGAGACAAAGCCGGCCGGCGCGTGGTGTTGGCCACCCACCCCCTCGTGAAAGGTCGACACAGTCACACAGGTGCTCGCAAATAGCACTTGCCCAAACAGTCTGTTAAGGCTACACGGGGGATCTTTGTCTGTGTGTGTGCAGGTGAGGAACCCGCGTGCGTCCACGCACCATTTGTGGAGAGCAGGAACTGGGCCGCATTCTGCTGCGGCAGCCACCGGATCTTGTTGATCTTCTCCTCAATCTCCAAGCTCTTCAAGTAGTCGAACTCGGGCTCGTGGCTCTGGAAGGTGCTGTAGACGTTGTACTCTCCGCGGTGCTGCGGCTGGTTTTTGCTCTGTGGGAACCGGCGGTCGTTACACATTTTAAGTTTTTGTTTTTTTCCAGCCTTTCGTCTCTGGGTGTCACCGTTTTCAGTGAATGCAGTGTTCTCCATCATTTTTTGTGTTTGTCAGGGAAATGTTTCATACATTTTCTCATGTCAATAAAATGTTTTCTTATTGAGCGACGCGACATTTGGCGTGAACTTTGAAGAATGTCGAGAACCGTTTTGGGAGCGGCAGGGACGAGCAGGCTGAAAACACTTTCCCGCTGTTGCCATTAACACAGTCTTGTCGCAGGAAAAAAAGATGCAATTAATTGAACCGGTGAATACTAAAAGACTTTAATAAGCAAATGGTGTGGGCGAGGGAGAGGCGGACAAATTATGGGGATCGCGGAAGATTTTACTTCTATCTGGAGCCAACATCTGCCATATCAATTTTCTGCTTTTATTGATTTATTTCGTATTTCCTGCTAGGAGCAGTGAAAATGTATATATATAAAAAAAATTCCCTTTGCTTTCAAGAGGCGGGTAAGCTGACATCAAACATTAATTGGAGGCCAGAGGATTAAAAAGAACAGTTTAAACACAAAACATGAGTACAGTATTTAAGCAACCAATGCTCCTACTCCCTTATTCAATAAAAGCTTTATATCTTTATTTTTAGGAAAACATAACCACTATATCTTTTTACATGAAAGAAAACAGGATAAAGTTTTTTTTTATTAGGCATGCTGCACTAAGTGTCATGTCCATGAGCAAATTACGAAAATATTTAAAACAATTAATTCCTGCAGTCACGAAAGCTTTAAGTCAATATTGAAAACTTTTTTTTTTATTTTACCAGGTAAGGTCCAGTGAGTGATACAGCTCCTTTTCAGAAGCGACTTGGGCACAAATGATAGCTCCACGAAGTGGCGTATCGTTTGTAAGTTTATAGCAGCCAATGACTCTGAACGCATGTAGATTCTAAATGTGGGGGGAAAAGCCGGAGAAAAAAATCGACGCGACCACGGGGAGAACATGTAAACTCCAAATATACATGTGTCAGGGTAGAGAAGGAACCCACGACCGCCTGCATACCAGGCGAGGGAGGTAACATCTCGCCACCACGGCACCCCTGGATAAAAAGATATGTCGCTAAATAAAAAAAAATATATTTGTCCAGGCCAGAGCTTGGCAGGACCAGATCCCCCACTGCTCCATTCACCAGCCAAGACTAGTCTCCCCCAGTGCCATGTACTTTTTCCAGATCAGCGATCGAGCAATTGGGGAGGTTAGACAAGGAATCAGATTTTGATTTAAAGCTTTCGTGACTGCAGTGACTCATATTCTTGGTTCTTTGGGTAAAGTCACGTTGAAGGGAAACAATAAAATAATATATATTTTATTATTTTCTTTGTTCCCCTTTAACGTGACTTTACCGAAAGAACCAAGAATAAGGAATCAGATGTGAAGGTGCTGGGCCAGCCCAGCCCACGGAAAGCCAAAATCGGACCTCCAATCAGCCCGGTTTGCGACATACGGTGCGAAAGAAGTTCAACACACATACAAAGGAAAAGATTAACAATGCTGGGCAGGCCCAGGGCTGAAAGATTTGTGTCGTATAATTGTAATTACAATGGTAGCGGGTAGGCTTTAGGCTTAGTGATAGAATGATCTTTTTTGCCTAATCCACCCAATCTGGCAGAGGCCACCTTAAGTTCTTATAGCGTGCAACGGGTGAACGCAATTCACACCAAAATTGCACTTTTGTGACCCAATGTGACCCCGTCAGGCTCGTTCAGAGGACGGAGTAAAGCATTGAGCGGAGTGTGACAGAGACGTGGAAGGACTGCAAAAGACCGAGCATGTTGCCAGGATTGAGTCTACATGAGCAATCGGCACGAACTTTAGCCGGGCACAATCGCAGTCCATTAAACAAAGATACCATCAGTTGGCAAACGCTAGAGCCAAATTCTGGTTCACCTTACCGTTGGCACACTCCAAATTTCACGCATCAATCAGCTCCGCAGCGAGTGGCCACGACGGTGGGCAACAAAAGCAAAGCAAACGGGGTCACATCTCTGGATTCCCCTCCAACCGACTTCTCAATTACTTGATTGAACCATTCATTAAACTAATGGCTTGCAACGTTAAATGTTTCATTATTCTCAGACGTTTAGCAGATGGAGATGTCAAGTTATCTATAAAACCTGCCGGATTATGGCCCTTGAGGACAGGAGTTGGGCACACTCGTGTTTGGACGTCAAGGTGGTTGTGTTTGACAACGATATGGCAAGCTGTCTGGGCTACTCGCGAGAACGAGGAGAGAGTGCCGGGAGGAGGAGAAGCCCACTTCTTGTTGCACCCAAGGATGAGTGCATTCACCCTCGCTGGTACAAGGGCGTTGGACCCTGGAGCAAAATTAGGGCTGCCATGCATTTTCTTTTAACTTGGACCAACGGAGGTGCCTAGTGAACCTGTCGACTATTAGCTGCAACACTGCATGCTCAATTCTCCTGGGAAACCAGCTGTGCGTTGCTCCGCTAGTAAGTTGATAAAGATCTGCCCAACGTACGCACAAGGGCCTGTGTTTCCTTTCCCTGGCCTCTTCTCCAACTGCCTCTGACGGCGCCCGATCTCAATCCCCGGTGTCTCCGGCGCAACGTTGGACTTCGTCGCGGCGCCAGAGGTCCCCGGGCCCTCGTAAGCTCTCGAGGAGACCCGGGGGTAGCGCGCGGCATCGAGGCCCAGGCCAACAACGGGCCCCCTCGGTCGTCCGGTGTCCACCACCCACCACCCACCACCAGACCTGGCCGAGAGCCTCGCGGTCGCTTGGGAATTGATGCACTAACACAATTTGCACTTCATGGCGTTTAGTTAAAAGGTGGATCAGGATAGACGCAGGTGTCTGTCCCTTCACAGACGGCCTCTCATGGTGAGGTAGCAGCACTATGAAGGAAGTTAACTGCTGTTATCCAATGGAGGGGTTCAGCATCACGGTGGCGAGATGTTAACTACCTCACCTAGTATGCAGGTCGTGGGTTCGATCCCGACCCTAAAGCTCTCCCCGTGGTCGCGTGGATTTATTTTACTCCGGGACTTCTGGTTTTTCCCTCCACATTGAGAAATATGCGTCTAGATTAATCAGATTATTTTGCTGCTATAAATTTCCGCATAAGCCACTTCGTTGTATGTATGTACGTGCGTAGCCAACCATGCCAATCGGAGGTGCCGGGGGAATGACAAGCAACTAAAAACACACAAAAATGGAAGCTGAGCTATCATTTGTGGCCACGACGCTCCTGAAAAAGAGCTATATAGCTCGGTGGGCCTTAGCTGGTAAAATAAAACCAGCTCATAGTTTTTATTTTTATTTTAATAGCTCTGCCAAAAGGGTGCTGCATTTAATCCGCTGCCATGACAGCCGCAATGGGAATACGTAAGTCGGACGAAAGCGTAAACAAGCGTTGGCCCGCTGTGCTTGTTAATTTCGTGCGTGCGCCCGTGGCCTCTCACCTCCTGTTCTCGCTGGAAGATCACGACGCGGCCACCCTTGTCTCCCGTCGCAAGGAGATCTCCCGTGTGGTTGAACTCTACTGTGGAGATTATGTCCGCTGTGGGCCACACAACACGGGAAGCAGAAAAACAAACGCAGCACCGTCAACACCTGTGCACAGTCACATGAACACCCCTCCTCCCCCCACAAAGACAAAGATCCCCCGTATACCCTTAACAGACTTTCGGGGCAAGTGCTGTTAAGCGAGCACCTATGAAGGCCGGAACAGCACACGAGGGGGTGGGGTGGCCAGCACCACGCCCTGCCGCCATTTTCTCCCTGGTGTTGATGTCTACACATCGCACCGGGTACTCATTTGAGGCCGAGTCGACCTCGGGGAGGCCCAGGACTGGTGCCGATAATCGCCACTGGTGTTGGCCATGAGTGGAAATCGAATTCAGGTTGCTGGGTTCGAAACGCAGCGTAGCGCTAACCACTACACTACCCCCCACTCGCACACCCACCCATTCACTCTCTCCACAAGCCACACGTTCCATGAAATATAAAACTGAGATTACATACGATTGCCATCAATATCATCACGAGACAGGCTATATAGCCTACTGGCAAAGTGCATTCACTCATGCAGCTGGCACAGATGACAGTTCCCACTGCTGAATGGAAACCTATATGGAAAATCAGCAACGTGTGCGCTCTGCTAGAACAAATAATATTTGAGGCCCCATGGCATGATTCTTCCGAGTTGGTTATTGTGTATTCCTGTCACAGCCCGAGTTAGAGGTGGTGAAAATCAGCCACGATTTTGTAGAAACAATAAAATGCAGAGCTTGTCCGAAATAAACACGACAAAAAAGGATCGTAATTTGACCAAACACCAAGTACTTTACATCTTAAAATGAAAGTATTACAATAACTTAAAGCTTTCGCGACTGCAGGAATTCATATTCTTGGGTATTTTGGTAGTCACCGTAGATAGGTTCAAAGAAAAGAACAAAAAAAACTACGACGTTTCGATCGCAACACAAGCGGTCGTCTTCGGGAAAAGGGAGGTTTAGCTTCCAAGGCAAACTGTTTATAAGGGGTTTGAAATGGGCGTAGACCAAATTGTCAGCAGCCAATGATAATGTAAGTGGTGGGCAGTCCAATCCTATGGTGGTTGGTTTTCCACCAATCAAAGGGCTGCCAGGTGAAAATGAGCATGTTAATGAGAAATTAGCATTTTTCGATTTAAAGCTTTCGTGACTGCAATGATTCATCTTCTTTCGTTCTTTTCGGTAAAGTCACGTAGAATGAGAATAAAATAATAAATTGATAAAATAAAATAACACAATAATAATGAGAATATTATAATAATAATGAGAATATTATTGTGTTATTTTATTTTATCAATTTATTATTTTATTCTCATTCTACGTGACTTTACCGAAAGAACCAAAGAAGAAATGAGCATGTCAATGGCAGATCGCAGAGCCGCAACGCACGGGTCGGCGCGCGAAGGGGCTGTGCGAGTGTGAATCCTGTGAAAGCGCAAGTTTGAAATGGGAGTAAAGCACAACTAACATCGGAAGGTGGTACACAATGGGAACATCATCGCCAGTTATGACTTAAACTGGTTGATAACGTCCTTCCAATGATTGTTCAGTTTGTACCCATCTTCACGGTTGAAATTGTGTCTGTGTCTATATATATATGGATGGCTTCATTAACGAATCTTTGTTGATAGCCAGTGGGCTTGCAAAGTACCTTCGTCCTAGAGAAATACATTTTGTGTGAGCCCACCGCATGAAAACAATGATCAGCCACGGCCGAGGTATTGGTCCTACCGTGTTTCAGATCTGCCTAACACGGTCCGAGACATGTCGCTTAGTTTCCCCAATGTAACTAATGCCGCAGACACAGCCTTAGTTTGTAGACGCCGGGGTATGTGTCTGAGGCAGTGACTTTACCGAAAGACCCAAAGGGCATGAAGACCAAAGAATATTACAATAACGTTTCACAGCGATGTCATTTAACTCTTCACGATAGGATTCAGAACTATCGAAAGCATTCCACACTGTTGTGGGTTTTCCCAGTCGTTAGCTACGTGGTCACGGTGCCTCCCGAGGGGATTTGTCCTCCACACCGCCGTGAGTGACAGAAATCCGTGTCGCGTATATAACGTTTGCGTTGTTCATGACGGGTATCCAGTGCAAGCGGGCGCAGCAAACGCACATGTGGCAGTCAGTCCGCAACAGATGCTGGCAAACACCGAGACGACAGCCCTTTGAGGTCGAAACCCAGAGGCATCTCAAACAATGCATCTTAATTGCCCATTTAAGATGTTGTCAAGCTGCATGCAGAGCAGGGGGATTTCACGTAACCTGATTTGTTGTTGCTGTTGATTCTTTTCAAGCAGTCAGAATGCAAGCGCCACACTGCGACTGTATTAACGCAGTCACACGGAAGCGCAGCGGACAATCTTTCCGGTTTTAATCGACAACGCGGGTTTCACATCCAAGTTACTCGCACGCCCAATAGCATTGGTGGCAGCGGCGACGGCAGCACTCGGCGTTCGCCACGAAGTGGTGGTGGATGATGCTGTCGCGGTGCTAGCGCCAGGCAAGGTGAATTCTCGAGCCCTGCGTTTGGGAGGCAAGAGGCTCGCCAAGACTGAGATCGCAGAGGGCCAGGCCAGAGGCGGGTGCCGTGGGTTTTTTCAGGTGATGCGAGAGACCAGCAAATGTGTTGATCTGAGCGTTCTATTGTCGTCATAAAAACAACGGAAAGTGTCGCAAATCTCCAATGACTAAACTAAACAAGGAGGAATGAATGAGGGTGTTGAGAAAGGGATATAAAAATTAAATGATTTTGCGATGGTACATTAGTTTTATAAAGCGCCCCCGCTCTAAAATATATTTGAAAGATAAATTAACCGGACTGTAAATAGTTTATTATCAATAACAATGATGAAAAAATAAAGCTTCAACAATAAAATCTGACCGTAACGTCATCTGCCGATTTCATAAATGATCGATCGATTGACTTGGGAACGCACAGCTGCACCGTGGTTATTTTCTGCAAATATTTTGGTCAAGGTTGAACGAGTTGTTGCGAATCACGCTCTAAAGGTTGACACGAAGCAGTGCTTTGTTTCGTGCGCTGCATCTGCAGCGGCCTCCATTCGGTGCTCGGCTCAAAATAGAAAATGTCAGCAAATATAAAGCAGGTTTCCCTACGAGGCTGACATTTAAAATCTACATCATGAAAATTCTTCATTTTTACGCTGTGATGCTGCAATATGTTTTTTTTCTATTTGCATAGCTGACCTTTGGGGTAAATAGAATGATATTGGGTTTTTTTTTCAGTATTAAAAAATAGTTGACAACTATTACAATTATCTTGAGGCTATGAATGCCAATTTTTTTCCCGAACATTTTAAAATACAAACTTTGTTATTGACGGTTTGACAGAAAGATGTAAAAAAAAAAAACACGCACCCATCATGGAAGCGTAAGATCGCCGAAAGTAATTTCACAAAAACATTCCAGAGAAAGATACTTTTTTCAGTTACGGGCACTGTCAAACTGTTCCAGCAAAAACGATGACGAGTCACAGTGACAAAGTGCCTCTTTGCAGAGCATGACCAAGGCCGTCCGGCGGTGCCGGGTTGAAACGGCCGGTTGCAGTAACACCACCAAGCGGGTCAATGGCCGTCACCTTTCAGGTGGGTGAGCGGTGACTGCCTTCACGCGGCCCACTATTAAGTGACTCTAAACTCCAACGCCAACTCACGCCGTCACATCGGCCGAACAGCAAATTCGTTGCAATATTTCAGATCTGTTCCGAAAAGCGACGCTCTGCCGACAGTTTCCAAAACGAACATCTACAACTTCCACCACGTGCAATGCGAAGAGTGCTTATCTACCTAAAAAATATATTGCAGAAGAAAAATAACGAATTCTGAATGTTACATTTTTAAAGATGGCCATTTTCGTGGCTCTGCTCTGAACATTCCCTCTACCCCGCCCTCACTCGCCCTCACCCCCCGCCCCTTGCGATGAGACAGCCAGGTCTGGTACCCAAGCACGGCTGGGAGGAATCGCGGGCTGCTGCAGCGCCAGGCCTGGAGGGGTGGAGCGTTCGCCATCAATCAGCCCGGCGGCAGATGCCATCACGGAGTCACTGGCAACAAAAAAAAAATCGGTCTGCTCCCTCCACAAATTGCGCCTCTCCCATGGCGCCTGCTTTTACGACTCCGCGCGGAAAATGGGAACATCGCGATGATTGAAAGCGAGTTCCAAGCGCAGAACCCAGAGGTTCAACCCCATCTCGTATTCTCCAGGAAGCCAAAGCACAGCCCTCAGCATGTCTCTCTTACTTGTAAAACTTTGCGCCTATTACAGCTATACAGCCCACAAGCAGAGCCTTGCGTCCCGGGAAAACCACGAGACAATTTCCCGCGGCGGTCCGGTGTTGGAGAAATATGGTGGATGGAAACTTAAAAAAGGAAAAAAATATCTACATATCAACACAACGATTGTACGTACGTGTGATTTTACCATCTCCCAATCAAATTTCACTTTAAAGATCACATGACCAATCAGTATTTACAATCTATTAATACGGTCAAACTAGTTCAGTTAAACCGAGGTGCATTTTGTTTTAATTGAGCAACAGCTGCCACCACTCGTATGCGTAGCCTTGGGACCATGTTGAATGTGCAGATGGACGCACGCCATCACCTCACAAACACCGCAACGTACAGCAAAACTCGCATCCCTGTCCTCTGCTCCAGAGTGTGCGAGCGATTAGTTCGACTACAGTGCACGTGCTCACGAAAATCTTTCAGTTTACTTTACGTCAAATAAATAACTGTCGTACGAGCGCTTTGTTTTGCACGCGCATATGACCAAGACAGCTTTTGCATACGTATAGCATTGTTCACACTGCTCGTTCTGCGCACGTGTATCTGGTAAAGCATTCTCTCCCGCATTATGTCCACGAGGCTCTGCTTGCAGTAAAGTGGAAAGGTGAAGACAGAGAGACAGAGATGTCATGCTGATATGCACCCTCGACATTTGAGCCAAACCTTCGCATTGTTTCAACGTAACTCGATCAACAGAGAATGAGTTGAATGAACGGAGTTTGCTGGGATTAAGACGCTCATAAGGGTGGTGGTGGTGGTGGGCAAGAGTGAGACATTTAAGAAAGGCGCAAATAAATGTTTACATACACAATAATTACACTGCCCATGTAAATCTGGCTCATTTCAAGGATGGCTGCAATTCTGAACGATCCATCGCCCCTGCCAATCGCACAAATGGAGAAGTGGTAAAGGGCCCATCGTGGGGACAGACGTTTTAAATTATTAATACAAACGGCTCCTCCAACGCACGAGGAAAAAGGATCAAGAAAGCAAATCAACAAATCTATTGTCAAGTCTGCATGTGAAACCCCGCACAGCATATGACGCTACTTGATTTCACAGCTGCGAAATGCTTCGGTGACCCAAGCGATCCGACGCTGTGCACGCGCGTACGAGCCAGGGATCACGTGCACGAACACACGCAACGTACATGCCAGCGCGCAACCAAATCGCACAAATACGAGACGGATACGTCATGTGCTTGACCGAAGGTGCAGAGGCGATGCTGCGATACGACGCTGGGAAATTGTGCTGGGATGCCCACTGCCCTTTGCGAAATGCGTGCGCGCGTCCTGCGTCACTGTCACGAGTACCGCATCGCGTCCTCCATCTTGTTTAAAAAAGGAACGGCAGACTTTTTGCGCAAATTGGAAAGGTTCTTTTTTTGGTTCAGCATGAAGAAAAAAACACGGCGAGCTGCACGACCGTTGCAGCAGCAATCTGTCAAGGCTGAGCGCAACCCACTCGCGCACTTACGCACGGAGCGGGACATGGAGATGTACTGACAAAAATAACGAAAGGGGGGTGGGGGGAGGGCGGGTGCACGGGTTACTCGCCCCCTGTCAGAAGATGGGTTTACACTCCACCCCCCCACCTCGACCACTCCTCGTGGATTATCTAGCCCCCCCCCATCACCCCCAAGACGAGCGGAGGAGCCTGCGGTGCAGAGACGTCGTCGACACAATGTGTGGCATCACGGAAAGGACACACGCTTCGCGTGCAACCCGAGGGATGCGGGTGGGCGGGCAGGCGGGCGGGCGGGCGGTCTGCAGGAGAAGGCAACAGAACGACAGGTTCTCTGCTTTCTTCGGTGGATATCGATTACTCTCGCTAACTGTGCATGAAAAGATCTGCTAGAAAAACAACATTCATAATACGCCTGTAAGTGTTGTATTAATAGAATAGGGACTACGTGTATGTGTGTGTATATAATGTATGAATGGGGAGTGGTAGTGTAGCGGTTAGCGCTACGCTGCGCTATGAACCCAGCAACCCGGGTTCGATTCTCACTCATGGCCAACACCAGTGACGATTATCTGCACCGGTCCTGGGTCTCCCCTAGGTCGACTCAGCCTCAAGTGAGTACCTGGTGCGGTGTGTAAACATCGCCACTGGGGAGACAAAGGCGGTCGGGCGTGGTGCTGGCCACCCACCCCCTCGTGTACCGTTCCGGCCTTCATAGGTATTCGCTAACAGCACTTGCACCCTACAGTCTGTTAAGGCTATACGGGCGATCTTTGTCTTTCTTATGTATGAAGACAAAGATTCCCCCGTATAGCCTTAACATACTTTTTGGGGCAAGTGCTGTTAGCGAGAACCTGTGAGGACCGGCACGGTACACGAGTGGGTGGGTGTCCAGCACCACGCCCGACCGCCTTTGCCTCCCTCGTGGCGATGTTTACACATCGCACCAGGTACTCATTTGAGGCTGAGCCTACCTACGGGAGGGTCCTGGACCTGGTCCAGATTATTGTCACTGGTGTTGGCCGTGAGCGGAATTGAACTCGGGTCGCCAGTTTCATAGCCCAGCGCGCTTACCGTGGACACTATATACACCGACAATGTGTACTTAAGCTGCATTCAGAACACGTGCTGTTGGTCCACTGTCCACAATAACGCTTTACTTAAATCTTGATCTGCAAAGTTGTAACCCGGCACAAATATATTTTTCTTATGAATATGAATTATTCACGGACTTTGAAAAATATCCCGCTGTCCTTGGGATATGCATTACTGCCTATGTATAAAATATAATCGTATAGCTTGCAAAAGAAATGTGGTTGGTCTGAACTCTTGATCTATTCCTGTTTCACCTCGGAAGGAGCTGCATGAAGAGCTAGCTCACAGCCACCGGAAGGCATTTGCGTCAAGTGGCACTGCAGGTAGTGGACGCCTTCTTAAAGAGTACATCTGCACTGTGTGCAATTTCACTGTCGTCATTAACAACAACAAAAAGCAAAATGGCAAAATTGTCAGCGACTACATTTTACTTGTACGGATGTGAACGGCGGATATTTAAACGGACCTCCAAAAGGGTCAATTTTCCATCACTCCACATCAGCTCTCTGCGGACGGGAACGGCGACTAGCGAGAGCAAATCGCGTTCACTCGCTCTGCAGACTCTCAACCCTAAGCGAGCTTCCCCCCCCCCCCCCACCGAACACGGTGTCTCGGAAAGTGGACTCGCCCAAGTGCAGTAATTGGTCTGCCTGGGATTGCCGGGTAAAGGGTGTCAAAGCCCTGGGGCTCGGCTCCGTGGCAGGGGTTGGGTTGGGGCGGAGTTGGTGGTGCAACGCGAGGCCACACAGGGCGTTGTTTATTTGGAGGTTTGCAGCAGTTTGATGGGTTTCGGACCTGCAGAGGGACCTTAGCTGGGTGCGTAGGAGAGCAAAACAATTTTCACCTTTACAATGTACGCTCATGCAGAAAACTACTTACAGTACTTTAATGTGATTTGAAATATTTACACAATGTATAAGTCTCCAAAATGTTATTATTTCACACAATTCACAGTGTGATGTTTGGTCAAATACTTTAAAAAATGTTTGAATTGTAGGAAGAAACTGGATTACAGAGAAAACACACACATGAATCCACATCCAGCCTGTGGCTACTGATAACAGTGTTTGTATTGGTTCTGCCCCATAAAATCCATACATACGCGGCACAATAATTTGCAAGTGAGGATCCCACTGCAGCTTTCTACGATGAGTGCGAAGAGTACAACACTTGCACGAGTCTGTAACATTGTAGGTTTTAAATAAAAGTCGTAGGGCCACCCTTCCAAAGCACAGATCATATTCGTTGGAAGGTCCCGAGCAGGCAGTGGAAATTACACATTCCAGCGACGAGGTCAGTACATCTATTGGACAACCACTGCGATCATCCCTGAGACTGACACTCATTACCGCACCTCCAATTAGCACCGTTGGCGTTCACAGCCTGAAGGGTCGTGAGCGACAGGTTATTTACCTTCAATCAATCAAACTTGATTTCTATAGCACTATGCGTGCAAAAAAATGCAATACATAATGCGTTACAGGCATGAACAATAACGGTGAAATTGTAGGCAAAATAAAATCACGTTGTTACTAATTTCTAGCAAAGACATAATAAAAATAGCACATTAAGAAAATCCTAATAGAAAGCAAGTTAAAAAAAGTTAGTTTTTAGATGTACAGTGAGGGAAACAAGTATTTTATCCCCTGCTTATTTTGTACGTTTGCCCACTGACAAAGAAATGATCAGTCTATAATTTTAATGGTAGGCTTATTTGAACAGTGAGAGACAGAATAACAAAACAATCCAGAAAAACGCATGTCAAAAATGTTATAAATTGACTTGTATTTTAATGAGGGAAATAAGTATTTGACCCCCTCTCAATCAGAACGATTTCTGGCTCCCAGGTGTCTTTTCTACAGGTAACGAGCTGAGATTAGGAGCACACTCTTAAAGGGAGTGCCCCTAATCTCAGCTTGTTACCTGTATAAAAGACACCTGTCCACAGAAGAAATAAATCAATAAATCAGATTACAAACTCTCCACCATGGCCAAGACCAAAGAGCTCTCCAAGGATGTCAGGGACAAGATTGTAGACCTACACAAGGCTGGAATGGGCTACAAGGCCATTGCCAAGCAGCTTGGTGAGAAGGTGACAACAGTTGGTGTGATAATTCGCAAATAGAAGAAACACAAAAGAAATGTCAATCTCCCTCGGCCTGGGGCTCCATGCAAGATCTCACCTCGTGGAGTTGCAATGATCATGAGAACGGTGAGGAATCAGCCCAGAACTACACGTGAGGATCTTGTCAATGATCTCAAGGCAGCTGGGACCATAGTTACCAAGAAAACTATTGGTAACACACTACGCCGTGAAGGACTGAAATCTTGCAGCGCCCGCAAGGTCCCTCTGCTCAAGAAAACACATATACATGCCCGTCTGAAGTTTGCCAATGAACATCTGAATGATTCAGAGGAAAACTGGGTGAAAGTGTTGTGGTCAAATGAGACCAAAATGGAGCTCTTTGGCATCAACTCAACTCGCCGTGTTTGGAGGGGGAGGAATGCTGCCTATGGCCCCAAGAACACCATCCCCACCGTCAAACATGGAGGTGGAAACATTATGCTTTGGGGGTGTTTTTCTGCTAAGGGGACAGGACAACTTTACCGCATCAAAGGGACAATGGACGGGGCCATGTACCGTCAAATCTTGGGTGAGAACCTCCTTCCCTCAGCCAGGGCATTGAAAATGGGTCGTGGATGGGTATTCCAACATGACAATGACCCAAAACACACGGCCAAGGCAACAAAGGAGTGGCTCAAGAAGAATCACATTAAGGTCCTGGAGTGGCCTAGCCAGTCTCCAGATCTTAATCCCATAGAAAATCTGTGGAGGGAGCTGAAGGTTCGAGTTGCCAAACGTCAGCCTCGAAACCTTAATAACTTGGAGAAGATCTGCAAAGAGGAGTGGGACAAAATCCCTCCTAAGATGTATGCAAACCTGGTGGCCAACTACAAGAAACGTCTGACCTCTGTGATTGTCAACAAGGTTTTTGCCACCAAGTATTAATTCATGTTTTGCAGAGGGGTCAAATACTTTTTTCCCTCATTAAAATGCACACTAATTTATAACATTTTTGACATGCGTTTTTCTGGATTTTGTTGTTGTTATTCTGTCTCTCAGTGTTCAAATAAAAATACCATTAAAATTATAGACTGATCATTTCTTTGTCAGTGGGCAAACGTACAAGATCAGCAGGGGATCAAATACCTTTTTCCCTCACTGTATTTTAAAAGTGCTCAATGATTCTGAAGCCCTCAGATCCCCTGGCAGGCTGTTCCCACAGGCGAGGACTGTAAACACTTCATTGGGGAGAATAAAAAGCCCACAAAGTATGAATTGCCCCCTTTTGATAGACTACACCCATCTGCGTTCGCCTCATGTCGCGTAGGAGCAGTGGGTACTGGAGTCCCCAAAGCTAAAGCACTAAAAGGGGCAAAGTGCTCTCAGATGCCGGGGCATTTAAGCAAGCGCCCTCTAAACGCGCATCCTCAACCTCGCACCGCGTTCGTACCTTCCCGCATCGTTTCCGGAAGTGCATCTGCTCACGGCAACAATCCATGACGATAATAATATCCACGGCAGACCAGACACGCGCGGTGGGGTCTTATGCCACATCTGCTGCACGCGTGACCTTGCAACGACGGCAAGCTTAGGGCCCGGCGCCATCTGCTCGCCATTTCCCAGCGACCCGCTCGCGACGGGCGCTCCCGCCACGACTCACCGGAGGCGGCGCACATGCGGGAGTCAGTAAAAAAATGTGTTCCCAAGCACCGGATCGGCCGGCCGTACTGAAATTTAAAAAAAAAATCGATTCTGAGCGCAGCCATCGATTCGAGAAATCCAGAGGAGGTTTCTTGAAGGCTGGTGCACCTCCGATCAGCACGGTTGGGTACGCACGGTGTGAAAGTTCAACGTATATGTACGTATGGCACTGAGGGTGGTCACGATCAGCACGGTTGGCTACGTACGGTGCCAAAGAAGTTCAACATAAGCTTCGATTTAAAGCTTTCGTGACTGCAGGCAATCATATTCTTGGTTCTTTTGGTAAAGTCACGTAGAAGGGAAATAATAAAATCATAAAAATAGAACAAGAAAATTATCACGGCGTTTCGATTGCAGCACAAGCAATCATCATCATCAGGTGTGAAAACCACAGCAATCTAAACGTCGTGAGAATTTTATTGTTTTATTTTTATCATTTCCCTTCTACGTGACTTACCGAAAGAACCAAGAATATAAGTCCAACATGCATACGGCGCAGAGGGTGGTCAAAAACGTCTCCATATCGAGACATTAAAATGTACGCAAGAGGATTTTTTTTTTAAATAACACTGGCGAGTGTTGGAGCAGTACCCGTGTATCCGCCGGTCGTCCCAAGCGAGCGGTGGACAATTGCACATCCTTCCGACTGGACTCGCTACGGCTACCGCTGCTCGTCCGCACTAATTGGTGTCGCGTCGCCACGTGACGCTCACTTCACTGCCCTCCGGGAGAAACGCTGCGGGGGGAGGGGAGTGAGCCGAGCCGAGCCGACCCTGACCGAGATTTGAACCCATTTTATCACAGCTGGGAACAACTGTTGATTTGCCAAACAGGCAATCTGAAATTAACACTGTACACACAGATGACCAAATCAGCCGGAATCCACCCGATCTTGTCAGCTGTAGGGAGCTAAATAGGGTTGAGCCTGGATCGAGCTTGGATGGGTGACCACGATGCGCAGGAGGTTGTTACAGGCTGTGGGGCTAAGTGGTGGGCAAGTAGAGGGCACTGCGGTAAAATCCATGGTTGTACTGTATTTCTATGCTTCTGCATCTATGCTTCCCACCTTGAACAACCCACACTGATCAGCGGGGTAAAGTGTACGTCATGGGTCGGCCCTCATTCAGCAATGGAATGACATGTACATTTTCGATTATGGGGTTTGAATGAAAAGGCAGTGATTAGGCTCAGGGTACGAATACAATGGCACTGTTGAAGCGACCAGACAGTGTGCCACCAAGAGTATGAATTCAAAATCTGGGTTACAATGCCACTGGTGAATGTTGATCAATCTCTACAGGACAGATAAATCAGTGCAGAAACTACCATCCCACAGCATCTGTCATAAGCCATATCAAAGACTGCATTCAGAAGAAGCTTCAACTATCCCACATTTCGCACAACACATCTCACGGAAAAAAAAAAACGGATTGCGTCATTTTAATGCAATAAATCATTGACAAATCGTGTTCGGTGAAACGGGCCAGGGAGACAGCTTTGCCGCGGTTTGCTCATTTACCGGGGAGCGGTGCCGCAGTGCCGCGTTGCCAAGAGCCAAAACCAATTGGACGCACGGGGCTTGGCCGGAATGAATCTCGGCAACAAACAGAGGCACGGTGTCATGTGACGGGCGAGGGCTAGCGGTGTCGCCCGCACCCTCGAATATTTAGAATCGACGTGCGTTTGAGGGTTTTTGTCTGCTGCTATAGATGTCCACGCGATGACGATGACAAGCCACTTCGTTGAGCTATCATTTGTGGCCAGGTCGCTTCTGAAATAGAGCTGTATAAGCTCATTAGGCCATACCTGGTAAAAAAAAAAACAACTACTCTATAAAACTATTTTTATATTTTACCAGGTAAGGCCTACTGACCTATATAGCTTTTTAAGAAGCGACCTGGCCACAAATGATAGCAAGGAAGTGGCGCATCATTATTGAAATTTATAGCAGCCAAATACTCTAAACGCGTGAAAATGATTCTAAACGTGGCCTGAAAAACCAGAGGACCTGGAGACAAATCCACGCAACCATGGGCAGAGAGAAACACAAAAACTGCAAATATACCAGCAGGCGTCAGTGGTCGAGATAGAACCCACGAACCTCCTGCATACCAGGCAAGAGAGTTAACATCTCTGAGCCACCGTAGTTCGTCGTCAGTTAATAGTATCGGTGCCGAGGCTTGACCACACAGTGGAAGCCCGGGTCTCCATGCTCCGATGATTCAGTGACAAAAATGTAAATCCTGATCCAGCCCACCCAGCCTGCTCCTGCCTCATCCCCCTCTATCACCCCCCCCCCCCCTACAACTGCTTTGCTCACTTCTCCCTCCCACCCCCAACATGGCTCATCTACTCACGGGTTTAATATCCGAGCCATAGGAACGGAACTGCAAAACAGCTCTGCTTGCTAGCTGGTGAGCTGTGCTTCGTTGTCAAAGCTTCTCCAAGGGCTTTACGTCCCAAAATGATGAGGATGATAAATTCTGCAGATGGAATGGATTAAAAATGTTACATCTGGAAAAGTGATTATTTTACTAGTGGCATTGGTGAAGAGAATACGGAGTAATAATAATGTTTATTCTATGGGTCTTTCAGGTGAAGCCATGTAGAGAGAAAAATAATAAAAAAATATCACGACGAAATCGTCTTCAATCACCTGAAGACGGTTGCTTGTGTTGCGATAGAAACGTCGTTATCTTTTTCTTATTTTTCTATCTACGTGGCTTTACCGAAAGACCCAAAGAATATGTATTCCCGCAGTCACGAAAGCTTTAAGTCAATAATAATGTTACGTATGCATGTTATATGGATCGTATATAACGCTTGAAAAAAGCTAAGACCATAAAGTTTAACATCGTCAAAATCTCATTTTGTATTTGATTTGTTAACCTTCTTACAACCATATTAACATGACCTCGACTATAAAAAAATACATTTGGCTGTATAAAACCAGCAGCTAGTGGACGTAAGTGATTGGATTTTGAATCTGACGATCCCTGGCCATTTACTTTTGGTGGAAAGTTAAAGCCACTCCATCCCACGAATATCCCCCATTAGGATGGAAAGTGTTGGAGGCCATGGCTAAAATGTCCATTAGCACATGCTACGAAAAAAATATATGTGCCACATACCATCGGGACAAAGTCCCACAGTACACAGGCGAGTGCACAGGCCCTACTAAGTGTTCTGTAAATATTTCATTCTCAGAAAGTGAAGGTAAATAAATGACCGTGTCAAAACCAGTGATGTCATATTTTCAAACCCATGGTGGCATCCTTGATTTTACAACATTTCCGAATATAGCAAAGGGGACAAATTTCAGTCCATTCAATGATGAACACGCAAGAAAACAACATTAAATGTAGTTAATTACTTCACGTGGCCTCTTGCAGCTGAGGTTAGCACTTATAAATGCGTCACATGATCGAGGTGGCAATCCGCGTCGTATACGGGGGAAGATAAATAAATAATTTAAATTTGTGCTTTTTTTATTTTACTAGGTAAGGCCCACTTAGCTCCAGAGGTATTTTTCAGAAGTGACCCGGCCACAAATGATAGCTCAACGTAGCTTTGGAACTTTGAGGTTGGCTTGCTTTGTCCCCATCTTCTGACATTGGCTCAGTCGTCGTATTTTTGGCAGTTTCTCTCTTGCAGTTCTGCATCAAAAGCCGCCACACAATTGAAACCGTTGGGTTTCACAGCAGCAGAATGATGATGGGGGGAGTTTTCGCTATTTGTGTATTGTCGGGGGGGGGGGATGGGGGAGCGCAGTGGCACCGCAGGCCTTGCAAATGAAGAACAATGTTTGTAAAGGAGTTGACGTTGACACGTGACCCACCAAGCCAAAGGACATCAATACGATGGTTTCAAGGCCCCGCGACACAAAGTCGTCGTGTGCCTCCCCCCTCACCGCCAGTTTTAAATTTGGAGTCCGAATTCTCAATTGGAAAATTAGCCACAACTAAGTTTATGGAGATTTTTCAATTAGTCATTAGTGGCGAATCTCATTAAGTCACACACCTTGAATTATTGAAGGACATTTAACTACAAAAGCACTTTGAAAATCGATGCTCGATAGAGACTGACTTAAAACCCAACCTCACAATTGTCTCCATTTCCAATTATTTCATTTTTCCTCCCTCGATTTGAAGCCAACATGAAGCATTCGGCCATTTCATTTAACAACTTCCAAGCAGAACAAGCAAGATATGGTAAAAATGAATAAAGGATATTCATGAAGGATGAGAGTTGGGGAGTGGGGGGGCATGTAGAGTGGGTAAAAGAGCTTCCAGGAGGAGCAGATGGATGTGGAGACGGCAGGGGAGGCTTAGGGTGACATGAAGGGATCCCACGAAATCAAAGTGATGTGGGTATTTTAGGCCCGCGAAAGAAATAGGTTGAAATCTGCAGAAGCAATCATTTTGCACAATATTTGAACATTTAAACTCTGGATCATTATGGACGCATGTGTGTTTCAAGCCAAAATGAGGCAGCATTTGCTGAGATTCTGGAATCAAATCATGGGGCTCTCAGCAGAGAAAAACAACGTTCCAACTCTTTCAGATGCGTCACTAAAGAACGTGCGGTTAATAAAACAATGAAAGTTGTTTTGTATTTAATTGTGGCACGCCTCATCTTATATAAATAGGTTTGACCATTTCTGGCAATGAAACAGTTGTGTTAAGATGTTAAAACACCAAACTGAAACCTTTTGCAAGGAATCATGTCTGCATTAAGCACATATACTTGTGGTAAACATACAAACAAACAAAAACATGCTACTGGCATAGGAGGTCCCATGATGTAACGCCTAATTTTCTCGCACTTAGCTGGCAGAGGGCACGCTCATCTGTGCCGCTGAAGAGCATGGATCTAATGGTTAAGGAAGATGATCCCCTGAGTGATATCCCAATAATAAAGGGTGCTGCTATGTGCCTTCTAAGTTGTTCAAAATATGATTTGTGAATCTGCTTCAAGAACAGTTTTGCCGCGTGCATGTGTGCGTGTGTGTAAATCCCATTAAGGCAGCTGGGATATCATTGGCGAAACAATGGTCTCGCACTAAACCGTCAAGATAGAGCACAACAGCGGTGGCTCCTCGACTAAAATTCACACCCAATGAGGTTCTGCAAATTCCAAATTTCCTTAAATAAACACAACCGCATGGAGTTAAGCGGGTGGCTTCTCAGCATGTCCACCAATGCTGGTCCACCAGCTGATGAGGCATTTGCAGTGACGTGCAAACACCTCACGGGATGCTACTGTTATTTTGTTTACGCGATTCATTAGAATACTTTTACCTGTTAAGTGAAAACAAACCGCTGGCTTGTGATGAGTGTCTTACCGAGAGGCTGGCCTTTAAGTGCAATGCCATTTTATGTGTGAAGAGAACACATTTTCTCACGTATAAAAACAAACAATGCTCACAATCGAACTGTATGAAGGGATTAACAATGTTTTAAACGTACATCACAGTTGAGTTAACTTTGATGTGACTTGAACGGAAGCGCTGTCGTCCCGACAGTTCCGTTCCTTCACCTGAAGAAGGCTACTTGTGTTGTGGCCGAAACGTCGTGAGAATTTTATTTTATTATGTTTTATTTTTATTATTTTATTTCCATTCTACGTGACTTTACCGAAAGAACCAAGAAGACGAGGTTAAGTTGTTTTAATTAACGTTGTGGCAGGGTAGGCATGCCAATGATGACGTGGTGAAGGGGGTAGTTACAAAAAATGTAAACTATCAACGACTTGGAAGTGGCCTGAATGCTTTGACTTCTAAGCATCTTTGAATACAATGTCCTGGAATCTTGACACTTCTCACGTGCAGCCAGTGAGGAAGTAGTAGCTGGCGTTAGGCAAGTTTGTGGCTGGGTACACACATTACTGCAGCTAGTTACACACACACACAATGTTTCTTATGGCAAGAGGCTTAACTCCAAGTAACCTGTACCGATACACCACCGGGTGGTGTATCGGTACAGGTTCGGCTTACCGTGAAGACAACGTCTGGACGAGCCGATTCCCACAGCGTTGCTTGATAATTTCTTGGGGGCAAATACCGAGTCGGCCGTCTGCTGTCTACTCAGTAACAGATGTCACAGAGCCTGTCATGTACAAAGTCCACGTGGTCTCAAATACAATACCAGTATAACTATTTATTAAAGAAAAAAACCGCATGGCTGAATATGCCATTCCACGTTGTTAAATAAAGGACAATGGTGGACTGCGTTACCCATTTTCACATTCAGGCCTACGTGCAGGTGCTCAGGCTTGATAATCAGGGTCATTAAAAACCTGAATCCCCGCCTCTTATCGGGTGGAAAACATCTTTGCAGTTGAATTACTGGATGGCCCAAAATGCATTCTGCCATTCGTGTCCCATTTTCTTATTTGAATCAATCTTTACTTTCACATATTCATTAACGTAGAGCTCGGGGAAATATGGTCAACGCAAATTATCTACACATTTACAGAGTTAAGCAAAGATAGGAACATTGGCGATGGTCTGTTAAATTAAAATATTACGAAGAATGTAATAATGATTGATCGATTAAAATGGATTCTTATGCTCACACCACGTGTCTTGAGTCGTGGAGGAGCAATTATTTATGACGTGCAAATTGCACACAAATTGTATGGTCTCACATTGAGGCTAATGAGAGGGAAGCAAAACTGGACGGCGGGGACAAAAACCCAGACGGTCAAAGCAGACGTGACGACGACTGTAAGAGCAAGGAAGTAGGATTCTTGAATCGAATCAAGATCCTTAAATCAAGCCACTGGAAACGAACGTTCCACGTCTTGACACGTAATGGCATAATGGTCAAAGGGGGTGGAAGTTTTAAAAATTTCAGATGAGCATGAATTGTTTATACTTTCAAGGACTAATACAGTCTGGCAGAACAAATCCGTATATCAAACACCTGAAAAGTTAAAAACTTCCACCCCGCTGCGACCATTATGCAACAACGTGTGGGGCTAAGGCAATCCAAACTGCTGAGGAATTCGACGAACCGCCAACATGGTTTGCATTTTCGACGTTCTACAACACACAGAAACTCGTAACAGTTGTTTTGCCGGATAGCATAGCTTTCTTTTAATTAAAGGATAATGGCCGATGTTATTCAAGTTTTTTTTATTTAATACATTTGCATTGTAATGATTATGAGGTATGCAACAATATGCCCCCCCCCCCCAAACCCCGTGATACAACCAACGCACTGTCATTTGGTTTCATGATTCAAATCAATTGTTATTGTGTGAATACAGCGTCGCCTGCGGCTTCAGAAGGGAAATGTGAACAAACACACAACATTCCCGAGTATAAATTAATGCATTCTTGCACGTATGTATATTGAACTTCTTTCGCACCGTACGTAGCCAACCGTGCTCATCGGAGGTCCGGAAAATTGGAGGTGCGTGCAATCAATTCTTGAAAGCACAGGGCGCGAGCCTACAAATCGATTTTAATCAACAAATGTTTGTTATAACAATGCACCGCGGCACAGACACTTTTGACGATTGTCTCACGTGCAGCCATCATTTCTTTCATTCCGCCACTCAACGTGTAGCCTCAGCGCTGCCTTGCGAGCGGACTCTCACCTCGACGGACCGTCAACGTGGTTACGACGGCCGCCACACGCCGGGCGTACGACTCGCTGGTCCCCCGCGTAACACCGAGCGCGATAACTCGCCATCGCTTCCGGCACCGTCGTCTGCCGACGGGACGCCTGTGACGTTACGGAGGCGGGTCGCGTCCACGCGCCGCGCTAACGAGACGGGTCCTCGACCGTACCCGGGGTCGCAAGGGATAATGAGACGACCTGGGGAGCCGTACGGGAATCCAGACAACAACCTCTTATTCCCCTCCTCAATCTCGACACCGAGGCCCGGAGCCATTACGGAGACTTCTCGATTGATTTGCCAATATATAGGATTAGCGGGCGCGCGCGCGTGCAGAGCCAGCGCCGATTTACCTTGCGCTCTAAAGGGAACCTCTGTGGTACGTTTATTGCTTACAGCGAAAATCATATTCGACACGCAAACCCACGAAAGCCTCGCTAAGCTCTCGGGCATTGTTTTTCAAAAGGCTCCAAAAACAAGTGAGCTGGGCCGAGACCAACCACCTTCGTTGTTTTGTATTTTTAAATGCGAGGGGAGAGCACTAAAATAGCAGATAGGTCAACACAACCTACTTGCTGCACCGCCCCCACCCCTCTGGGCATCTAATTGGCCAGTAGGTGGGTGTCTCACCCAGATCATGGCTTTACCCCGACATGATCGACCAACCAGAACTGCTCATTTCCAGGCATGCACTAACGCATCGAATAACGCCCCGCCCCCCCCGATAATGCACCTTGCTTGTAGCCGTAGGATTTAAACAAGACGATTCGTTGCGGTGCTGAATTTCAGACAACAGGTTGGGCTTTCTTAAATCGAATTATGCACTCTCCAGATAGTGTAGTGGCTCGCACCGTCACAGTTACCACCTTGGGGCCTGGCAGTTGGTGGACTGCAGAGAATTGCAGCTGCCTCATTCGGAGATGTGAAATGAGTTGAAAAGACTGCGTGTGTGTGTGTGTGTCTCAATGCTTCGCGAAAAAAAAAGGCATTAGAGAGGACATCTGGTGGCATCCGCTTTAGTAGTGTCGGCTCGCCTTTTTTACTCTCTCATGAATTCCCAGTGCAGAGCTTGTCAGCCGAAATGATGCCTTCTTCTTCCTCCTCATCGCTCGCCGTTACAATTCGAGGCCGGCGGCTATCGATTCGTAACCACGCCGGTGCTGTTGCTTTAAATGCACCGAGTGGCCACGTATGAATACCCGTAAGGGGTTGTCCAGCAATTAATGCGGATTCTCGGCAACAGAAAAAAAAACACGCACACAATTGGTTTGTTACTCCACTTGTTACGGCTTCGAGCAACGCTCCATGTCGTTTCTGAAAGATCTCAAAATGCTTTGGCAATGGTGCAGAGCACGAAGGAAAAAAAAACTCAAAACACATTTATCAATAGCACTGCCTTCGAAGGGAAAAACACACGATCAGCGATGCTTCGGGCAATCGCGCCACGAGTCCCTTCCTCAAAGCACTTAGCACCTACGTGGTCATTCTCGCGGCACATGGCACCCATGTGCTATGGGGGGGGGGAGGGGGTGGGGCGGGAGAAAGGCCATTGCACAAAATGTCACGCATTATGGATTTATTTTCTTCTCGCAGTCGTTTACACTCGTTATTCACGAACATGCTATCTACAATTTTGCCTATCCGCGGATCGCGTCCGGAGCTCTACACGACTGCATCGGGAGAGAAAGTGATGAGCTACAGTGATGACGGGGAATGTTACGCGAGAAAGTGATTGATGAGATAAAGTGATGAGATGAAGTGATGCTACTGCGCAGCATCATCGTATTTTAAGGCAAGTTCATTTATAAAAGATGATTTAATACTTTAATATTTATTTAATTTGTCCATTATAACCAACTGTTTTGTATGTGTTATAATAATTTTCATGTATTTTAATAGCTTATTTAGATCTTTTTTTTAAATGGGTCATTCATTAAAAGGAATAGGTTTTCGTAGGCCAATGTCATCCTCGAAATTTGCTACTTACAAACACCTCCGGAACCTATTCCTCGTGAACACCAGAAACGAACATCGTACACTGTAGACGCAAATCGTGGAGGAAAGGTGTTCTATCCAGAGTGCCCTTAGATCTGCACAGCACACTCTTCACAGGACACCATCCCGGAGGAAGATGATGATGATGATGACACGCTGCAGAATGGCTTCTGATGTCTCCTGCTTTACCCGGTCACACTACGGTGCTCAGTTTGGTGTCGCCTGAAAGCCAGGTTTTGCCATGTGGCCTTCACCAAATTAAGGAATCTCCAGTTGGGTTAGAACAAATTAACGTGAAAAAATACATAAGTTTCGGGGCACTGTGTGCGACTGATCACACCGTGGATTCGCTGCAAGAACGAAGAACCTGGTTGAATCATGGGTGACAGGCAAAATGATCATCAGGAATTCAGCGTCACAGATGTCTACACCACCCCCCCCCCAGCCACCTCAAACGCCAACGTTTTTCATTTTACCGCACGTGAAGTACAAGAGAGGACTGCTTCCGGGCGTAATTAAAACGAGGCATAAGCACAAGACAGAAGTTTGTACTTGGCGCTCGATGTAATTATTTGTACGTTGGCCAGCGCACAGCATTGCTTATTCACCAAATAAAGCCGTAAATGCCTCGTGTGTACCTTGCACTTCCTGCCTTCTAAACCTTAGGGATTCATAAGTGGCGCTCCTCCCGTCGCTCGAGGGAAAAGGTGTGGGGGGTTTCAGGAGCTTACCGGGATGACGAATGCAGCAGAAACACCGGCGGCTTTAAGACACCGTTTTCTACACTGCAGCACTTTTTGTGCATTTATTTTTCAGTAATCAATAGCAAAAGGCAATGCCCCGACAGCGTCCCATCATCGACCCTTGCCCGCCCGCCCGCCCACCCAACCCCTTCCCAATGCACAAGGAAGAAAGCTATTTAGTATTCAATTAAGGTTGCTTATCTCTCTCTCTCTCTGCCCCCAATGGCCATTCATCACCAAAAAGCAAAGGCAATGAGGCCCCCACAAAAAAAGAGTTACAGTTGATGATTCAACGAGGAAGAGTGACGCAGCAGCAACAGCAGTGGTCGCTGTGTGCGGCGGTTAACGTTTGACAATGGTTCTAAAAGACGTTGTAATCTTTTGCTAGGTATCTCATTTCCTCAACTGCTTTTTGTGTTTAGTTTGTTATCCCCCCCCCCGCCCCCCGCACCTCCGATTATCACGGTCGGCTATGTATGGTGCGAAAGAAGTTCAACGTACATATGCATACATATGGGTCGCAGTCTGCAGGAGCTACGGGAAATGACCAGTGTGTGCACCATGCGCTGCAAAATGGGACGTTACAGACCCAACGGGGAAATTAATTTGCACCATTAGGGCCACGTCATAGGGTCACAGCCCCAAATAAAGTTTCTGGAAAATGTTAAAGTGAAAATGTATCCCGGTGCAAAACAGATAATGAATCTTAATGGGGCTATCACTTGGATGACATGAAGATGCTTCGTATCAATATGCCGTACGTTAAGATAACAAGCACCAGCACGGACCGTCGGGAGGACAGGCAATGATTATGGTGATTGCAGCACACGAGGGGTGGATAAAGCCTGAGCTAGCACACGAGGGGTGGATAAAGCCTGAGCTATGTGGAGTCACCGCACCAGTTAACATTTTCTACAAATGAGAGGCCGTGTGCCCAGGGTCCGACACCAATTGCCACTGGTGTTGCAAGGCCACAAATAAAAAAAAATGTAACTATCGCTGCCAAAATCTCTACGTGAACGCGCACAATATGCCAACCGAGACGTACCACAGATACAGGTTTTTTTTTGTCTGCATCTTAAGAAATCCCATCAAATTGCCATTACTTTAGATCTCAATGCAAAAATTTCGAGGACTAAAGGGAAGAGTCGCTATCTTGTTCATGTTGAACGTGACAATGAGCCCACGCAATTATAAATCTAGACTGAAAAAGAATCTCTTCAGAACTCCTTTTTGTCTTTATTTTGTTCTCATTCCCCCACACCTCCGGCTTTAGCACGGTCGGCGACGTATGGCGCGAACAACAAAGTTCAACATGTACACATACATTGGGAATCTGAACCTCCCCCTCTTCTCCCTCCCATCTCTCAGTGAACAAGTTCAACACACACAGAAATTATAAATCTAGACTGAAAAAGAATCTCTTCAGAACTCCTTTTTGTCTTTATTTTGTTCTCATTCCCCCACACCTCCGGCTTTAGCACGGTCGGCGACGTATGGCGCGAACAACAAAGTTCAACATGTACACATACATTGGGAATCTGAACCTCCCCCTCTTCTCCCTCCCATCTCTCAGTGAACAAGTTCAACACACACAGAAACTACGGGTTTATTATTTATCTATTAACTCGAGCGTTTCGTCGGCTCCGTCTGCAAATCCCACATCACCGACGCTGCAGCATGCTGGCCGCCGTCGAGGCGCAAATTGAGTGCCGCGCGCACTCTCTCGAGCCGCCCGCCTTAATTGCAACGAAGCTCAATTCCACATTAAAGAACAGAGCAATATCCACCCTTCACATTCCACACCACCGTCGCCATCGCTGGAACCGTTTTGAGCTCGTGCAGCCTCCTTGTCCACACACCGAGAGAGACCGTGTGCGTTGTAGCAATCTAATGCGTGTGTAAGCATGTCCTGTGGAGAATATTCTACTCTTGCACATGTGGCAATTTGGTTCCGGAGCCAATTTCCTATGTCGAGGGTCTGCTGCTAGCCACAATGAGAGGTTTTCTGGAGAGAGAGAGAATGTGGTTTTGCTATTGCTCTTCCATTGAAGAACCACAGACGACAGTGGTTTAGTGTACGGTCCATCGTGTTAAAGGTGGCTAGTGGTAACATTTTTATTCGGTTTCCCTTTTAACGAGTCGACATTTCGTATTGAGTTCATCCTGCTGGGGGACATCTTGACACGGTGGAGAGATGTTAACTACCTCTCCTGGTATACAGGAAGTCGTGGGCTCGATCCCGACCCTGACGCCTGTATATTAGGAGTCTGCATGTTCTCCCCGTGGTCGTGTAAATTTTGCTCCGGGTCCTCCGCTTTTACCCTCCACATTTAGAAACATGCGTTTAGAGCATTTGGCTGATAGACATTAACCACACAATAAGCCAATTTGTTGAGCTCTCATTTGTGGCCAGGTCACTTCCGTGAAAAGTGCTATATATATATAGCTCAGTGGGCCTTACCTGGTAAAATCTAAATCGTTTTAGATTACCTACCGACATTCACGTCCACACCGCGCCCATGTAGCCGTGACTCGATAGGCTGCAGAACGAATACCGGGAAGTGCGACACCAAACGGCAAAGCTGACACGAGGTCTGCATCGTGCGTACTATTCAGGAACAGGGAGAGCAACGTTTTCGGGCATTTAAAAAAAAAAGAAATCGCATTTGGAATTCGCCCACAGCAAAATGCACGGCAAAAAAACACAAGAGGTGAAAATTTGACCGGTTAAGAAAGAGTGCTCTCGTGACGAAGGCTTGCTTGACGAGGCGCGTGCACGGGCAACGATGGGTAATTAAATGACGATGAAAAATCGCCTTGGCGTTTGTAAAATGTTAAGCTTATATAAGCGTTTGTTCCTTTCGGTGAACGCTTAGTTTCTTTTTCCTGTCTTAAACCACGCCGTATCCGATGTGTTAAGACAATTGCACCAAAAGTAGTTGTAATTAAAAAGCACGCATAACCACGTTCCGTAACTTTATTTTTTTAACGGCCAAATAGACATCTATAAAAAAAACGAGCATCGACCGTTCTACAAACTGCTCTTCACAGTTTTGCTGAAAGTGACACATCGTACATAATTAACGTTTTAATAAACACAACTGGTGCACACTATTCTCCTGCCATCAAAGTCATGAATGTATTATTACACTTTGTAAACGGTTAAATCATTTTTTTTTTACTACCAAATCTCCATATGCATATTATAATTTGAAGGACATGTATGCAATATTATATAACAGGCATGTGATGCACGGGTTTTACTTTGAACACATTTTAACCACATATTTGCCACGACATTCAAAATGTTCACAATTCATTGCTGTCCGACAGTGCTCCAGGTGAGCTTTCTGGGTGCAGAGCCTGAAGCGAAACATCGGACACCGTGCCGAATAAACGCGCAGAACCGCCAGACAACACACATCGGAGGACGATTACGGCACAGCCGTTGCAAACGCCCACACCGTAGAATCAAACGCACGTCAGCCTGCCCCCCACCCCGCCAGGAACTCATCCTGACCACGTTTTTTCCCGTGCCTGAGTAAACGGCAATTCCAAAAGGACCCGTGAGTTAAAAGGGAAGGAAGGGAAAAAGCGGGGATGCGCCCAAGACACCAGAGCAGAAAATATTCCGCGGGACAGCTGCAGAGCGTCCAGAGCGTCCAAGCGGCATGAATGTCCCCCAGTGCTTGTCCTTCAACGTGGAGGGGGAGGGAGTAGGGAGGAGGGGGGGGGGTCAGTGCAGTGACCTGGACCGTGCACTCACGCGTTCACAATCATAAACACACTCCTGCTGTGTGTGCATGTTCACTGAGAGATGGGTGGGAGGGAGGGAGGGAGAGAGGCAGGGCTAGAGTCCCAATGTATGTATACATATTACACTTTTTTCGTGCCGTACGTAGCCAACCTTGCTAAATCGAGAGGTGCGGGGGCAGGAAGGCCAACAAACGAAACACAAAAAGCAGTTCTAAAGAAATTCCTTTTCAATCCAGATGATTTAAAAGTGTATAGCTCCAGTGGCTTCCTGATACCAGAAGGAAGAACGTTCCAGACGGCCACAGAAAGTATGGCACAAAAACTGCCAGCCCCATGCTTGTTGTGCGTTAGGCTGGCACTGTTGTTATGCCAAGCAAAAAAAGGCCCTGGCAAGCGACCCAGGTCAATGGCCACATTGTGATGGGCAGGAATATTGGCCAGGTTTGTGGGGTGGGGGCGAATGGTCAGGAAAAAAAAATGAAAATTAGAACCAATGTCCCTTAAGAATTACACGGGAAGATCTTTCACATGCGGCGCTGCAGAAGGCAGCTCACGTTGGTTAATACCCTACCCCTAGGAAATGACGGGTGGGGACGATGAATCATCAAACACTGTTTTTAAAGCTAGTTAATTATCACAGTCAGGGGATGCAAGGGATCAACAAGCTACTAATTTACTCGAGTAAACAATGGCAATGGTCTTGTGCATTATCTGCTGCCATGAGACGAGTGCATTTGTGCCACAGCTGCAGGTCCTCTGTCAGCCATGATCCACCAAGAAGCCATGAGCTGAATTTTATTTATGATTACGCTTGTTAGCCGAGAAAAGCTTCGCTGAGTCCCAAGTCTCGTTTCCAAGAGGGTCCTGCCAAGCTTTCGCACAAGGCGGTATATATTGCAATGCGCAATTCCAATTGAATCATTTAGCAGATAATTTAACATAATTTCAGAATTGGGTTGTTTGCCCAACACCAGCTGCATTGTATAGTATGTTATTTTCAGATACGGGAGCAAACCAGATAACCCCGGGGGAAACCCAAGCAGAACAGACTGAGACCATAAACCCACAGAGAAAGGTTCCCAAGTTTGGAATCGAACCCAGGCTATATAGCTCTTTTTCTGAAGTGACCTGGCCACAGATGACAGCTCAACGAAATGGCTTATGTGGACATTTATAGCAGCCAAATACTCTAAATGCATGTCTCTAAATTTGGAGGGAAAAACCAGAGGATCCGGAGAAAAATCCACGCGACTATGAGAAGAATATGCAAACTCCAAATGGACAGCAGCGTCAGGGTTGGGAATGAACCCATGACCTCCTGTATACCAAGCGAGGGAGATAACATTTAATGCCACTGCACCACCCCGCACACACTAGGAATTAGAAGTTTGTTTCACCGCTCTCTTGTTTTCTGGTTTCTCATGTTAGATGCAGACTTACCATTGTCTGAAACAATACATCTCGTGATTGCTTGTGGTCCCATCTTTAGAGTACTCACAATCCTCTCGGGGCAGCTACGCACCTCTACAACTGGATTGGAATGTCAAGTTCTCCACAGACACGGGCTATTATCCTACGTGTGCAGCCCACCACTGAGTCCAAACAGTTTCCATTTCAGTGGCTTTGCTTCACCGGTGTGTACTGCAAATACATCTCTGGCTGCGAATGCAGCCGCCACTTCCTAAACGCCTCCCATCATCTGCTCTCTCGTACACCCCCGACTTAATCAGTCTTACAAAAAAACTAAAAATACCGCAACGTCCTAGCAGCAGCAGCTGATGTTGTTGTTGTTCAGGGCAGGTTGGTAATTTTTACAGCCAACAGCCCTTCACGGTGAGGGGGTGGGTAGGGGCCAGGCAGGTCGTCCAGAACGGGTGCCGACTGCCGGCCTGTCACTCACAGCTGACTGACGGCCTGTCACCCACGGCACAGCCCCAGGCGCCTTGTGGCAGTTCTTTTTTCTCTCTATCGCTTTCCTTTCCTCAGTGCCGCTTTAATTCCCGGGCGCTTTGCCTCATGAAAGCGGTTGATTTTATGTCGCTGTTGGAAGTGGCGGAGAAGGGGAGGAGAGGCAGGGAGGTAGGGAGGGAGGCGCACCCCCCCCCGACAGCGGAGGTGGCCGTGTGGCTGATGGATCGGCCGGTGGCAGTATTGCCCCCGCGTGTCGTTATTTATCTGTGACAGACCGGCGGCGGCCGCTGCACTAATGGGGCCGAGTGGTGGCCGTGCGGCGCGCGTGCCGTTCTGGGTTCCACCATAAAAAAAAGACTTCGCCTGGCGCAAGACGCGTCCGCTGCTAACACCGCAAGAGAGATGGGAAAAAACACACACGCGCAGAGAAATGGCCATTCTCAAATGTACTTTCGGACGGAATTGCACATTGCATTCCATGAATAACTAATGTACTGTGGATTCTGAATTATTGGCTGGTTGCCATTGTATGCATTATATACAAACTAAATTGTGCTGAAACAGAACTTACTACGAATATGTAATGTGCTATGCAGTTTCCACTATAGGTTATGTCTTTTTACAACTGATACATTAGCATATGCTCAATCAGCAGAAGAATAACACTATTAAATGTTTAATTGTCATGGCAATAAAGCATTTTTGAAGTCTACCAATTATTGTTGGAGTGAATTATCGCATCAATGTAGGCCCAATGTGGGCTATTTAATTGATGAAAATGAATAAATGTAATTAGCTGGCCTATGGATTGTCCGGAATAATGTTTAATTAACGTGAATGTTTCCCAGTCACAGCAACCTTGGGCTGATTTCACCTTCAACGAGTCCCATCAGCAAGGTGTGGCCAAACGCTCAATGCCACTGGGCACCATCACACGCTCTTGGGCACCGGGTTTGCTCTCGTAAAATAATGTATGAGAACACAGAGAGCCACGAGAGCTTTCAGAAAGTCAAATAACAATACACGTGCTTCATTTTTTAAATGTGAATTACAAATGTAAAGAGTCCCATTCGTCCAGCAAGCCTTGTGCGGCGATTTTACACGCTGGTGGTACCGAGCCTGTGGTGGAAATTCCACAGTCCTGTTAAGGGAACATTTCCTTTTTAAAATTATTTTTATACCAGGTAAATCCCGGAGACATATAGCCTTTTTCAAAAGCGACTGGTTACAAATGATAGCTCAACTAAGTGGCTTATCATGCGTAAATGTATACAGCCAAATGTGGAGGGAATAACCGGAGGAACCGGAGAAAAATCCGCGCGACCATGGGGAGAACATGCAGACTCCGAATATAAAGGCGTCAGGGTCGGGATTGAACCCACATCCTCCTGCATACCAGGCGAGGGACATTATCTTGCCACCCTGGTGCCCCACGGATCACCGCGATTGATGTGGTGCAGCTTCACTGGCCTGTGCTCGTTTGACTGAACCCAGCGATACGTTGAGACCATATGACCCTGGTGGGAATTGAACTCGCTGCTGTAGGCCCAATCTCAAGCATCACTATATACACATTATGTACAATACCTTTAAAACACCTCTTTTCATATTACCTATGTAGTTATAGCAATATATAAAAAAAAACTAAACGTTAGGCAGTGAGATTAACTATAATTTCGGTACATCAGGCTCTTCTTCCTGCTTAATATAGGTCAGGCCTACCCAAGACAATAAGAGCGTTCATCAACTGCATGAGTAAGAGCCACGGGATTTGGCCTCTCACCTCTCTTGCAGGGACGAGCCTCGCATCCCAAATTTGAATCTTTTGTTTTATACACGCCGCTGTCTTTCCGGTCAACTAAATAATGCACTGCGGTGTGTGGCGTGACAGCTGAAAACAAGGCTCACTCTTGATTCTTGAAGAGTCGCACCGCCCTGCCCCCCACCCCCTCCACACCCAGCCAACCAAACGCTCGTGCAAAGTGTGTGGCACGTCATTAAATATTACGGACACACTGGGAGGTGGGCGACAGATGAAATGTGGGTGATCAAAAAAGGAGACGAAGATGTAAAAAGACTCAACTTAACCATTTTTGTCTTTTAACAGGTAAGGCCCACTGAGCTATATAGCTCTACTATTAACTTTGCGAGTCTACTATTAACTTATACAGCTGATGGGCATGGTGGTGCATGACTTATTCAGGCATTTGGAGGCAGAATTGGTGAATTATGCAGATTTTACCGTGTGATGAGCAAACCCTAAAACTGCCGAGCTGAGATGCGGCTAGGAGATGGAAAAAGCAGACGAGAGGTTTCTTTTTCTGCGTGCGTGGATTTTTGTGCGTTACCCCCGCATAAGAGAAATTCGCCAGAGTCAATATTGCTCCCATGGACTAAACAATTAAATTGCAAAGGAGCTGGTTAAACATGCCAATATAAGGCCCTTGAGAAAAGACAAAAGACTCAAAGCTTTCATAGAAAAATAATATAGTTTTATATTATGATTGAGGCTTGCATCAAATGGGAAAGTGATAATCATCCCATTCAACAAATATCTGGGCTGAATCACACCCTCGTTATAAACCTTGGCACAACCGTAACGGTGGGAAGTCATTTTGTACTAAGAAGCCATAAATAATGGCATCACGACAAATGGCACTACAGTAAAAAAATAAAATATTCCAATTTGTGCAGGTGATGCATCTCAAAGCGAACAGCTCCTGGCAGCGATCAACATCAGTGGGAAACGAGACGACGTCCGGTCAGTGAGCGGTCGCCCCCTCAGCGCCACGAGCAGCTGCAGCTGTGTGGACACGGGTGCCCTGACGTTGTCCTGACATCCTCGCCCCGATGCCCTGAGGCGTGTGCCGTGACGCCCTGGTACCCTCGCACTGAAGCCCTTGACGCCCTGACGCCGTCCGGACGCCCTGACGCATAACGATGCCCTCGCCTTAACGTCCCCGCCGTGACAGCAACGGCGACCTAACAGCAAGTGTAGCTTTTTAACAGACAAATGGGGCAAGTGCTATTAGCAAGCACCTATGAAGGTTGGCATGGCACACGAGGGGGTGGGTGGCCAGCACCATGCCCGGCCGCCTTTGTCTCCCTAGTTGTGATGTTTACACACTGCACGAGGTACTCATTTGAGTGCCTAAAGGAGGACAAAGGACCGGCTCAATAATCGTCACTGGCGTTGGTTGTGAGCGGTAATCAAACCCGGCTCTCCGGGTTCGTAGCAAAGGGCGCTAACCACTGCGCCACCGCTCCACCACAAGGACGCACGCTCAGCCCACCACCACCACCGGCTCCCTGCCACCCACACGCGAAGAGCTGTCGCGTGGGCAAAACCGCCGGCGCACTCTAACGGACCAAAAAACCCTCTGGCGACAGCGAAACCCCCTGTGTGGAACTCCACCGGGGAGGAGAGAGACCCCGGCTGACATCTATCTACCCTGCCGAGTAACGCAGCGGGCGTGAGCAGCTTCTAGTGCTTCGCCCGCAAGCGGTTTGTGCCAATATGAAGAAGCAGGTGGTGGGCAGGTTTCTAATAGAAAACTCATAGGTTCACATCTTAAAGTCAGGACAGCCATAAAATGTCCTGTTTTAAAATACAACAGTCGCCATTCGCCACTAAATGGCAGTGACGTCACCACGGCATGTGCCAGGCTAGGTGCACTTTAAGGCCACGTGAAGTGTCGAAGGCTCGCTGAGAAGTCATGGGACAGACCCAGCCAAGTGCCACTTGTTTGACTGAGATGACTGCCATTTGTAATACTTGTGGCACCTAAAACAAGCGCGCACACACAGCAGCCTCCTCTCATCTGTGACTTCTTTGAATGCGTGACCCCCGCGCGTTCCCTGCATCACCCGAGAGAGAGAGAGAAGTTTTACGGACGCACTTCTTTCACCGACATCATCCGCCGCGCCAGCGCGCGTTTCCCCCACCCCCATCAGTGTTCATCCAACCCTGGTCATGCCCCTGCACGCACCGCCGCACACCTGATCCTCCGCGTCACTCTCCCAGCCGCACGCACACCCCCCCACCCCCACACCTCGCCACACCGCCACCTCCCACCTCCTCGGGCCCCGTTTGCTCACCCCAAACCCTCATTACCATGTTCCTAGTGAACCCCCACAGCCACCCAGAGCGTGCTGCCCGCCCACCCGCCTGCCCCCCCTCCCATCCCCCAACCTCTCTCAGCCACTGTGGCCATCACCGCAGAGGAGCCCGCTCTCGCCCGCTCCCTCCTGCTCCCTCTCTCCCTCGCTCCCCTCCCACTCTCTTGCTCGCCCTTGATCCCCTGGGCCTCGCGATCATTTAAAAGCCGGGTGCATTTAAGCGTGCAATGGTGCACGGCCACGGAGGTTAATTGTTGGAGGACAAAATACGGGGCCACGTCAGCGTGTTATCGGCGTTGTCGCAAAAAAAAAACAATCGATTCCTGTTATTTTTTTTAGCCAAATTCGCGCAGTGAATATTGGCGTCGAGGCAACACTTGTAATTAGTTAATGTGCGTTCATATGTGCATGTGAGCAATGTGCATGTGAGCGTGTGTGTATGCAGTGCGTGGGTGTGTGTATGCATATAACCATGACCCACACCACCCACCACCCACCCCTCCTCTATCATTTACATCCTGGCCAGGGGTTTCCCAAGGCGTGTTCACTGGAATGAGGTCACCGCTCAAATGTGACTCGCGACAGCTACAATCATTGCAGAATGAAAGCGCCTGTCATCCCAATAGTGTTGTTGCGTATTAATAAATTACTGCATTACAAAATTCATTAAAGGCAAACGCCGCATGCCACTCTCCGGGCTCAGCGTGCCACTCCGTGCTACGCTGATAGAAATGCAAATACTCCTGTAAATGTGTTAAAGAGTTTATAGTACTGACTGATTGATGGTCCATACAGACGCACTCTTGAGTGGTCCCCGTCCGTAAGGCATAGTAATAGATTGAGAAGTTGCCAACGTCTTTGCCTTTAACATTCTGGGCATTCGTGCAGTCTTCTAGCTGCGAAGGGCACACAGATGAAGCTCTCCTGAGGGCAGAAAGGCATCCCTCTCTACCTGTTCTGCAGGGCTATCCATACCTTTCCGGAGCACGATTAAAATGTTACGTCCTCTTGAGCATGCTAACTGAACGTAAGAGCAGTGTTTGTCCGCTGGTAAAACATGACAGCTAAAGAGAGGCGTTTCAACGAAGAGAGGTTTCATTTTGACTTAAAACTTTCAGCTCTGTGGCATAGTTGCGATGGCCTTCACGTGTGACCATTTGCATAGTCCGTAGCTGGACATGGCACGCTGATGAACCTCTATGGGGGCGAAATGAAGCCATGCCTCCCACACAGCCTGTCATGTCAAAGACTAAGAAAATAATATTGAAATAATAATTTACATTTCTAAAGCGCCTTTCACCCAGAGGTCACAAGGCGCTGTACATAAAAAAAGTAAGGTAATGAGAAGTGTGACCATTAAGATTAAGAGGCATGTATCATCATTATCTATGGTAGTGTAACAGTAGTCCTATGTTATTGCTGCTTTAGCGAGGCCCATAAGCAAAATATCAAATAATAGCTGGTATTTTTAACTCGCTGATTCACACACGAGGTCCGATGAGCCCACACTACCCCAGTCTGGCCTTGATGAAACGTTGGGAAAGGCCTTGATTGTCTGCTTTGCGATGCCGCAGACCACACCGCTAAGATTGTTATAGGCCCGAATTACTGCTGGTGCTCACGGCTAACACTGTCTCACGCAGAGCGCTGGACCCTCGTTCCTCTGCAGAGACAGAAACATTTACAATGCATTTTTGCCATTCGTTTGACCACAAGCCTAGCAGTAAACAGCAGGCGCTCAAAACGCTGGCAACCCAAGTTGAAATTTGAAAGCGGCGACGATCAATGCACGTCTGGGGGAATAGCTTTTCCCATCGTCCGACCAGAGAGCCCTGCTCCCGATGCACCGGGGGACTGCCGTCAATACGCGGATGTGAGGAGACATCGCACATCGATCCGCGGGCAGCACCCGTTCTCCTGCTCGCACCGACGAATCCAGTCCCGACACTGCCGAGAGACGGTGCGGACGGTTCGGTGGCTGACGGTGTGCCGCGGTAAGAGTAAACCGAGAGAGCACCGGTAAAGGTCATGGGTTCCGATCCACAGCTCCCACCATAAGGGAAAAAGTCAGGTTCTTGAGCAGCAAGACGTGTGCCGCTTAAACAGTGTGACTGGCTATGCTGTGATCAGCCATGTTGTGTCTCTCGAAGCACAAAGCACAAGCGGTTGATAAGCGTTCAACAGATGTAAGTCAATAACTAAACGATCACGGGTAAGAAAAGATCTCGCCAAGAGAGATCTTGCGCTTCTCCAACCGCAGTAATTTCATCTCCCGATGTTTTGAACGCCAATCATGAGACCTCTCTTCTTGGTGAAGTCTTTATTTAATCGTAAAGATGGCAAGCCTACATATCCCAAGCGCCATAACTAATTATTACGCCAAATAGGTATTTAAATATCTCAACATCATTTTATCATTCTAAAAGGTTTCATGGCCAATTTTTCCTGGAAATATCTTCACACGCAAACTGCTCCTGGTGCATCGTGTCATTGACGTATGTACGTTAAACTTATTTCATGGATACCAATGTATGCACTGAGCTGTAAAACTCTTTTTCAGAAGCGACCTGGCCACAAATGATAGCCCAACGACGTGGCTTATCACGTGGAAATGTATAGCAGCCAAATACTCTAAAAGCACGTTTCTAAATCTGGCAGGAAAACCGCAAGACCTGGAGAAAAATCCACACGAACACAGGGAGAGAGAGAGATACACGCAAACTCCAAATACACAGCAGGCATCAGGGTCGGGATAAAAACCACGAACCTCCTGCATACCAGGCGAGGGAGTTAACATCTCGCCACCGTGAAGAACTTGGCCACTATCTGAAATACCTTTGATCCAAAACATATTTGTCTCCAAAACATGCCATACCATAAATACCACAAATAAGGACTTCGTAACTGCAAGAAGAAGTAATTTTGTGTGTTAGCCTTACAACAGCTCCGTCACCCCCCGTTCCCTGCCGTATACATGTACCCTCGCGCGCCTTCCCTTTCATGCGCCTCGAACATTTCATTAAGTCCCTTTTCATTTTTTTCCAGGGTCATTACAGCATTCCGAAATGTGGCCACTTCAATTACATTTAATTAGCATAACAAAGCATGGCGAATGAATGCGCGCCACTGCACAAAGGGCGCATTAGGGAGGGGAGGGTGGGGGGGAGAAACGCCCCCCCCCATCTCTCTCTGACCGCGGCTGAATGAAGCAATCTCGAATATGGAACGCTAACCTGCACAGCACGGCCCACCCTGCGTAATCCGATTGTTTGCAGGGTGCTCTGGGTAATGCATGAGGCCACCGCAGATGATTAATTACCAGATAATATATGGTAATGCGACCGTGCAGAAGACTAACGGTAATGCTTAGACTCGCTAATACCCCCAGTGGCTTCAAAGATAGCAATGAAACGCACGTCTCGGTGACGGGCAGGAGAGGAAGGGATGGGGCCAGGATGGGCGATCGCCAACGCCTATTTCAGAGCGCCGAGCTCGCAGCTCTGAAAAAACCCAGGTTAAAATCGCAAGACACATCACGGAGATAAAACCGAGTCCCTGTGCATCGTGAGCTTGATGGTCTCGTACCAGTCATCGCAAAACAAATAATCACCAGTTGCAAAAAAATGCTGGTTTTGTGCTGGCAGGCAGGCGTACAGTGAATTACTTATTCATCTGCACTTCTGAACAAAGCTCAATTTAACGGTTTTGTAATCCGGACCTTTGAAGGATACTGCACAAAAGGCCTGGGAAATTGGTTCTGTCATTCCACAAATGAACTTGTGTTTTCAGCGGAGTTGGCAGTGGCCGTGCTGAATGGCATTTCTGGTAAAATAATAACAATCGTCGGCCCTCGGACAAATTATCTGCCCATGCCACGTTCATCACGGGAGTTGTTTGATAACAATTCAAAACACGTTGGTCAGTGCGAGATGGTGAAGAACGGGCCCAGGACCTGCTTGGATATCAGTCGCAAACAGACATTGGCCATGGCTGGGAATCAAACTCGCGTCAAATGGTTCACAGTGCAGCATATCAAACACTGCATCCTCTTGTGTACGGGAGTCAAATATGGGGGGGGAGAAAAAGATTCAGTGGGAAGAAAGAGAAGAGATGATGGCGATTTTCACCTTTTGCACAATTTAGCTAAGACGTTAAGCCTCAATGGGGCCTGTGATACCAGTATCAAAATCTTTCAATATCTTGGAGAAATCCAATTAGCTATGCAGCTCTTTGTCAGCAGGAGTGGGTTATGAAGTCACAACAAGCAATACAGTAAGATAAACGATTGGAGTGCAAAGAATAGGAAAGATAAAAAAATATCACAAACATTTTTTTTTACCAGGTAAAGCTTTCTTTTTTTTTAAAGTGACCTTACCAAAAATGACAGCTTAACCAAGTGGCTTATCGTGTGGAAATAAATAGCACTTGTGAAGGGAGTGAAGGATCATCTAGATTTTCAAGTCCAGTGAATGCAGAACTGTGGAAAGTACATGCACGCAGATGCCAGCTGACGCCAGCATTGCTCTCACTAATTGCCTCTGCGGTGCGTGCATCTTGCAAGCTGCATAACTGATTTACAAAAGGTATCGTGTCTCAGTGGTTCGACATGACAGTCCACCCAGCAAAATATTACAGCTGCACACCCAATGACAAATTGTGTGTACCACATTCACCGCCACCAACGTCTCCAGCAAATGTCACTATATATATTGAGCCACTGATTGGCAAACATAAATGCGAATGTTTTTGAAGCCAGTAATATTTGCAACCACTTCAGACTTATTGTGACTAATCAACTACTTTAAGCAAGGTCTCCTTTGCAAGAGATTTTTTTTTTAATGCAGCATTGCTGGCATGATAAACAGCACTGAATGAAAACACAGGATTCCCACAATGCACCACTCTTCCGCAGCATGGTGAATTTACAAACGAAGTTACGGAATGAGTAGTGCGCCTTACGAACCATGAACGTTCGTGAGCGACTCAACTGAAAGCCAAATGACATCCGCGCGCACGAGAGTGTCACATTCCTTTGCGTCCACTGCTCGCTCGCGCGCACATACGACTCGACTCGGTTCGCACAGACAGCGCGGACCCGGAGGAGATTCCAGTGCGGCGGTGGTGTCGTCATCGTCCAACCACCTCCGCAGCGAGCGAGCGAGCGCTGGCAGGCGCCGGGGCGTGCGCGTCACACCCACCGCCGCGCCGTACGGTGCCTGCATTAGCGACGTGCCCCGCCGGTGAGGAGGCGGTCAATTGATGGCGGCGGACAAATGCACTCGGCGCACATCTCGGTGTCGGTTGGGAGCCATTCCCCCCGGCAACCGTGGGCCCCCGCGAGGACCCCGCTAGCAGTTAAAGGTCACTCTAATCAGCCCGGGCGCATTGGAGGCCACGACTCCAACGGACATTGACTGATAGTCGGACGAGGGCAGAGAAAATTAAAGGCAGTTAGCGGGCACGTGCCGCTGAATAACATTCAGGCTCGCGAAACACGCTCATGGCGGTGGCTTTGTATTAAACTCAGGCCGCTTGCACGAGCAATTCACCGTTTTTGTGGCGCAAGCGGATTCGCAAGGTTCGTTTTGTTCAACGATCGAGCTCATTTTTGGTGTCACTGACCTGGCACGCGCACGCACACACACGCACACCCGTAGACCAATCACAGGCCCATGTACACCAATCTGTTGCGGGTACATCCTGCACGACCGCCGGGAATGGCCACGCTATACCAGACTCGTAGCTTTTGGCCTTCGTTGCCATTTCATCACGCATTTCCCTCTTCCCTCACCGTTTCCCTGACGATATTGTGACTATTCCTGTGCGTTTATTAGGGGCTTTGAGACGACGTAATATATACGGGCGCTTATTCAATGCCAACCATTGTCCTCATCATGAAATGTGCCCTATTTGGCTTCAAGCTCCATTCACTTAAGAACTGATCTAATTTTGCCGGGTGTGGAAGCACCCGTAAGAATCGCAGAGATCCGCAGCTAGGGTTGGTGGGTCATGCAAGGAGCTTGTGTGACAACCTGCCTGCAGGAGAATGGAGGTGCCTATAGGAGGCAGTGCAGCATGTGCATTTATAAGCAAGGCAAATGTAGAGCCCTCTCCTGGTACTCCTGATAATGGGTCATCTCCTCTCGTAACGCAACGTAAACTTTGAACTGACCAAACATCCCAAAAGGAGCAACGTCTTGACAATTCACCTGCAAACTCAGTGAACATTACCCCATAAAGAACTACTATTATATTAAGCAGTGCATCAGTGAACCCTGCAACGTGGACCCCCTCAAACGTGCAACCTCAGAAGATATCCTTAAAGCTACTACTCCTGCTGAAGTCCATGTTAAATCCTGCTAGCGCTTGACAATCCCTGGGGAGCGTCTGTACCTCGGGCTGGTTCACCACGACCATAATTGATGGCAATTGAACATTCATCGCGGGGGCCAGCATTTACGTTTATCTTCGAGGCTGCGCACTGCTTAATATGCAACATACGCGCACACGCGCGCACAGAGAGAGAGAGGGCCAAAGCGTTGGGAATTGGAAAGACCGAACCTTCACTGGGTCAAACTCACTTTACAAGTGGGGTCAAACAAAACACACGTGCGCCGCAGTTGCCCTCTCTGCGAGCTCGCTGCATAATGCTGCACGTGCTGCACGGGCTGCACATGCTGCAGGAGCTGCACATGCTGCATAAACTGCACAAGCTCGCTACACTCGCTGCACAATCTACACTAGACGTGCATTACGCAGCCGTTGCACACACAACACGTGCTGCACACACTACGCGGGCTGCACACACTGCACATGCTGCAAGTGCTTTGCTGCTGGACACACTGTGGTGTAAGCCACACTGCTCTGCTGCACATAGCATCCAGGCGGTGCAGCGCCGGCACGGTTCAGTGGGAGAGGCAAGCGCCCGCATTGTTCCAAGCGCATCGCTTCTCTCCCGCGATGCAAATTCGAATTTTCAGAGCCAATGTTTTCCTTGCAAGATCGACACGTCGGTTACCTGCCAAATTAGCATTTTAATATACAGCGGCGGCAACACTGAATTAATTACGTAGCAATGCCGCAGGGGCGGTGTGTGCATGGCTGGGAGCGTGCTTCTTAATGTGCTGCGCGCAAAAAAAACGCACAGACACGCACGCAAAAACACCGGTGCGCGCACGCGGCCCAGAGATTGGCAACGTGGCACGTGAACCCACACCTCCGGCATCCATCAGTTTGGCGGACTCGTGCATATTTCATCTTTGGTTTTGTTTTTAACGGGCACGATAACGATGCCGTCACATTTCATGAATGAGCACGTGGCTCACGCGGTGACAGACGCACGCAAACAACCCCCCCCCACCACCACCCCCGACCGTTGGGGAGGAACAGCGTCTCTGAAATTCCATGCGCCGGCACTGGGCGATTTATGTACTCAAAGGCGGCGCTTTCAAAGCAATTACCGCATTGCAGGCAGCTGATTACGACCCACCCATCTTCACATGTTAACCCCTGCGACGGAGCATGTATGCGTGAGATTCATGTTCTCAAAAGATAATGCAACATTGGCCCCCCACAATATAGGGTTGCTGTGTTTCACAAACGGCGGGCGATGGTTCATTTGCACGCAGGAATTGCGCGCGGAAACATTTCCTAGACGCTGCGTTACACTGCGACTGCTAGCGGACAAGACAGTGTTTAAAGATCAACGGGATATCTGCCATACTAGCGTTTGAATCAATCGAATCGCCAATGAATGCGTCCAATCTCTTCCCGTTTTGTCAGACCTCGCCAGATTTCGGGAATCAGCTTAGGACTGGGATGGGCAAAAGCCTTTTTTTTGTGTTACTTTGCAAATCTCGTGTGTCTTGTTTAAAATATTATTTTCCTTTAAGCGACCCCAAAAAAGCTTGCTCTTTATCTGTGCTGCAGCATGTTGAGTGCAGCATGTGTTAAGTCGTGTTCTTCTTTGCAAGAGAAGCATCTTTCTTGGTAAGGAAGGCTGACGGCCCACATTAATGTCAACCAAAAAATAAGTGTCCGCACAGCCACCTATAGAATAATTGTGCACATCGTTTTTGAGAGCACGATATGTAACTAGAACGAAAGTACCACAGAGACGGTACGAATTAACTACAGGATGCCGCTTGGCCTCAAGTGCTCATTCTCGGGCGTTTCCGTTCAGCTCCTCGCAACTGACGTACTTGTGTATGGACGTTGAACGTCTTTCGCACCGTACGCAGCCAACCGTGCTAATCGAAGGCGTGGGAGGGGGGGGCAAACAAACTGAACACAAAACGCAGTTCTAAAGAAATTCATTTAAAAAAAAAAACATCAGCCAACTCGCGTGCCACCTGTCCCCCTTTCCTACACTCGCCGCTGGTCCGAGGTGTTAATCAACAGCCATCCCCCACTCCCGAGTCCTTATGAGACCCACAAATCATCGATCGCTTCACCAGCAAGGGAAGCCATCCCCCCCCCCCCCCCCCCTCATTTACACGGCACATCGTGACACCGGCACGTGCTATTTCATTCAGCCCGGCGTTGTCGATCGGTTGCAAATGGCGGCAGTGCGAGTCACCCTGCACCCGTGGGCCTGCAAGCCTGCTGCTCCGTTTATAGCCTTGAAGCAAAGGGAACACAGCCGCAGACTGCAGCTTCAAACGAATGTTGCAGGAGAGGATGACGGGCGTTGTGAGCAGGGGGGGGCGGGGGGGGGGCGGGGGGGGTTACTGACGGAGAGCCGAGATTAGTTCTGCTGACATGCCCAAGGTTCTGCTGAAGTAAACGCAACGATCTCGGACGTTCTCGGCTGATGATCCTCAGCGCAGTCATCCCAATGACCGCGTTGCAATAAGATGTTTTCCACTCAAACCAATTCCGCGCAGCCGCTTTGTAGCCAACAGACCAACAGCGGCAAGCGCAAATCACTCGTGTATCCACAGGTGAAGATAGCACAGTGTCGTGGTTGTGTAAAAGCCAAGCCTTTATCGGATGTCAGGTCAAGGCCGAGCACGCAAATCCCACATTGCTATACATAACGAGCGGCTCTGCAGTGTAAAAATCCCAAATGCCAATGGAGCAAATGGGATATAAAAGGAAACTGAAAGCCAATTTGATCCTGAAACTTTGGGCTTGCATGGGAATAATGTCAACCATCTACTATGTTATTATTATAAATAGAACAATGTCAACCATCTACTATGTTATTATTATAAATAGAACAATGCGAATAATGCAAAATCTGGTCGTGCAGGTATGGCTAACCCAGAAGCGGCACATTTTTTTTATCTTACAATGAGACAAAACCTGCTGATCACATGAAGTTGATATATTCGAGCACCGTTTGTCTCAAAAGGGAAATGCAACACGAGGGTTTGTGCCCACAAACACACGAGCCATTTCAAAGCGTTGCACGTCCGACGAGACTTAAACCCGATCGTCGCATCATTAGGAAAGACGAGGGAAGTCTCCTGGAGAGATGAATGAGACGGAGCCGGACGTGAAACCTCAAAACGTGCAACTTTGAAGGAGCGTTTCGAGGAAATGTTAAAAGGTAACATTAAAAGAGACACTTAACAGAGTTGTGTCTTTAAGCTACGGGGCAATTGAGATACACGTATGTATGTGCTGGAGGAGGCTGTCTCATGGCTCTGTGGCTTAGTGGGGCTGACGTCCACTCACAATATATAACATTGACAAATATTAAAATTTTCTTGCATATCTGGCGCTCTAACTGTATGACAGTCACGTGTAAAAATATTCATAAAACGAATGAATGTACATTGAACGTCTTTCGCACCGTACATAGCCAACCGCGTTAACCAGAGGTGCTCATCGCTAATCAGACATATACGGTACATATTTCACAAAAATAATATTCCGTGTTTTCCAAGGCGTTATTTTTTAAGGCAACCGAGTGGGGCTCCGCATGCCATCGGGTGACCCAAATTTCCTCCGCCGTGCGCTTCGCTACTAAAGTTTGCGTATTGTGGCACAAGGTGCTTTGATTTGACACCCATCTCATTTCACCGCGTCGGATTTACTCCCTCACCAGAAAATCCGAGCGCCTCTGAGCGACAGCACCGTTCGGGTGAGGCTGTGCCTGCAGGCCGTGTTGGAATAAAAAAAAATGAATGCATGCCCCAAGCAAAACCACAATTTCAAAAATGTGAAAACACAATTTGTATTCATTGGCAGCCATTAATAATACGGCAGGTTTGTTTTAATGCTACAGCAAATTAAACACGTCCCCGAAAATTATATTAAACGATTATATGTAGTCTACTAACGTGCTGTGCAAGCAATTTGAATTGCATTTGCTGTGATGTGCCTCGTTAATAATCATAGGTTGCTGCCAGAACAAAACCACGACGTCGGAATGCTGCGGGGCAAAAAAAGATAAGCGTGGGCCATCTGCAGAATTAGATTGGGCAACTTTGCGTTTGGAGAAAAGTGTCCGAGCAAAGAACAACCTGGGGTCCGGGAAAAAGAAAAAAGAAACCTTTGACAGCGAGTTGAGAGCTCATGATGGCAATTTATTTAGCATTACAGGAGACGGCGCGGCACACGGCCAATTATTTGTTTGTGCCATTCACACTGTTGCGAGCAATTAGGTTTAAAATATAACGGTGGGTTTGAAATGTTCTCCTCCGTTTGCTATCTGAAGGTTAGGCTATGACATGCAAAAAAAAGCTGATTCTGGGTAAGAAAATGGAAGTGAGAGCACCTGCCAAGTCTTCTCTGGGTCAACTCGGGACTGAAATGAGCAACCAGTGCCATCATTTCCGTGGAGAAAGGAATCGAGGCAGCCAGGAAGGTTCTGAAAACTGGTCTAAGAGCATGAGGATCGTGCCAGATGGCTGCACACGGATTCAAGCCCACTACCTCTGAACCCAGAGACATGCATGTTCGTATATCGAACTTCAATCGCGCCGTACATAGCCAACCGTGCTCATTGGAGGTGTGCTGGACAAGGACAACAAACTAAACAAAAGAAATCTAAATAAATGAGTTTTCACTCCAGATGATTTTCAAGTGCATAACGCCAGTGGCTTCCTAATATCGGAAGAGCGTTCCAGATGGCCGCAGAAGCGCATCCGAAAGCGCCACGCGATGCTGCGACCGCCGTCTTTTGGTTTATGCAAGGCGGAAGCGGTGCCCCTTTACGGTGCAAAACCTGCATGCCCCACACACCACGACCAAGCATGATTGAATTCGCGCGAAGGGGGCAAGCGAATTCAGGGAATTTTATCGATGGTGAATTCTCGCTCTCGCTCGTAATTTTAAAATACCTCTCAGCTAATGTCGTCTGCCGTTCGCCAAACGTTTAAGACGGCCATTGATCTTACGTACGTGCAGCATCGCGTGCGTGTTGTGGATGAGCTCACCGATGGAATTAATTTGCACTCTTGGTGTCAAAATACGTGGCTGTAAAATATACTTTCGGCAATCGGACACTGTGAAGATTGCATCACGTTTGTGTCTGGCTGGCCAGAGGCGTCAATTAATGAAAAATTACAGCCCCAGAACAGCTCCCTGCATGACGGCTGTTGCGAAGCATCTGCAACGCGGCTCACTCTCTCTCTCATCGTGATCATCATCAGACGGCGGATGCTCTGTACCCACGCAGATGAGCTGTTTCCACGTGTCCAGTTAAGCGACATCTTCAGATGTAACAAAAAAAAACAGTGGCATCAAAATTGAAGCGCGTACTAAAAGAAAATAACTGAACTCTTGAAGCTCTTAAGAGTGCACACAATTCACCTTTGCCAAGCAACCAGATTCGTGCCCTGGGTTTGCACGCTGCCTTTTAGCGAGATTGGTTGAGTCGCAGCACGAAGTCCAATTCCTGAGGAACTCTCTTTCTTTATGGGGTACTTGGCCCATTTTGTGAATGTCAGGCATGTGTTAGGAGACCAGGGTGCTAAGAAAACACACACACGTAGCTGAGTCAAACACACGTATACTGTTATGTCTCTTACAAACGTCGTCACTGTCCCATCATGGGTGTCTTATGCATGCAGCAGTCCCCTCTGCACGAGCCAATAAGCCTGCCAGAAGTTCACCCCCTCATGCAAAAACTATGCAGGGGCCTCCCGATAAAGAGCCATCAGACTCTAAACTAAACCATTTTTATTTTACCAGATAAGGCCCACTGAGCTACGTTACTATTTTTCAGAAGTGACCTGGCTATCACAAATGATAGCTCAATGAAGTGGCTTATCAAGTGCCAATTTATAGCAGACGAATACTCTAAATGTGGAGGGGGAAAAACACAAGGACCCAGAGAAAAATCCACGCGATCACAGGGAGAACGTGTAAACTCCACAGGATCGAACTCACGACCTCCTGTACACCAGGCGAGGTAATTAACATCTTCGCCAGCGTGAGAGACTCGGAGAAGCTTTCCCGAGTAAAGATGCGTCATAATTACAAGTATGATGTGTACTATATGTAACACAATGCAAGTCTTCTTTTTCAAATATGATAGAATGGTAAGGGGTGGGTTTTCAAAAACACAAACAGCACCACGGCGCTTGGCGCGCTACATCACTGGATCGGGGCCGCTGTGCACCCAGAGTGCTGCTCAAACCAGCGGACGGCATTAATATTTGAGCTGATTTGTGGCGCTTGCTTGTGGTGCAACAGCGCAGAACCTGTTCCCAGGAATCCATTAGGGGGGGGTTCCCCCAGGAGCAGAGACGGCACTGCTTATACCAGAGGGGTCAGCAGGTCACCATCATCCAGGACAGAGGCAAGCAAACAGCCACGAACTATGGATGCGGAATGTACAAACCTAAACCTGCACTGCCATCAACCCTAATGAATTTTGATTTAAAGCTTTCGTGACTGCACTAATTCGTATTCTTAGCTCTTTCGGTGAAGTCACGTTGAAGGGAAACAATAAAATATATATAAAACAATAAAATTCTCACGACGTTTCGACCATAACACAAACGGTCATCATCATGGTCGAAACGTCGTGAGAATTTTATTGTTTTATATCTATTTTATTACTTTATTGGTTCCCATCAACGTGACTTTACCGAAAGAGCTAAGAATATAACCCTAATGAAATTAACCACCCACGGTTCCAGTAATTTTAATGCGTTGGCTACTTTTTTTGTATTATTTCAATGACTACGCTGTAGCGATGTATTCGTGGTTACAAAATTCACCAACGAGCCAGTTCTCCAGCAAGTTCACCCGCACGAATGACACAACCACGCAGTGATTATTGGCGATGGGTGTTGATAAATGAGAAGTGGAGACGTCACAGCGTCTCATGAAAACGGACAATTAGTATCTTCTTTGGTTCAAGCGCCCGCTTGTGTTGTGGCCGAAACGTCGTAAGAATATTATTGTGTTATTTTATTTTATCAATTTATTATTTCATTCTCATTCTACGTGACTTTACCGAAAGAACCAAAGAAGATGAATCCTTGCAGTCACGAAAGCTTTAAATCGAAAAGGACAATTAGTATTTTTTAGCAAGTGAAATATGGTACAAAACATTTTACCGATCATGTAATGTTGTGTTTATTCCATTATCGAATGTTACAGCATTGGGCAAAAAAACACATTTTTTTTTTGCGGTAAGGACTGGTTTCATGAGATAACAATGGTAAAAAATCAGTAGAAACCCACCTTTGCCCAAACGATAATCAATTGAGATTGATTTACGTATGTTTGTATTATTTCCCGTTTGCAATGAAGATATGCGATCCCCCCCCTCCTTTCCATGATCGTAAGCACAGCTCCCGCCCGGAAAATGCAGCCACCATGCGCTAATGCCACCCGACGCCCCAGGGCAATGGAGACTCCCCGCCCACCAACCCCTATCAACTGCAACACGGCTCGCACTCGCGCGCGCGCACCAAACTAACCAAGTGCACATATCGATCGAGGCACGGCTTTTTCATCATTACGGATTCACAGCAGTGGAGCGAAATAAGATCCTGCCTCCCAAGATCATTGCACCTACAGTCAACAACACGGACACCCGGCAGAGCAATATTCCCCGCAGATTGAGGACTTGCAGCCCGATAGAAACTGTAGTGTCATATAACAGCCCGAGCAGGTGCCTACGCGGCGCATTACTAGCCGAGCCACCGAAACAGCAGTGCCGGGCATGTGGTGAGCACTACCGCGCGCACCAGTGAAAGCACAAAGACGCGGTGACAAGGAAACAACACCAGCACCCATTTGCGACCGCTGCATTTAAGGTATTCTGGGGTGCTGTTAGCGATCACCAATTAAGGCCGGCACGGCACACGAAGGGGTGGGTGGCCAGCACCACGCGCGGCCCCCTTTGTTTCACTGCCTGCGATGTTTACACATCGCGCCAGGTACTCGTTTAAGGCTGAGTCTACCTAGGAGAGGCCTAGGACAGGTTCAGTTAATCGTCACTGGTGTTGGTCGTGAGCGAGAATCAAACTGGGGCCGCCGGGTTCGAAGCGCAGTGCGCTATCCACTGCACTGCAGCTCACCACAATACCACTGGTAACTTCACACACACAAACACACACCCATGAACTAAAACAAAAATACTTCACATTCATTGATCTAAGACCTTGACCCATCCTGCTTCTCAAAAGGAGCTATCGTATCTCAATGGCTCTTGCAGGGTAACATGAACCTCCGGCTGACAGATCCATGTATTGATTGACAAATAGATCCCCCAGTCACTCCGATTAGTCACGTGTTACCTTGATGTCATGCTGCAATAAGTACTGTGCCTGGGAGCAACGCACCTCAACTGTTGATTTTGAATCGACATTCATTGGAATAGTGCCGGGGTGGCCAACTTGTAACAGACCAAGGGCCAAAGAGTACCCATGAGTTCTGCAAAGAGCCAAGTGAATATACAAGTGTGTATATAATGCGTGAGAAGGAACCAGGAAACTCTGCTGCTGTTGATGCTGAAGCTTAACCACTAAGAGATTGGGGGGAGGGGCCTCATCAGAATACAAATCCGAATATTTTATTGTACTGGAGGTATCCGATGAGCTATAAAGCTCTTTTTCACAGGTGTCCAGTAGGAGCGGATCAGAACGTTTCAACGATACAAAAATACGACGGTAGTACAAGAAAGGTAAACAAATCACCCAGAAATATACAAATAAAACTAAACCATTCCCATCCTTCCAGGCAAAGCACACCGAGGTATTAACTTATTTTTCGGAAGCGACATGGCCACAAATGAAAGCACACAAAAACGGCTTATCATTTGGACATTTACAGCAGAAAAAAAATCTAAATAATAAAAACAATGTACATGTCCGGGTACTACGTGTTTTTGAACCCCCCCCCTCCACACCAAATCCCTCAGTAAGTATTGGGAAGTTGTGGAGAAGCAGGAGTTCTTGTACCTGGGCAGTGTGCTCATGGGCAGCTCCGGCTTAACACAGCAGGAGGTCTCACATCAAATCAGTCGAGTTTGCATTATCTTTTCACCCGGCTGCATAATGCCCTGTGGAAATAGTCTGGCGGCCTGTTACTCTGCACCCTTCCCTGTGCTATTTAGTCCCAATCCGGCCGATTACGTACTGTACAGAATGGAAATGTAGCCCAGGTGGAAAAATGCTCAATGGTTTTTCAGTTATCGGTGCTCTGTGGTGAAACTCTCCGCTGCAGGCTACGATTCCGCATTGCAGCGCTAAACAAAAGGTAAAGACGACGTCGGGTCACGTTTCTTCCATTTGACAAACGCATTGATGAGAAGAAACGCTCAAGCTCCACTGGGCAACATCTGTCACGATTTGCAGTAAGAGTAAGAGTTACTCCATCATTTCTGGGGCATCGGAGACAGTGCACGGTCAAGTGGACGAGGACGCCGCTGCACACATGCTGGATGGCTGCTTCCGTTATGGATAGATGCGAGTCTTTGGATCTGTGTGTGTGTGTGTCTATGGATTTCTGTGCACGTGTATGGGTCTGTGTGCAAGTGAATGGGTCTCTACGCGAGTCGATGAGTCTCTATGTCAGACTGGGTCTGTGCGAATCTGTGGGTTACTGTGCGAGTCTGTGGGTCCAGGTGCAGGTTACCGGCCTCTATGTACGTGTCTGTGTGGGTTATGGGTCTCTGTGACCGATTATATTATCACAGTTGGTTGCGTACGGTGTGAAAGAAGTTAAACATACATATGGGGTCTCTATGCGAGTCGATGAACCTTACTATGAACCTGTGTGTGAGTCTATGGATCTCTGTGTGCGTCTATGGGTCTGTGTGTGAGTCGATGGGTCTCTATGTGGGTGTATAGGTCTCTGTGTGGGTTACGAGAGTCTTTGGGCCTCTATGTGAGAGTCTATGGGTCTCGGTAATGAAGTGGAGATGTGCCCACTGCACACATCCTCAATTGTGGCTATTTCCATGTTGGACTCCAAGGAGGTCTTCTCAAGCTGAGCACTGCTCTCTCCACTGCTGGATGAGCTCTTACCAAGCTGAACAAAGCTGGCACAGAGGACACTGACTGGTTAAAGATAATGTGACTGAATCTTTTTAATTTTGGACCTTATCTTGTTTGTGTTGAACACACGTGTAAAGACCGCAAACAAGACCACTTACCTGGGATGGTACGCGTGCAAACGGATAGCCAGGAAGTGTGTCAAGGCCCCCGATTGGTGCAGGGAGGCCTCAAAGAGGACTGATTAGGGTCAGGGAATTAAAGTGGAGGACAAATTCAAACGTAAAAGGTGGGAAGACGAGGATTGACTGTCAGGGGAACGGTTGACAACCATTAGAGGATGGGGATTGGCCAAGGGAAATGGGGTGAGCGAACCATCCAGAAAGGGGGATCGAGGGGTATAAAAGGGGACAGCACAAGGGTAAGGGACGCTTGGAAAGAAGACAAAGTTCGAGCATCAAAAACCAAAGCCCGGGGCCTAGGAATATAGCGTTGGTGTCAACAATAAAGGCTCTTCGTAACGCAAGAACGTGTTTCGGCGTCACGACACATGTAATGACTACACACACTTTTACCACTAGTGGAATTAAAATGCCTCTCACGAAAGGAAGTATTCGAATGTGAACAATACTGAAATAATATGAATAGAAATATATATCAATTTCTCTGCCTTGCACCCGGTGCATTTATGAGATGCTGATAATTTTCACCCCTAATTGTCGACATCAATCAAACCTTGTCTATTGCGCAATGGACCACTGTCACATTCATGTATTTAGTATAAACGCCTGGGCGAGCGACAGTTTAATCGGCATAAAGCAGCATGGTTGACATGGTATGCGTGTTGAACTTCTTTCGCACCGTACGCGAGCCAACATCCGTACGATGCGAGTTCAAATCCCTGGCCATGGGTCGACTCTGCAAGTCCATAATCACCACGCAAGGTGCCAGGACTGGTGCGGTGAACACCGCCTGTGGTGGCACCACCGCTGAGTAGGGGGGGGGGGGAGGAGGGGAGTAAGGGAGGCCCGTCTTATGTGTTGAGATTCTCACTGGGCAATGGGAAACTTCCTCCTCTGGCTCAACGGGCCACCAATGATAGTAACCACCAGCAAATGCTCATGATTTGGATTATTGTTTTTGTTAACTGTCCTGATAAAGAGCAGAGCCACATAAGTAGTGACTGCATTGATCCCATACAGGAAGTTCGCACACTTGCACTGCCTTTTGGGATTTGCGCGCGTTCATGTCACTGCTAGACTAAAACATAGACAGTAGCTTACTTAACTTTATTCTGGTGCCTCTTTGCTGTCATTTTCTTTGCACTGCGTTTTTTTTTTAAATGCACGTATTGGGTGTTTCGTTAACGACCGATGAACACATCGTTTGTAAGTTGTGAAAATACCCCTTAAGGACTCTGGACCCGTTCTCTGCAACATTTGACTTGCTTTGTCTTTGTGTTGTTGTTGCTGCTGCTGCTGCTGTGCTTCACGCACCACGCATCTCCCTTGGAAAACAGCCGGGGAAACTGGCCAAATAGGATCATCCGTGTGAAAAAAAAAGAAATATGAACTCAAACGTGAGTGACAATTCAAAAAGAGCAAATGAAAATACATACTGCATGAACATATTTGCAATACTAGCAAGCCTACAAGGGCATCCATAACATGAATGCAATTAAAGTGGCTTCATACCCTACACAGACCAGGGATTTTTATTGGCCCCTTATGGACGGGGGTGCATTCATGAAGTCGTTAAGAAAGAGAATACCATTATAACCCCCCAAAATAAAAATGTTGTTACTGCAGATTCTGTACATTATTTAAATGAAAAATAAACGTACGAGGGAAAAGTAAGTCTGTTTAACGACTTCAAAGTAAAACGTCATTTCGTGGCCCTCTCAGACGAATATTTCCCAGCCATATTTTCTAAAGCAAGACAACCTTGGACGGGTTCCATCCTCAGTATAAATCCGCAATGCGTAGGATAGAAAACAAAGTAACACTGGTGGGCCCGCGTCCCATAAGCGTTGCCCGTTTGTGTTTTCAATGTAGCTTTTGTCACACCGATGGTGAACACACTGATGATAAACCTAAAACATACACACCCAAACTGTGCTTGTTCCATCCCTTTGTTTCTAAACATTGCAATAATAACCAGTCCTGGGCACAAATAATGGTCAAAAACCACCATGACTGGCATGGCGTGGGGGAGACCTTCATTAAGCAAGTGAATGGACAAAGGGCCGTAAATGATTACATTTTATATCACAAAATACAGACCAAGAAGCAGCATGTGTTTGGCAGGCAGTTAATTTCAATTAACCATGACTTCATATAACAAATGCACGATGCTGATTGCGCTCGTACGAAAGAAACACAAATTACCAAAATGGGCCCCACAATTCAGGCTTCTCTCGCCCGGAGGCTCTGGGTGGACAGGGCATATTGGCATGTTTAAAATCACCAGGGTGCACTCCGCCACAGCCTCAGGTGTCGCGTGTTGGCAATTAGCCATCCGTCTGCATCCCTGGGGAAAGAAGCACTGATTATGCATACTTTACTTGTGTGTGTGTTTTTTACATAATAGAGGAGTATCATGATGGGCAAATGCAGCAGCTTCTTAAACTCATTCCTAGACCTGTTTCTCCACCAAGCCGTGAGATGTGCCCCTGGATGTGCTACCGGGCCACTGGATGCGTTGAAAATAATCTTTGTTTCAAGGTCTCTCTGATTGTATTTGAACGGGCTGTGTGCTAGGGATACAAGGATATATTATTTTAATTCGTTTTTATGCATTTAATTACGTGCCAAAACTTGTCCCCTAATGCTCATATCTATATAAAGAGCTTGCCCCCTGTCACACGAGGCAGTCATTCTCTGTATAAAGGCCAGCTTTTTTGCAAATTACCACATCTCAGTGTCTTATCGTTCACTTAGCAGAACAGAGCAGGTGTGGATTGCTTGGCACGTCTCGGTGTGCAGTTACAGATGACTGCAGGATTCAAACCGTAGACGCCACGCAAATTAAGCGAGCAGCGAGCACTCATCGTGTGGGCATTCACCCGACACGGCACAAACAAGGACACGTGTATTCATGTAAAGTATGATCTCTTATGACGCCGTAGTAGTTGCCTCCCTAAAGAACACCAAGTTATGGAAAGACTGAGGTGCGTGGGTATCGTCTCGAAGCATCCAGCAGCATCCCGCCTTGTGTCATGCCACGCCGGGGCAGCCGTACACAACCGCTTATTCCTACTGTTCACTCAATCGTGTGATATCCAATTCGCGTTGTGAAAACACGCAGCATTCTAGGTGAACGGACTGTATAATCATACAAATCATACGTATTTCCTGACATTAAAAACGATTACAACACACAGATTGAGAACTTTGCAGTTGATACACACGTCCACACGAACTAGAACAAGAGACATTCATTTACACACAGGTAATTTGCTATTATTCACATTGTTCTCAGATAAGAGGAGTTTTACCCGCATTTAAATGTGGATAATAAGACGACCGAGAAGATGACCTTCTGGCCACTGTGGGAATATCCGTTCCACAAGTTCCATATAATCGTCGACTGTGCAATCTATGTTATAACATGCATGCAGGTTTAATTTGCACATGATCCAGAATCAGAATATATGTCAATACTGGAGGAATGCGATAAGCTATAAAGCAATTGTTCACATTTCCAGGAGGGGCAGGTCAGAAGGTTACAACAAATAATACAAAAACATGCTCAGAGTGCAAATTATAGGCAAGGTAAACAAATCACTTTCAATATATATAAATAAAACTAAACTATGGTTTTTTTATCTTACGAGGTAAGGCCCACTGAGCAATTTGCATATTTTGCAGAAATAGTGTACCCAAATAGTGCAATGGCAAAACATAAAGCATGCTGGCCAAGCACGTCCACAATAAAGTAACGTAACCCTTCCAAAACACTCAGCCCAGCGTGCTGTGACATCGCAGCAAGTGAAGCATTCACGTAAAGGGGCAAGGCCACGTGGATTACCACGTGGGTTACCACACACAAAAAAATGTCATCGGTCCAGTCCAGAGCACGTGGGCCACACGGTGATCTATAAAGCGAATGAGCCTACAGGAGAGAGCCCACCCACCCCAAAAACAAAGACCCCTCCCCGTATAGCCTTCAACACCATTGGGGCAAATACTGTTAGCGAGTACCTATGAAGGCCGACATGGCATACGAGGGGGTGGGTGGCCAACACGATGCCCGGCAGCCTTTGTCTCCACAGTGGCGATGTTTTTACACACCGTACCAGGAAGTCACGGGGGGCTGAGTCGACCTAGGGGAGGCCCAGGACGGGTTCAAATATTCGTTACTGGTGTTGGCCGTGAGCGGGAATCGAATTATGGTCGCCGGATTCGTAGCACAGTGCGCAAACCGCTACACTACCGCTCACCCCCTCCCACCCTCCCCTCCCACCCACCCACCTGCCTCAGGGCAGCAAGTACATACAAGACTGTCAAATGAGCGAGTTGCATCCCGCCAATGAGCGAGTTACATCCCGCCAATGAGCCTGATTAGGACACATGCAACTAAATGACGCATGCACGCCACCCTTTTTTGGGATGGGCAGCGGCGGAGACAAGGATGGGTGCGCGGCAATGTACGTCGCATGTTCTCTTCATTACCAACAAGATATTTAACGACATCATGGTTAATGGGCCGCAACAGCGTTGCAGGGCTGGCGGAGCAGCCAATCGACAAGCTGCGGCCTTTTCGGTTTTATTTTTGCCGAAGACTATTTATTTTTAATAATCTGGCATCGTTGACCCTTTCAGTTCAAAAATAAAATAATTTTTAAGGGAATTTTGTCACGAATGGAGCAAATTTTAATTGTTCAGGTCGGGCAAATCCATCGAGCGATGGTCCACTTGACATTTAGATGCTGCTTTAAACCAAATTGAATTGCGTTATCATTTAAATGGCAGTGAAAATGGTTGTTTGATTTGCCATGCAATTGACAATTTCATTTTTGTTCAAATAAACTAAATCGTGTTATACTTTTAAAATATGCAGCATCTCCATAAGTGTCAAACAAACGAGTTGGAATCACTGAAGGGAGTTACAATTTGTTTTGTTAGCATGACACAAAAGTTTCCGAAAATGGATAACATTTAGCTGATGAAAGTTAAACTTTATAAACATTTAAATAAGTAGGTCCACTGTTGCCACAGTCAAATAGTCAAATGTGAAACAAAGCTGTCGAGGAGCAATGTTGGCACAGACGAAAGGATAACATTCGCATGCTGGTGAATGTTCCTTCGTGTCAAGATTTGCGGTGAAAAAATGTCCGCGTCCCCCCCCCCCGCACCCCCCACCCAATAAAATAAAACTTGGAAATATGCCGAGGAAATGTGTTTTAGGTGTTAAGTCAAAAAGGGAATCTGGTACTATATGTTTTCCTATTCAATTGGCCACCTTAACCATTTCCCGTTCCGAGACGCCTGCAAGTTTCAGGGTGGGTGGTGACCCGTTCACCACTGAACCTCGGAACGCGCAAGCGGCTTAGTGTTCATTTTATTTAGAGAGGCGTAGCGCCATTGTTTTTAAAGGCATTGTACTTAGCGCAGAGAACCGGAGTGACATGACCGCCACACTCTACGATAGCTGGCACCAAAAACTGTGCCACACGTCCTCCCGCATGGCCTCTTAACTTCCAATTTAATTTGGAATCGATTCCCTTCTGATGACATAACCGTACAGAATCTGAACGGAATCGAAAGAAAAACTGATGACGTACACGTACATCATCAGAATGGAAAAGGGTTAATCAGCATTTTATGGATAATATTGTACTCATATGTTGAACCACGCAATTATTTCACACATTTGTTTTATTTACGTATATACATGTTGAACTAATAATACATATTCTTGGTTCTTTCGGTAAAGTCACGTAGAAGGGAAACAATACAATAATAAAAATATAAAACATTAAAATTCTCACGACGTTTCGACTGCAACACAAGCAATCATCATCAGGTGTTAAAACCACAGCAAGAAAAATTAGAAAAAAGTGGCTGGTTTTTTAACGTTAGCACCACGGAGAGCGATTTGACAGTTTGTTCAGATGGACGAGTCCATCTATGTTCGGAAAAGAGGAGGGGGGAGACGAAAATAATGGATGCGGTCTGAAAACCACTGTAAGCGTGAACAATCAATTAAGACCCGAAATGGTTTATCAATAATACATCTCAATGGTATGTTGAGCCTGCTCTACAGCCTAGAGCACTGGTTCCAAACCTGGGATCAGAATCAGAAATCTTTGCTTATCCTGGAGAAATAAAAATGAGCTATGAAGCTCTTTTTCACAGATGTCCAGTAGGGGCAGGTCAGAAAGTTACAACAATACAAAAAACGATAGGAGTGCAAAGTATAGGAATGGTAAGCAAATCAATATAAATGAATAGGTCCAAAAGAAGTTTAACATACATACTAAACAATTTATTTTACCAGGTAAAGCCGACTGAGCTATCAGTTATTTTAAGAAGCGACCTGGCCACAAATGATAGCTAAACAAAGTGGTTTAAATCACGTGGAAATTTATAGCAGCCAAATAATCGAAACGATTTATTTTACAAAACACTTTTTTGTTAATTGTATGGTCTACAAAAACAGGGAAGGGGGCTGACAATGGTCCACAGGGTCAGAAAATATGAGAACCACCGGCCTAAAGGTCACCTCTGGGCCCAGTTTTCACCTCTATTTGAACCCAATCTTAGTAAACTTTAAACCATTAAACAATAAACTATTTATTTTATTTTACCAGGTTAAAACCCGCTGAGATATATAGCTCTTTTTGAGAAGCGACCTGGCCACAAACGATAGTCCAACAAAGTGGCTGATCACGTGGAATTTAATAGCGGCCAAATACTTTAAACAAATGTTTCTAAATGTAGAGGGAAAAACTGGAGAACTCGGAGAAAAATCCACACGATCACGGGGAGAACATGCAAACTCCATATATACAAGCGTCAGGATCGAACCCTCGACCCTTCTGTATACCAGGTGAGGTAGTTAACATCTCGCCACCGAGGTAGCCCAGATCACCCACTGATGCATCAGACAACGCATCGTTGCACCGGATGACACTGTGTGACATCTGACATTTGGTGTGAACAGAACAGAATTATGCATTTGGAACAGCTAGGTTTACAGTGCTGCCCATGGGTTGAGAAAAATTTTTATTCATCCTAAAATCCAATTTCCATAATTTATTCAGGATGACTGTTCATCAAAAGTACAGCAATATTTTTGTTCAAAGAAAATTTTCACATTTGGGATTTTGCAAATTGATTCGGCAGCCAAATAATTATAAAAAAAAAATTTTTGCAATTTACATCATTGTAGATTTAATGTGCACATTACTCAAGATGTCGTAATTCACTAATAGAAGCAATTGGATTAAACATATTTCGTAAAAAATACTCAATGGCACGGTAGCCACTAAGATCTAATATCTTTATTGATGAGGTGGCTTATACTGTACATTAAAGTGTCCTATTGATTAAATGACTTAACAGAAAACGTCCATCTCCCTTGGCATTCCAAAGTCGAGCATCAACATTTCATATTGCAGAGACGAGGTCCCGAGAACATCTCCAACCGACTTCTAGAATCGTGCACCCCCCTCACAAACTTTGTTCCGTCTTCTTTGGTTCTTTTTCGGTAAAGTCACGTAGAATGAGAATAAAATAATAAAACTGGTTCCGGTTTCACAGACTCTGGCAGGGACAACCCGAGCGGAACCTCAGTTGCGATCCCAACTCCCCACTTGACACGTACAGGTTTCCCTTGCACTTATGCGGCAGAAGCGTTCCAAAGAAAGAGAGCCTTCGCCACACAGCGAAATAAATCTCCGTGGAGTGGACCGCACACTCACCCAGCCCACGATGCACCACGTGAGACAGCTACCTGCCGAATAGTACACACACACACACAGTGCTGTCCCACGTCCGACCACATAGCCGCACGCGAGTGAATTCAGACCGCATCGAATGGCGAATTTTGGTAAGAAATAAGTTGGCCGCATATTACACGAAATTGCACAAAACGAACCCGCTTAAAACGCATAATACATACGCAGTAGAATATATAATTATTTTTAGCATTCACGTATGCTTTGCGGGTACTGTTTGTGTTCCCTGTAACACACACCAAGGGGAATTACACTATCATGACTATAAGGCTTTTGGAATACATATTGACATGTTACACATCCAAACCTCTGCTCGAGAGACAGCAAGAAACACCCGCGCAGTGTGACGATGCAAGTGATGGGCTGGTGGATTATTATTTGTAGCTATAATGTGTGTGTGAGTGAGATCGGTACATTGGAGCGAGCAGGAGAAGGTAAGTTTTGTACTCGTGGATGCCGCGTTTTGTGTGCTCTGCCTGTAAGTATGTATTGTATTTTCAACTTCTTTCGAATGGTACTGAGCCAACCGTGTGAATCGGAGGTGCCTGCCTACGTACGTGTGCCTTCCTTGTGCCTCCCCTCTGGCTTCTCTCCTCACAATTCAATTGGCCAAACATCTCAAACAGAGCCCTCCCGAGACCGTTGTGCCCCATTAAGGCTATTCCTGCGCGCAAAAAAAAGTGCCGTACTATATTTAATGCACTGCGCTGTGAACCCAGCAACACGAGTGTGATTGCTGGCCACGGCGAACATCAGCGGCGAGTGATTTGTGAACAAGTCCGAACTCAACCCCCCACTTCCACCCACCCACACTGACTGGCGTGGTGAATTATGGTCATACAACCCTCATGACTGACCAGGCACGGGCAAGGCCTTGATCCATTAGTGGATTGACAAAAAGCCTATAAATTAGTATTAAATGGTATCATGATACTGTATCATTTAGAAATGGTGATCTAACAAGCAAAGCAATATGGAACTTCCCCACTGTCACAGCTTGCAATGGAGATGAAAGCAGCCTCACACTCGCTGGAGCAGGGGAACACTTTACCTTTGGCCGATGTTACTGTATTCATTAGACACCCACATTTCCCAGTGGGCCCTTGAGCCCAACCCTCACACATTCACCGGTTCTGGCTGAGTGTGGGCCCCTTCACTGAGGCACGGCACAGCGCCGCCCAGGCCACCAGCAAGCACAAAGACAAAGATCCCCCGCCGCCTTAACAGACTTATTGAAGGCTGGCACAGCACACAAAGGGGTGGGGGCGGGTGACCAACACCACGCCCGGCCGCCTTTGTCTCCCCAGTGCCGATGTTTGCACGACGCACCGGGTATTTGTTTAAGGCTGAGTCGACCTAGGGGAGGGCCCAGGACCAAATCAAAATGTTCGCCACTTACTGGTCGGGAGCATGAATCGATCTCAGGTTCATCGTGCAGTGCGCGAGCCACTGCGTGACGCACACTCACACAGGCGCACGGGCACGCACAGGCGCGGGTTATTATTAACACCAGCACGCGGACCTAATCAATCCTGCGCGAGGACTCTTCCCCAAGGCTACGTTTCCACCTGATTCACCCAATTATTCCGCTCCTCAAAAAACATTATAAATTCCGCTGAGCCATCCGTCAATCACAAATTGTTTATGCAGCCACACAAAACCATGGGCGCGCTTGCTTTGCGTTACCGGGACAGCAAAATGGGAAGTTGAACGTCTGTTCTCCACCGCGCAACGCAATACAATTTGGATTTCTGCAGCATCTAAACGCGACCGCATCTCACACAATGGGTGTGTCGATTTAAAAGGGAGGAGAGATGCAATCGGTCAAAGCGAGATGAAACAAAGGTCTTGAGCCTGGACTTGAACAGGGGAGTCCAACAGCACAGGCTTGTGTATGTATGTACGCTGAACATCTTTTGCACCATACACAGCCAATCCTGCTAATGGGAGGCGCGGGGTGGGGTAGGATGGCTGGGGCAAGGGAGTTCCAACCATTGTGCACAATAACAGCCACAAGTATTTAAACTATTTTAGGTTGCAGGCCTGAATTACATCGACATGTGCTCATTATTTTTTTGGGTAACAAATTATACAAATGTCGTGGTGTACAAAAATTGTAACCAAGCGACAAGGAAAAGGGGATGGTGGACCATGCAGTGGTGGAGCCAGCCTGGGACACTCACCACAAAGAATGCAGTACAGCAAGTAGATGTTTGACCTACATTGTGCATGATTTAGCTGCTTTAGCCTCAAATGTGGTTGTGGTTTATTCCAAAAAAAAATCATTCGTAGGACAAAAATTCCGAAAGCAGCATCCTCCTGAAAATGTGCCTTGAGACTCGGTGACAAGAAAACAACGATAATAATTATCACTGTTATATACCAATTTAAATCTGTTAATTGGATTTGCATAATGAGCCCTCTCCATTGATAGTTCCCTCCCTGCTGCGTCGTGAGCAGCCCTACTGTCTGGTCCATGGCAGCCGTGTGTCCTGCACCGCCGCTGTTTGGTAGAAAACGGTGCACACAAAAAGACAAAGATCCCCCCCGTATAGCCTCAACAGACTGTCGGGGCAAGTGCTGTTCACGAGCACCTATGAAGGCCGGCACAACACACAATGGGGTGGGTGGCCAGCACCACCCCCGGCCGCCTTTGCCTCCCCCAGTGGTGCTGTTTACACACCGCACCAGGTACTCATTTAAAGTTAAGTCGACCTAGGGGAGGCCCAGGACCATGAGCGGGAATCGAACTCGTAAAGCCGGGTTCGTAGCGCTACACTATCGCTCTCCACGCACACACACACACGTACACAGCGAAGAGGGCATTGCACCATCTCAGGTTTTAGCGCCACGTTTTAACGCTTCAGTGTTACGAGCATTTATACAACGTCCGTGCAGAGGTGCCTACTGTCAGAAGCAATTTTTTTTTTACTATTTTTTTTAGTTTTACCAGGTAAGGCGCACTAAGCTATACCGTTCTTTTTCAGAAGCGATCCGGCCATAAACGATAGCTCAACGAAATGTCTCATCACATGCAAATTTACAGCAGCCAAATACTCTATTAAACGCATGTTGATTCTAAACATTGAGGGGAAAAAGCAGAGGGGACCCAGTGAAAAATCCACATGGCCACAGGGAGAGAGAACAGCATACAGGCACGCCAGGGTCGGGATCGAACCCACGACCTCCTGTACACCAGGCAAGGGCGTTAACGTCTCGCCGCCGGTGTAAACCCTGACGATCATCGGGCAGAGACCACACGCGGCACGCACGGCGGATGTGACCGGCAAGCGAAATGAGGAGGCGCGGCGAGAGTGGTTGCGGCGTCACGTTTTCTCTGCCGGCGACCGCCCGGCCGTGCCATGGGCAAAAACCGCTTACCCCGCCGTTTCGCGGTGGCCTCAATCCCAGCAGCGTGGCGATCGTGGGATTAAAGCCCAGGCAACCGTGCAGTTCCGTTCGGAGAAGAAAATCAGGGCACATGAATAATTAAGCGTATAGCGCGCAAAATCTGTTTGCCACCTCCGTTATATAAATGGATTTCTCTGGGGGGGGGGGGGGGAAACTGAAATCCGTGCAAAGCAGTTGTCATGGTTGCATCCGATGGCTGCAGTTTGTTTAGCGTAAATGAGTGTTTGTAGAACGGACTATCGCTTTTTCTACCCGGGGTTTGGGATTTTATTTAACGCATGTCTAGATTGCATTTTTGCACAAGTACCGCCAACCTGTTACCAAAAACCGGGTGGTGCCTATTCAGAATGTGCCAACAGTCCCATTTCGCTCTCGTTCATGAATTAGGGAACAGACACTCTCTGAGTACAGCATTTTGCAAAGAGGAATCTGCAAGGACGACCACTGCCACTCAAGATAATTAATAAGCTGAGCTTATTTACGATCCCCTTAACACTTATCTATTCAGTTAACTGCATCCACCACTGATGGCTTCAGAGCACCAGCCGAGAAAAACCCTGATATTAGGACAACACACATGGCGGGATACACTTTATAACTCATAGGATAAGCGTGTACAAGACACAAAACATTGTCCATTAGGCTATTGTCTCTTGAAAGACAGCAACGGGTAAACTCAAGGAGAGCTATAGGCTACGTCCGGGCAAGCAATGCCCTGCTCTTGTGAATTATGGTACAGCGGCACTGAAGTCCACTGTCCAGCAGAACACCTCAATTACTTTATTCCGCTCAGAATTTAATAAAACAATAACTTACAGCCGGGTGTCAATCCGGCTGCTGCTGGATGAAGGCCTCCCCCAAAACCATGCCGGTCATTGACGGGGGTGATTCACCATACTTCACCACGTTTGTCAGTATGGGTTCGCGTAGAAGGGTCAGATATCACATGCCACCGACGTTAGCCGTGGCGTGGAATTGAACTCAAGTTGCCAGTTTCACAGCAGAAGGGGGAGAGAACCGCTCTATCCCTGCAGAGATGACCAGGTGATGACTGCAATCAAAGCTTGGGCCAAGTCAAAACGGCTCAACAAGCTAGTACTGCCTCACCTGAACCTGCAGCCTGACTCAAAAAGGTAAATATCTAAATGTAATGGGTGGGGGGGGGAGTTAATTACACGTGAAGGTAAGCTTCGTATTCCCCACACAGTACGGTAAAACATTTACGCCCGATGGCACGCACGCTCTCTGCTCGGCCTAATACGCAGCGAATGCCCATCGTCTGCCATGTCCACGTTTTTATCTCCGTTTTATGGCTGCCGTGGCCCAAGTAGCATCGCGGATCTCCGCCGTGCAAAATAACCAGGCGACCGGCCGAACGTGTGGCAGATAAAATAAACTTAAACCGAGTACGCAGTTCCATTTCTGCTGCTGTCAAGAGTGTTTAATAGCTGCGCACCCCCCACCCTCCTCCCCCACAATGCTGGGCAGCGTGTACGATACACGCCCAGCAAACATCAATCACCAGAAAGGTGAACAACGATGCACAAACACCAAATAAGATTAAGTCAAAACAACAATAATAATGGCAAAGCGGGTGATATTAAGCAAAAGGCGATCAGATATAATTTTGCAATGGCCAGCGAATCTCAAGAGGACGCCACTTATTGTCAATGCTGATTCATCGCGGTGAGCTCCACGCCCTGACCAGTTGGGAGAGACAACTGTTTGTACCTGAGCATTTATTAGCAGCAAATCCTTCTCGAATCCATCATTTACATCTGAAAAAAGAAAATCACACACTGGGAGTTCAAATAGTCACAACAGAAAGGTCAGCGAGCTTTCCCAGTGCCACCAGTGAAGGCCGTGGCATTCACCTTTGCCAGGTCCAGCAAAACGTGTCTCTAAAAGCCCCCTGGCCACCAGCAGGCAGAAGCTTGCGTCAAGTTCTTAAACGGACGACAAATTACAAGTCAATGCCCGCTGGCAGCCGCCTTTAATTGTGTTCAAATTGCAGCTTTGTAGATGCAAATTTTTGGGGGGAGTTCCCCCCCCCCCCCCACTTCGGGACAACGCGATGCGTTGTCAGCGATGATGCGTTGTCAATTCAAGAAAAAGCGCGCGTTAAATTGACGGTGCGGCGGCGTTACCACTGCTCCTCCAAAATAATAAAAACGCCCACAGCTTTTACTGCAATTAGAATACGTTGTCATGATGGGGGAGTTCAATGCGGGGGTTGGGGGTGCTAGCTAAACGTTTATAACATCGTTGGCACATTCTCCGGCATTGCTTTACCTGTCAATGCAATGGCAGAGATGCCGTCAAGCTGTTTTATAAACTGCGCGTGGCTGTCGCTTTCCCTTCACGTCGCAAATTACGTTCGAATCCCGTGGCCTTAACACCAAGCGGAATTCAGAAGCGCACTCCCGTGTAGTTGACACATTAAGGCCCCTTTTACATCTGACGGACTACTTGTTCTGTTTGCAAGCACCTATAAAGGATCGCAAAGCACATAGGGGACCGAGGAGGCGGGGCAGTGTCAGGCAAGTTCTGCATGCAATCACTTTGTCTCTCCAGTGCTGATGGTAATCACACTGCACAGGGTAATAATTTTAGGCTGAGCTCAAGGGACATCAATTGTCGCCGACGCTGTATTCACCATGGTACAACTGTAATGCAGCGTGGTAGCCAACATTTCACCGTGTACACACACAGACCACACGCGCGCGTATACAGGTGTACTTAGGAATTCAAAACGAAACGTTCGTCTTCAGCAGACGACACTTATACACCAAGCGGAAACGAAAAAAATTAATCCATTTTACGCTCCACTTACAGACTGCGATGGAACACAACACCAGTTAAATCTTCTGCGCAGCAGTGACAGGCGTTACCGTAAGCAAGAATACGGCTCGCACGCGATGGCACAGGGCAGTGCTTGCGGCTTACGCACGGCACGACCGTCCACGTGTGTGTGTGTGTGTGTGCACGCACGTGCGTAGCTGGATATTGTTTCCTCCCCAACCCCACAAAACCCTTCACACATTCTAACGCAATGTACTCAACATGCACCTGGTCGCCAGCAAAGCAAGGCAGACGCGGCCTCGCCATTCCCTGCAGCTCTCTCGTCTCACATCGCCTCTCTCTCACCTCTCCCATCGTCTCCCGCCAAGGCCATTAACGACGACACCACCACCACCACCACCAGCGACCCCGACGGCTTACCTTCAGTGACATAGTTGTGGTTGCGAAGGAAAGTGCCGTTGATCTTCCTGCAGTCGATATCCTCTTCCATTGACGCAGAGACTGGGCGTCAGCATAACACGTCGCCGGTGTTATGTTGTCGGCGTTATGTTGTTGTTACGTTGCGGTCAGTGCGTGAGCGTGACGAACGTGGCTCTCGGCTCAGGCCCGGCCAGCCCACATCCATGCTCCCGCAGAAACCAGCTGGGTACAGGGGGCCCCCCGCGATGGAGGCGCGGCGCGGCGCGGCGCTCCTTCCCGCAGATTAAAACGCAGGAGCAATAATGACAGCAATTGCCAATAATCAAGGCAGGCAGCGAGCGGGCGGGCGGGCGGGCGGGCGGGCGGACAGACTGACGGACGGATGGATGGGGGTGACTGCCGACCAGAGTCGGGTGCCCCCCCTTTGCAGAGCCACACCTTGCCGGAACGAGCCGCGTCCCGTGCCAGGAGAAGCGCAGACGAAACGAAGAGAGGGGCGGAATGGAAGGAGGTAGAATGAGAAACAGAAAACGCGGAGGAAGACGGCTTGAGAAAACACCTCGTCACTTGGCCCTCTGCGGCAGCGCAACTACGGGGGGGACGGGGGGGGGGAGAGACCCCTTTGGGAAACCTTTGGCTGAAAAATCTTGGTCCTCAGTGCAGACGCAGACAGAGACGCGAGGTATCCGCCTCCGGGCAGCACGACATCAACGGACGCAGCAGCGGCAAAGGCAGAAGCAGCTCGGTGCTGCGTAATATCCCAGCAGCGTCACTTTCCTCCAAAGCGTTCACCATTCCGGGCCCATGTAAAGTGCTGGCGCTGGCGACGTCGGTGGCGGCAGCGGCGGCGGCGGCAGCAGCAGCAGCAACGACAGAGATGGCCTGTGGCAATTCGACAGCCGGCCTTGGCTCTTGACGGCTTCGACACCGCCACGCCGGACGTGCGAGAGGAGAGGGAGGGAGGGGCATGCGGCCTCTCTCTCTCGCTCTACGCGCTGAAAGCTCGGCTCATCCGCGAAAATAGGTGGAGGGGGAGGGAGGGGGGGGTGTTAGGTAACCCGGGTGACCGGCGGGGATGAGAGGGGGAAGCTTTTAACACCGCGAAAATAATTAAAGACGAAAAAAAAATTTCCCCCGACTACATATATTTAAAAAAAAACTAAATCTTTTCAAATTGGCTAAAAGCTCGTGGAAAATTCAGACACACCATGACCAAGACTGCCAAGACGCCGTGGGCCGGATGGAAAAAAAAAACCGCACGACCGTTTTTAAATGCAACGCACACGCGCGTAAACACGCTCGCTCTGTCGCCCGCTCGCTCTCCCGCACGCACGCAGAGCGATGCAACGCTTGTAGGGCGCCGCGCTGCGCTATTATGGTGCCGACGCCGTCTCGGAGCGAGCGAGCGGACTGCGCAGTCTGACGCACACGCCGCATAAAAAAAAGAAGGCATAAACGTGGGGTGGGAGGGTATCCACTCTGCCAGAGCCAATGGAGAGCGAGAGCGTCATCTATCGGAGAGAGAGCGCTCCGTAGATCAATGCAGGGAGAGGGGGGAGGCACGGTCCGGGGGCTGAGGCTGGGCGGGCGGACAGTGGAAGGATCAAGCGGAACGTCGGGGCGACGCACAGGCCACCATCCAGGCTCGCCAGCGCGCTGCCATTCACTCGCGCGGCGTGGCCCGTGGCACCCCCCCCCCCCCCAGCACCCCCCCCCAGCACCCCCCCCCTGCACCCCCCCCCTGAACCCCCCCCTGCACACCCCCCCCCCGCACACCCCACACCCCCCCCCACCACCCCTGCCACCCCCCCCTCTATTCAGCACTGGGTGGCCATAAAACAGGAGTCATTTACATATAGATTAAGTGCTGTATACATATCGGCACTGTGGTATCACATAATTACCAATTACATATACACACACACACACACGTCAGGCTGTGGGTTTTGTTTAGTATTTTTAAAGGTGTCATCAAAAATATTTCATAGCAAAGTTATTTATAGCACCGGCATGGCAATTATTTTGCAAATGACACATTATTGAGGTTAAACAGCAAGCTTAAGAGGGGCCGGTCCATTTAGTGAGCAGCCACTTAGTATTGTGCCGCCGTTAGATCCCACATTGAATCGCATTATACTGCATGGCGTAACGAATATCAGAGCCTCCGCACTTGGTAAATTAACTGCGCACTGTATGAATCACATTCATGGACTTCGTCTGGTCTCACAGAGCAGGTATTTATAGTGAACCGTAAGAATCTGGACAATGCATCGACTCAAATATATTCTTGTGGCCGACGACTCGAGGGGATGCATCCAATCGCGTGAATAAGCACCCGCGTTTTTTGTTTTTAATGTGTCGTAAACGTATTCCCCTGCGCCAAAAATCACCTGGAATAAATATGCCCAATCTCAACGGACCTCGGAAATTACGGAGAGCATGGGGCTGCGAGAAAATGGCAGGAAAGCAATGGGCTCAGACCACGCAAAGATTGAATGTATGTGGTGTGTCTGGACTGAATCTATCACTGGAGCTATGAGTGCCATCTCCTCGCTTGAATGGCTTTTCTAGAGGCACTCTGGATTCCTCCCAACAAGCTAAACACCCTCATCAATCCCACTGAACCAACGTAAAATAAACATTCTTGAGAGGGCTTACCTTATTAAATTACCATGATTATATGCCGTTACATTTTTGTGAATGAAGCATAAAGACTGTACGAATCGGACACACAAAAATAAAAATACAAACGGGAATGATCAGAACGAGATTGAAACATGATCAAAATGCTGAATCATGGCAAACCATTAAATGGCTGGAGGGTCCGCACCATGACGCCAATACTCACTCAACGTCTGTGGCTCCGAGTCTCGAAATTCAGAACCCTTAGAATCCCAAATTCAGGAGTGTCCTTTTGACAGCAACTCTGTCTTAGACGATCTATCAAATAACCCAATAAACTCATCCACTGGAGAAATACTCAGCAATCTTACACCAAAAAGTTAAAAGCCTAAAGAAGCCTCGCCGAATGCAAAAAAAAACCAGGGCTTTGAATTAATCAGAACATGTAAATAGAAACTGATATCCACATTCATTATTGTAATCACACTTTAAGCATCTTACCACGACGCTGTGTTTTAAGGAAGATTATAAAGAAGGAGTCGTGCGGACGGCGGTACTGACGCGGGAAATGACACGGAGCACAAATCCAGTCTCGATTTTTGCAAATTCAAAATAAGTCCCCGCTATGCGTGAGCAACCGAGTTTACTGTGAAGGTAACATACGTGCACGTTAAATGCCCTTTGTGCGAGTGCGGCACCAAAAAAAGTTCGCGGACAGCTCGCGTAACCATGCAAAGAGCACGCAACGCATATATATACACACACACGCGGCATGGTGTAACGCAACCGTGTGGTTCCCAAAGTGCCGAATGGCTCACAGGGCTATACCAAATAAATGAAACTGAAAACTCTCGTACTACCACTGTGACAACACTAGGCATGTACGTACTATTAATGCATCACGGTCTGGACAAAGATAGGTTACCCTCTGGTGGCCGCGTTTGCACTGTGCAGTCATGTTGATCTCCGACACAGGATCACATAACACGCAAAGAAGTTTCCCATAAATCAGCACCTCTTGACCTAAAAGTGTCACAAACTTTCACTCACATGTGAAAGAGAAAAAAAAACACGGAATTGGCAATTCACGTCACTCGGGGTTTGGCGAGTGACACGAATGCGAAATGGGCTCTGCTGCTCTCCCGCCACGAAACAGCGCCTGGTGGTGTGCAAGAGGCACCGGGCCTCTCCACATTTGAAGCCTTCGTTAACAAATTAAAAAAGAGCAGTTGGTACAGCCCATGGGCGAGCAAAACAAACTTTTAACCGCACCTATCAAAGTTACTTTCCTTTTAGTCTTGGTCGGCGAGTCGACGGGAATTCTCAACGAACGGTGACAATGCTCAGCCTAAATCACCACTGTCCCTTTTTGTGCAGGACCGGCGCGTAAACTACACAGGCCCCCCCCCCCCCCCACCCCAACAGGTTCACTCGCCACGACGTTCGTGCAACGGGAAGCAGTTAAGTGATGGTTGACCAACCTCTCGCTAACAGTACGTACGGGACGAAACTCCTTCATGTGGTTCGACTATAAATGAAATGAAGAAATGTTTAAGTCCATCGGCCTGTTGGCTTCCAGAAGAACATTAATTCATCAAGCGGACATTGATAAAGGAAGGAAACCCTGGACTGGTTTTAAAATGCGTCTGATCAGCAGTCAGGCGTGTTAAATATTCTTCTGGCTTACCAGATCTTATTGGCGAGAGCACTCGATCCCAACTGCGGGGCTCAAGCGGGAGGGAAGGGGAGAGAGGGGTGTGAGTGCTACTCTGCTCGAGTTAGCAAATATGTGTCATAGGCTCGGAAATGAAATAAAAATCGCAGGAGAGGAATCCTTTCAGATGACAGCGTCCGGACACTGCCAGACGATGGTGTCATTGTTAAAGTTCTCGTTCGTCACATTCTTCCCACCCCAACGACAAAGATCCCCCATATAGCCTTAACAGACGGCAGGGGCAAGTGCTGTTAGCGAGCACCTATGAAGGCCAGAACGGTACACGAGGGGGTGGGTGGCCAGCACCACGCCCGGCCGCCTGTCTCCCTAGTGGTGATGTATACACACCACACCAGGTACTCATTTGAGGCTGAGTCGACCTAGGGGAGGCCCAGAAACGATTCAGATACTCGTCACCGGTGTTGGCCGCGAGCGGGAATCAAACTCGGGTCGCCAGTTTTCGTAGTGCAGCGCACTAACCGCTGCACCACCACTCCCCACCCCACACACACACAACGACCACCCCCCCCCCACCATTACCTTTTTATACAAATTTGCCTTGTGAAACGCAGGATTCTATTCTATTTATTACAAGCAAATCTTAAATACTATTTATATCCATAAACAGCAATATGCAGCGATAATGGACCATTGTTTATAACGTTCACTGCAGCGTTCCATGGGTATTCACCAAATAGATGGACTCGCTAACTACGTGAACTTCCATGCGGTGGCTTACGGTGCGCCGCTCTGGACAAAGGTCATTCAATGAACTGAAGGGAACTAACTTGAGAGCCACACAATGTCACGGTTGAGCGCGACGTTCCTGTACAGTACCCATCGTCAATGAGTGCTGGCGTCTAAAAACCGCACTCTGCTCGCGATGATGCTGCCGTGGAAGAATCTGCACGCCATCATCATCATTATCATTTACAGGAAGCACGAGTAAGTGTAGTTTGCTCTATGTTAAACTGCACATTTACTCTACATGTCATGGACATCATCTTTTTTTCAGGTTTACTTTTACGTATAATATATAGTACTGTAAACTACACGACTTTTTTTTTCCCCCATTCTATACATTTCCTGTTCAAGCTATATTTAACGCTATCGAGAATATCAATCACAGTTTCATGTGTTGGGTTGATGTCGGGTAACACAAACGTATTGGCGGTACACCAGCAGTGCGGAGGCAATTATAAAAACAAAACAAAATTCGCAATAATTTACTTTCCCACGAAAATCTTGCGGGGGGCGGGTGGTGATGGTGCGTCAAAAAAAATCAGTTCTCGTGATGCCGAAGCAGTTGGAAGACGAACGCCAGTTCAAATTTTGATTCTTAGACTGTTTGTTGAGGGCCGGTGTGCCACGCTGCACCGAGTGTGCCGCCAATACGGCCATTTGGATTTGAGTTTGCGGATCGCGGATTTGAGGATAGCGGCTATTTTTTAAGAAAGTAACCGCCGCCAAGGTGGGCCGAGGGTTGTGGTGGATTGTAACAAATATTGTAATATTGTAATAAATATTGTAATAAATATTGTAATAAATATTCACCTGGAGCAGCAGAGCCCGTCACCGTGATTGAGAGAGACAGACACACATGGAATCTAACGGGGCTCAAATAACACCGCTTGGATAAAGCTGCATTTCCCTCAGAAATGTAATGGTGCATCAGCTCAATGAATTAGGCAGATTTTATTTTTGCAATTGCGTCATGGGGAGCGCATCAAACCATGCACACGAGAACTATCTCCTTTTGCATATGTTGTATGTAATGGGGGTTTCATCACATCACCCCTGCAGTCACTAGAGGCAGTACATTCCAAAGGACAGGGCAAACAAAACAATGTGACCAGTGAATTGAACTGACCCTAAATCATGGCAATTTGTATAATAAAATGGTTACACATTTGCCCAATTCCTTGAAGTGCCACATTTGCCCAATTCCTTGAAGTGCCACATTCTTTATGGCCTTTAATTGGTTTGCCCAGTGTCACATGTAACTATCGTAAACACAAACATTAAAAACACATCACGACAAGGAGAAGCCGAACATCAATCTTGGTGCAATATCAGCTCCGGTGAATTCCACCATTGCTCTCCGCTTCATGCAGCTGCTGTCTCGTGTAGCTGTGTTACAATCTGACAACTCCACAATGTCGGCTATTGAAGGCTGCTGCTGCTGCTGAACCAGGCCATACGAATGTTCACACCTGCACAGCATTCCGGTTTTCTACCTACAGCGCCGCTCTCAACACTTTCAAACATATATTATTCGGAGGCCCGTGCCCTTTCAAGTAACAAAGAAATACTTAAAATAGCAGGTAATTAAAAGCCAATCAGGGACGGCGGGGTAAAAGCACGGGACATTTACCGCGTAGGTGACCACACAGACCGCGTGCTCCTCTCCAATGCGCCCTCCGGTTGTGCCGCGCGTTTTTTCGGCACGGCGTCTCGACGCCTCGCTCCGGGGACGCGCATCGAGCTCCTAAACAAATGCTCCCCCGCACGCGGTTGCAGCGAAACGTCGCGACCGCCGTGCGCCAAACGACTCACGGCGTACAACCCCAAAAACATATCGGACAGCTACAAATGGGGGGGGGGGGGGGAATGCGTTTTCATCAACTACAAAATTGCCATTAGGGCTGATTGGCAGCGCGCGTCGCTGTATTGGCGAGTTTATTTTACGAGATTCCTGCGTATTCTCAATGACCTTGCGCCGCCGGGATCCCTCGTGCAGCACAAGAATCTAAAGAGCTGACGGCAACAAACTCGCGAGCCAGAACACGCCATCCCGTCACGGGCGCGTTTAACCCGTTATCTTCATCGTCACAAAACGCCGGCATTTCCGCCGAACCGGGCCAAACAAATTGCAGCTCCGGCGTTGTCTGCGGACATCAAGGGGTTTTGGGATTAACACGTAGGTTTTCGCAACCAATATCATCCAAATATTCACGCCATCTAACCCAAAAATACCTTTATTATGGATTTAGGGGTTTCTTTTCCCCTCTTCGGCCTGCAGAGACAGACACGTTTTGGCAATTTCGTCGTTTGACCTCAAATTAAACGAAATTGGAGATTGTAATACACGCTACCTACTGTACACTTTCAATAGTTGGCTACGTATGGTATGAAAAAAAGTTCAACATACTGTACAAGGGAGGGAAGTTGCTCTCTCTCTCTTCTATTGCTCCCAGAGTCTGGCACAGCCGTCATGTTAATTTCTGCCTCCCTGTGTTTTTTTTATTAATTTGAGAGACCTACTAGTTAGATAACACATACTGCTTATTATTATGATTGTTATCTGGATACACACACACACACACCATACAGCACAGGATCAATTTAGCTATGGGCAGCAAGTAACATCACTGTCATGTGCCCGACGGAATGAGGGCTTGGGTTGAGAATCACGACCCTGAACACGTGAAGCAAACACACAAACGAAACAGGCGTGAGAGACACCGGTGCGACGAGCCTAACGTCTCCACGTTACATAAACTCACTTCTTCAAAAGTTTGTTGTCCTTCCCCACGCACCTCCGATTAGCACGGTTGCCTACGTACGGTGCGAAAGAAGTTCAACATACAAACAGACAGGAGGTGAGATCTCGCGTCGATGCGATTGGAAATGTGGCATTGATACGAGCGATGTTGGACTTGAAGTGAAGTGGAGTGGTGGGATAACGGAAGTGATGACAAGAACGAAAAACTTAACGATTGAACTATTTTTTATTTAGCCAGTTAAAGCCCACTGAGACATACAGCTCTTTTTCAGAAGTGACCTGGCTCTCACAAATCATAGCCCAATGAAGTGGCTCATCACGTGGCAATATACTCTGAACGCACGATTCTGAATGCGGAGGGAAAACCCGGAGGACCCAGAGAAAAGTCCACACAACCACAAGGAGAGAGACACGAAATATACAGCAGCAGCAGGCATCAGGGTCCGGATCGAACCCACGACCTCCTGTATACCAGGCGAGGCAGCCGACATTTCGCCACCGTGGCACCCACAATCTTGTTGTGTTACGGTGTCACGGATTGGTACGGCGCCAAGGGGACATTGGCCTACATCCACTGTTTGTGTGGCGTCTCTATCAACGCCGATGCATTCCCCCACTCTTCAACGAGACCGCGCCAGTGGACGTAACTACCGTTCGAGAATCAAAAGAACATTGGTGACTGGTAGGTCACTTGCATGCCACGGAAAGGAAACACTTGTGCTGACAGCTGATATATTTCATCATCTCCTTGTGCTTTGAAAGAACCACTCCAAGACAGGATCTACCTCTGGAAAATCACTTTTTTATCAAGTAATATTTAGTTCTATGCCGGACTCATATGGCGTGCAACCTAAACCATTGGGGATTCTGGGTCCGAATCTGCGCAGCCACTCGGGCCTGTATATCTGGAGTTTGCACGTTCTCACCGTGGTCACGTGGATTATTCTCCGGGTCCTCCCGTTTTTTGCTTCCGCATTTAGAAACATGCGTTTAGAGTATTTGACTGCTATAGATTCACACGTGATAAGCCACTTCGTTTGGCTATCATTTGTGATAGCCAGATCGGTTCTGAAAGAGCTACATAGCTCATAACAAAAAGTTTAGTAGTTTAGTTTAGATGAAAGCAGGTGCTCAAGTCCAGCAGCTTTCATAGCCTCAATCAGGAGACTAATTATTATTTCACAATAACAGACAGTGGCAATCCACTAGTGATCTGGCAAAGCCCTGCTCTTAAGCAGTAATGGTATAGATAGGCATCGGACAGATCACTCACGAGCGTAAGTGGCTCGACAACGCACAACTTAGGCGTGGTGGGATATCTGGTTCTTGGCTGTATGTTGAATTTCCTTCGCACCACACGTAGCCAACAAAGCTAATCGGAGGTGCGGGGGGAAGGAAAACAAACTAAACAAAAAGCAGTTCTAAAGAAATTGGTTTTCCATCTAGATGACTTAAAAGTGCGCAGCTCCAGCAGCTTCCTAATATCGGAAGGAAGAGCATTCCAGACGGCCGCAGCAGCGCATCTGAAAGCGTGCGGTGACCGTCTTTGTTCGATGGTGAGCGGCCAAAAGCCGCTGCTGTTGCGAGGCCAACGTCAATTGACATTCACAAACACAACGTGCATGCCGTCACAGAAGGCATTAAAACTCTGCGTCTGAATAATGCAAATGGAATCAAAATTAGATTATAATGTAATGGGTTTTTTTTTAAACACCGTTTCATGTTACATTCAAGGCGCAGGCGGGCAGTTTGTGAGCGAGTGTACACCCTCTGCTGGCCTTGCAGCTACATTACAGTAACAGAGAGTGCTTTTAAAAGGAAACACAGTCCATGTAACTGAAACAAATTCATTAAAGTAAATGCTTTTTTTTTAATCAAATATTTATTTTAATGCAATGCTATTGACAAATGTGATGAGTTGGGTGTTAAAGTTGCTTTGCTTGTGCACCACTGCCAACGCAGTGTCGTCAAATAATTTGTATAATGGAGGCAATGTGAAGCTTGCTCATATAAACATTACGTTTCTATGACGGTTTTCATTATGGCTGTACGATACACGAGCAAAAGCTCGTCTATAACAAGGCAAAAAAAACTATTTAAGCTAAACGTCAATATTTAACATTGTTTTCAAGTAACCTTAAAAGAAGCTGACAAGCCACTCCATTAAGGGAGACATTCTTTTATTCAAGATATTCCGAGGCTATTTCAAGAAAGAATAACCTCTGTTTTATCAAGCCCCTTTCATATTGAAGTATCTCAAAGCGCTGTACGTAAAACTAAAAACTACTCGCAAATATAAAAAAAAAAGATCTAAGCGAAATAGAAAGCTGATAATAACAATATCAATGGCGACTCTCACTTCGCTTTTCCGCCGTGGGCAAAATAAGTATCTCCCTGCGGAAGAAACTGAAGTTGCTACCCCCGAAATGACGAGCGTTGACTGAGAACAGGTCCCTGCAGGGTGGGCTGGTAGGACAAGTCTCTGCGCTGTCCATTGCTGATTTTACACCCAACAGCACGAGATTTCACTTCGTTAAAGTATTGAAAGGGGACGGACGGACACATTAATTTATTGCAGGCTGGTACACTCAGTTTACAACTTCGTTCCTACCAGTATAACGACTTCCTCCAAACTGGAAGGGGTGGGATGACGAGTGTTCTCTCCTTCGCCGCCGATCAGGAATTCCCGCATCAGTTGGTGGCCGTAGGGAACAAACTGATGATTCTAGATTTATTTTTCCGCATCTTGTTCTTCAGCTTCCCAGGCCCGCTTGCTCCCCCACCCACCCCACCTTTACTCCTGTTTTACCTCCCGTCCCCCTTTGTTCTCCCTTCCCCCGAACTCTAGCAGCCTCACCATTCCTCCCGCCCCACGCACGACCCCCCTCCCCTCTTCCCTCTCTGCCTCCCCTCGCTGGCTCCTCTCCCCCCTCTCTTATACAACCTTTTGTTGTGCAGCAGTTCTCTTGACCACTTCAGCAATTTGTTTTCTTGCATTGTGGCTGTCCCACCTGATGACGGGCACTTTGTGTTGCGCCCGAAACGTCGTGATTTTATTCATTTTTTCGCCTACGTGACTTTGCCGAAAGAACCAAAGAGTAACAACAGATGATGATCTTGATGACCGAAGGAAGGGACCCCCCGAACGTGGGGTGTCCCTGACACCGGCGAATGAAAACGATTCGGTTCCGTGCCACGTCCGGTGCCGACTGCGCTTAACGGAACGATGCTCTCGATGGGGGCAATGATGCAGAGGGCGAGCGCGTGTCTCCGCGTTAGTCACGCCTGCATTTGGCGTTGACAAATCGGCAGGGATTGATGTAATTCTACACCACGGTGACGAGATGTTAAATACCTCGCCTTGTAGGCAGGATCATGGGACCTCCTTTGCCAGGAACAAAATATGAGAATAGTTTTTTCCCCTTTTATCTGGCAACAAAACAGGTGTTAAGTTGTTAAAACACCAAACTGAAACCTTCTATAAGGAATCATGTCTGCATTAACCACAATACTTGTGGTCAACAGTTTCATTTTGGTACTGGCAAAGGAGGTCCCATGATGTAGGTGCTCACCCCGAGCTCTCATTACTCTGATCGTGCATTGTCTTTGTGCTGTGTGACGCCTTTTGGAGTCCTCTGGTCCAACACCGTTTGAGACGAGGCTCAAAAGAAAGCTGTCTCTGGTGTGGACCAAGCTGTTTCAAAAACAATGCTAAATTCTCCTGCTTGATATGTAAACTCCTTTGTCAAGGCGCTTTACCTCTCTCACCTAGCCTAAAAGACGCTGCGAATCTGAGCAGCGTTCACTGAAGCGCTCAGCTGATTGGAGAGTTTATAGAGTTTATTTATAACATTGATGTAGTTTATATTTTAGTTTTTTATTAGTTTACTATATGGTATTCATTATATAGTGTAGTGTATACCCAGTTACTTTATGTTTATAGCTCAACTTATTGAAGAATATATTGAGTACATTTATTATATTGATGTAGTTTATATTTTAGTTTTTTATTAGTTTACTATATGGTATTCATTATATAGTGTAGTGTATACCCAGTTACTTTATGTTTGTAGCTCAACTTATTGAAGAATATATTGAGTACATTTATTATATTGATGTAGTTTATACTTAGTTTTTTTTCACATCGGTTTATTGTATGATAGTTGGGTAGTTGCATTCCTTTAGCGTCCATATACTAAATGCCTCTGTTGATATGTAAACTTTGACTTTAACATAGCTATTTCCGTGACCAGTCACATCCTAATCCCTCACATTAACATCATGCTAATCTCCCAGTTACATGCTAATTTCTGACTTTAACACCCTGCTGATCCAACACTTTATCAGAGCTATTTCAATGCTAAATTATCCTGTTTGATATGTAAACTCCTTTGTCAAGGCGTTTTACTTCTCCCACCTAGCTTAAAAGACGCTGCAAATCTTAGCAGCGTTCATTGAAGCGCCGTCATCCCGACAGTTCTGTTCCTTCACCTGAAGAAGGCTACTTGTTTTGTGGCCGAAACGTCGTGAGAATTTTATTGTCTTATTTCGTTTTATTGTTTTATTCTCATTCTACGTGACTTTACCGAAAGAACCAAGAAGATGAATCCTTGCAGTCACGAAAGCTTTAAATCGAAATGTAAATATTATCAGAGTGTGTTTTTTTTTTGCATTCTCACCACAAGTATTGTGGTTAGTGCAGACATGATTCCTTGTAAAAGGTTTCAGTTTGGTGTTTTAACAACTTAACACCTACATTTTGATTTAAAGCTTTCGTGACTGCAGTAATTCATATTCTTAGTTCTTTCGGTAAAGTCACGTTGAAGGGAAACAATAAGTGGCTTTCTGACAGCATACATCAAATTTCTCGTCTCCCCCCTCCTCTTTTCAGAACATAGATGGACTCGTCCTTCTAAATAAACTGCCATATCGCTGCGCGTGGCGCTAACGTTTTTATAAATAAATAAACGTTTAAAAAGAAATAAATTTATGCAAACCGACACCTGATGACGACCGTTTGTGTTATGGTCGAAACGTCGTGAGAATTTTTTATTGTTTTATATATTTTATTATTTTATTGTTTCCCTTCAACGTGACTTTACCGAAAGAACTAAGAATATGAACTTAACACCTGTTTTGTTATTCTTGGTTCTTTCGGTAAAGTCACGTAGAAGGGAAACAATACAATTTTATTGGTTTATATTTTTATTATTTTATTGTTTCCCTTCTACGTGGTGACTTTACCGAAAGAACCAAGAATATGAACCCCTGCAGTCACGAAAGCTTTCAATCAAAATTTAACCTGTTTTGTTGCCAGATAAAAGGGGAAACCCCTATCTTGTATGCTGAAGCTCGTAGGTTCGATTCCGACCCTGACGCCTGCTATATATTTTGGAGGTTGCAAGTTCTCTCCGTGGGTCATTGGTATTTTTCTCCACATCCTCCGGTTTTCCCCAACTACATTTAGAACATGCGCTCAGAGTATTCGGCTGCGAAAATTTTCCACGTGATAAGCCACTTCTCGTTGAGCCATCACCTGTGGCCAGGTAACGCTTCAGGAAAAGAGCTATGCAGCTCAGTGGGCCTTACACCTGTTAAAATAAAAATAGTTAAAGAGTTAGTTCATTTGTATTTCTATGCTTTATTTACATTATTTATTTTGTTTTAGCAACGTGATTACCGTTTCTCGATCTTCCACTTATATAGTTGTTATTGTTGATGTAACTTGCTGACCAGAACTGCCCCGTACTGGTCATGTGAGGAAGAGCTTCACAACCCCTAGGATTCCTCTGGTACAAATAAAGATTGTGATTCACATGTGAAGGCACGCTCTCCCATATCTCGTCCCCACAACTGTTGATGAGATCCATGAAAATTGGCATTAACAGTTCCATTGGGCAAACAATTTTCTCATGCAATTGATGAATAAAAATGTTGCGTGAAAATGAAAAATATTAATTAAGTGGCATCTTGTTTATCCCAGCATGCTACTCTCTGCAACCCAAGCCTTCTCAAGATTGTCCTGTTTGTGATTTGTGGAAAATTCTTTGTTGGGTTTCTGGAGGTCAGTACGTGAAACACTGCAAAATACCCAACAAAATATTGCACACGAGGTCGCAATTCAGCATAAGGGTGTTGTTCCGGGAGGTGCAATACATAGGGCAATTTTTGTTCTCACTGTGAATATCGTTGGCGTTAAGTTAACCAATTACAAAATCTATTTCAACGCTCGTGGGTACGATACGCAATTGTATATTTATATGCCTTGTAACCGTGATGTATTAAATCCGAAATGTGCCTCAGCGGCACCACGTGAGGGTGCGGGGGCCCTGACTCACTCAGGGCTTTGAATGGAGCACAACGGTAGGGGGTTTGTCAGTGGCCCAAATACACACAGGGCTCCTCTGATTTTTCCCTCCACATTCACAATCAACGTCACGCGTTTAAAGAGTATTCGGCTGCTATGCATTTCCAACGCGATAAGCCACTTCGTTGAGCTATCATTTGTGATGGCCAGGTCGCTTCTGAAAACAAGCTATGTAGCTCAGTGGGGCCCTTACATGGTAAAATAAAAATCGTTTATCGTTTTAGTTTAAAATTAGTTTATCGCGTGCACTACCATTCCCTGCCAAGTAGAGGAGGCTCATTAACACCAGCGTCCAGCGGAGTGGCTGACGTGGGGGAGAGGGGCATCTTGGCACAGACCCCCCGTTACCGACGAAAGCACGCTGGGCCCACAGGCTCCACAACACAGAGCGCCCCGTTTCAAATTGGGGAAACAAGTCTGCAATAACCTGAGCCCGTCCCTGTGGCACCGTGACCTTTAAACATTCCCAGTACCTCCTCTTAAGATCTTTATATCGCCTGGCAAAGCACATAGCGATGGCATGATCGGGTTTAGCTATTCATTCTCCTACGCTCGCGTTCGCCACGAGAGGTTTCAAAACATCACAGGCTGGATTCGTTAGAATGATGTAATGCCCCGCACAACACGCACACGTCCAACAGCAACAGGCAACGGACCAAACCACCGTCCCAGCTAATGGGTCTATTACGGGGGGGGGGGGGGGGGGGGGAGATAAAGCAAGGCCCAATGGCTCGTCTATCAATCACCACTCTTAAGCCAGAGCTGCTGTCACAACGGGTCGATGGCTGGTGATTATTCCGTGGTTCAATAAACCAGAGAGCGCACACCTCGATACCACCATGCGTGACCCCTTAACCCAGACCCCTTCTACCCCGCCCGTAACGCTTGACCCCTGACCAACCAAACGCCCCCCCCGCCGAATGCTGTCATAAAAATAAAAGGATGGCGTCTATAGAATGGGCGACTCGGTGAAGGCAGCAACCTGTGCTTGTAGATTGAATTCTGGCGGGATACGCAGTGGGTACGCCTCGATTTTCCTGCAGCTAATTTGACCAGCGCGTGCGCAAAAGACAAACGGAACAGGATGGAGGCAACCGGCCGGCCAAGGCGTGAACACACCCAAGTGTGCAACTGAACTTCAGATTTATTCTTCAAGACGACCCAGACCCACGATCGCCCACGCCCATTATTTGGCTTCCTATCTGCGATTAAAAAAATGCTGGCAGTTCGATGTGAAACGAGGACAGTGGAGACAACGAGTTGGCTCCGTTGGGACTGTGGCTCTCCACTGTGCCTGCATCACAACAGTGAGCCGTGAAATACTTTGCTGAATCTCTTTCCGTTTCCAGTTCAATTAAGCGTATTCAAGCTGTGAGGACTATATATGCACACAGGCTGTCAAAACTAAACACCAACCAACACACTGCAAGATAACTTGAGAGTCTATGCCTGATCAGAAACAACTGGAAAAATATTAACAATGTCCTTGGTTTGATTCCTGATGAAGCACGTGATTAGCACGGTTGGCTACGTACGGTGCAAAATAAGTTCAACGCACATACATACATCACGTATAGGATGAATCTCTGGAATTTCGCTATTGTGCCGGTTCATAAAAATAAATATTTGCGACAATGCCCACACATTCGTTTTACTGGTGTAGCTTTAAACGTAAACTGCCCACGATTAGCACACCCCACACTCCCCCCCTCCATGACAAACCGTAACCAACAGATTATGCTCGAGCAACGACGTGGCGGTGACAGGCGGTTGTTCCGCGCGGCCAGAGGCATCGACGTCCACTTTCAGTTGCTCCCGCCCGTTTCGAACGGCCGCATTTTAATTCGCGACGCGAGATTTTTAAGCGGTCACTCTCGAACCTGCTCGCCGCTTTCCGGCAGAGCCACTTGGCTTCTCATTTCCATGGCAATGTTATTTCAAAAGCGCCTGTGGGACAACTGGCACATCACGTCAAGTTTGTGCACACGTCACCGAGACAGCGGCGCGCGATCGTCAACGACGCGCTCGTTCATTCTCACAGAGAGAATATCTCAAGATGAAAATGTTGGCGTTGCGCATTCGGAGAAAATGTACATAAGGCCCGTACGTCTGCATTTCTGAGGAACACCCCATCACGGTGTGTGTGTGTGGAAATTCAATAACCTGTATAAACTACTTCGTTAAAGCATACCCCCCCCAGTCGTGCTTCATCTCTTCAATGCAGATTCGTGGGTAAAAGGACAAGCACCAATGCAGCTATCCGTGAATCACAGCATTGCGGCGCAGGGGACTTGCCTGGACGTACGAGTAAGAAAGCAAAGGCAAAGATCCCCCACCCATATAGCCTTAAACAGACTGTAGGGACAAGTGCCGTTAGGGAGTACCTGTGACGGCCAGTACGGTACACGCTGGGGTGGGTGGCCAGCACCACGCCCGGCCGCCTTTTTCTCCCCAGTAGCAATGCTTACACACCACACCACACCAGGTAATCATTTGAAGCCGAGTCGACCTAAGGGAGGCCCAGGACAGGTTCAGATAATCGTCACTGGTGTTGGCCGTAAGCGGGAATCGAACCCGAGTCGCCGTGGTTCATACAGCAGTGTGCTTACCGCTGCGCTACCGCTCTCCACGTGTAAGACAGCACACACCACAAGACAAGTATTGTACACTGTAAGTATGTAGTGTGCATATCGTCCATTTCCAATGCCTGCCACAGTCATCATTATGCAATTGCACAGGCTTGCACATTTAAAAAAAAATTGGCACTACACATTTTTTTCATCCAGTATGCCATTAGCTGGGTTTCCTTTCACTAGCTCACAAACGAATATAACTTCACACTGGCAGTAACATGCACATACACACATACATCGTGTATAATTAATTTGCCGACAGATGTGAAAGTGGCTGAAGCTCCTTGACACGCGTACAGTATTGAATTGTACGCAGCGGGGAGGCAATTATAATTAGTGTCGCCGGCTCCACCGTCGACAGGCGGCAGGCACGAACCTCGGGCGCCAATTACCTACGGCGAACAGGAGGGCCTCCTCGTTGCAGAGGCGCGAATGGAGCGACGCTTCCGACAAATGCGTAGGGCCGCGGCCAGACGGCACAACATGCTGTATTATATGTTCATCGGATCTGGCGAAGCCCGGCTGTAAGCAGTAATTGTATAGATAGGCGCCGGGACAAATCACTCACGAGGGTACGTGGTTGGAGAACGCACAACCTAGCTTGTGGTGGTATTTCTGGTTCTTGGCTGTCTGTATGTTCACCTTTTTTCGCACCGTACGTAGCCAATCGTGCTAATCGGAACTGCGGTGGGGGGGGTGGAGGGAGGACAAACTAACACAAAATTCCAATTTTAAACAAATTAGTTTTCAATCTAGATTTAAAAGTACATAGTCCCCAGTGACTTCCTAATATTACAAGGTAGAGCATTCCAGACGGCTGCAGAAAGCGCACAAGAAAGCGCATCTGAAAGTGCGCGGGGATGCGGTGACCGTCTTTGTTCGATGGTTAACCGAAAGCCACTGCTGCGAGAGGATGACCCGAGTTGACGCGACAGCGTACGTTCCTCGACGAGATCAGCAAGGTATCGTGGGTTATTTGTGGCAAGAACTTTTTTTGTGGAATGAGCGCAACCTTATGTGTTCATTCCGCAACCAGAAGTCAGTGCAGCTCAGCGTGCACTGTATCCCTAACACCGTGCACTAGATGAGCAGGTTACGGACTCTTATGAAAGCGATTTCATGGGGTACAAAAACATATTTGTAAATATCCAGTGCTCCGTGAATGTCATTACTACATTTTCAACAGACACGTAGTGAATGTGCACATCAGATACACTGTACCGCTGTTTGTCAGCCACAGCTACGAATCGAAATCAGGTCACTAGGTTTGTAGCGTAGGACCGCGACACACATCTGTGCCACCACTGCACTCGCATTACACACTGCAAACCCACAGCACTGCAATGGAGCAGCCCACTTTGTTTAATTCATCAAGCACATATACTGATGGGGAAAACAATTAACAAAGGCCTCTTGCGAAACACGAGCGCCTTTCAGAACACGAAGGAGCTATCTTGCACTGTTTTTCACCAACGAGCATCTTAATCATTTCCGTTTGCAGCACAGCTGCTTTACTTGCAAATGGAACCTTTTTGCTGCGTCCTGCTTTAATCGGGGGGCAGCTGTGGGTGCGTAAAGCACGGCAGCGTCGCAAATATCGCAATATCCAAAGTGCCCCTTGAACGTATCTCCCAGCAGGGGGGGGCAAAACGCTGCCCAAGGCCTGTCCATGTGGAATTGTAAATTTCAAATCGACTGTGTCAAATATATACACATAACTGGTGATATATGGATACCGTACATGACACACGAGCACGGACGCACAAGCGCTTCTGAGTAGACCTTAGTGGCAGCAGTAGCTCAACAAGACAGCGGCCTCCACTAGTTCGTCTCCGTCTCGAATACCGCGGCTCGCGTGGTACGGCGAACGGCAGGGATCTGTTTGTTGTCCTTCCACCGCACCTCCGATTAGCGCAGTTGGCTACGTACGGTGCGAAAGAAGTTCATCGCGTAGCACTTCCGTGCCACCACCCCTATCGTGTGCCATGTCAATCGTTAAAGGTGCTCGCTAATTGAACGCTCCTTGTGGCTAAAAGCGGAGGGGGGGGGGATCCATAAGTAGATACACAGCACATTCTGATCTATACGATGCGAGTAAGTGAACTGCGGCAGGTGTGTGTGTGTGCACGCGCGTGTGTGTGTGTGCACGCGCGTGTGTGTAGCTCGTAATGCAACATCGGCATCGATTGCTTTGTCAGGTGACGACAGCGGCGGACCAACGAGACGCGTCATGAGCCTCATTTGCATCTTTATTCCTTAGACGGCCCGAGCACACCGTCAATTTATCCAATTAACGACGGTAAAGGAATTGGCGCTTGTTCACCAAAAATTACAACAGAGACGTTCGCAAGCACGTCGCCGAATCTCCTTTTGTGTGGAATATAAATGCTTTGTGGAGACTGGTAATATTTATTTTTATTCTGACAAAAAAATATTAATCATAAAATACTGTACACGCTATATTTTAGTCAAAAAATATATATGTAACTTATACACAAGCAAGCAAGCCTGGAATCTACCATCGGCCTAAGGTTCCATGAACATTTTTAATTTCATTCAATGTGCAATGCGTGCTAATGTAAATATGTATGACGCATCTTATGTATGTTGAACTTCTTTCGCACGCAGTGAGTGGAGTCAAAAAACGAAGGCATGTGTGTTCCTTTAAGAAAGAAAGAAATGGCAACCTTTCAACCGGTGAATACTCCGCCTCCTAATATCGCGCGCACGACACACACACGCACGAGAGAGAGACCTTGACTTTAGGCCGAGCACTCCTCAGCAAGCCATAGCCAGTCGCGCAACTGCCAACGCAAGAAAGACGCCTGGGTGCTATGGGCAAGAGCAAACGCAAACAAACGCAGGGGCCAACGTTATAAGGTGGTGGTGGTGGTGGTGGGGAAACTAGGAAAATAGCAGGCCGCAGCTTGCATACACATGACAACATTAACACGGCGGTGTGCCGCTGCGGCGAGTCGCAGAGTGTCGCGGTGATTGTGGAGTGAAACGCGAGAAGCAGAATTTCATCCCGCGTGGTCGTCCATGCTCAATGTCACACAGGCACATGTGGCTGCCCCGTCAACATTGTGGGGTACACCGGTAGGCGCGGCACGCAGGTGAGAGCCACGGGCTTCAAACGATGGGGAGGGAGGGGGGGATTCAGAGGTCAAGGGTTAGCAAAATCCCACGGAACCAAGGATTGCGAATAATCAGAGTTATCGGGGCGGATAATTGGAAGTCTCTTGCAATTACCTTAGATGAACGTTGACATTCCCTCAGCAGCAAATCACAGCACATAGTGTGTACAACGATAAGTATATTTTCCGTAAGTTAAAGGTTTCATTGTTAATGTCTTTCAAAATTATCTTTTTTCTGAAAAATATTTAATGTTTTGCAATGTCTTCCAAACACCAAGCATAACAACCAATTTCAGGAACAGTGAAAGATATCACAAAATGGACTTAAAATATCCAGAACACATTGTCACATGTTCGTATTGGCACCAAATGGGGTAAAAAAAAACGGAGGATTTTGCATAAATTTAGATTTACTGGTCGGAATATTAAGCAAAAAATTTTAATCTTAAAATTAGCATTTTTGTAAGTTAATGTTTCTGGCAAGCCTCCCATGCTTCCCATCTGTTTACAACCTTCTATCACATCTCGCCACATCACACCATCCACCTCGCATTTCCCAACATCACGCTGCCCCATCACACCTCTTGCATCATGCCGCCTGTTTCCCAATTTTACATTTTCTCAAAAATCCTGAAGCGCGAATATCCTGTATTTCACGATTACCGAAACACAACCAAATCCAATCAACACCTCTCAAACCATCTCTTGGTAATTTAACCATCGCATGTACAGTGAGGGAAAAGAGTATTTGATCCCCTGCTTATTTTGTACGTTTGCCCACTGACAAAGAAATGATCAGTCTTTAATTTTAATGGTAGGTTTAATTGAAGTGAGACAGAATAGCAACAAAAAAATCCAGAAAAACGCATGTCAAAAATGTTATAAATTGATTTGCATTTTAATGAGAGAAATAAGTATTTGACCCTCTCTCAATCAGAAAGATTTCTGGCTCCCAGGTATCTTTTATACAGGTAACGAGCTGAGATTAGGAGCACACTCTTAAAGGGAGTGCTCCTAATCTCAGCTTGTTACCTGTATAAAAGACACCCGTCTACAGAAGCAATCAATCAGATTCCAAACTCTCCACCATGGCCAAGACCAAAGAGCTCTCCGAGGATGTCAGGGACAAGATTGTAGACCTACACAAGGCTGGAATGGGCTACAAGACCATTGCCAAGCAGCTTGGCGAGACTGTGACAACAGTTGGTGCGATTATTCGCAAATGGAAGAAACACAAAAGAACTGTCACTCTCCCTCGTCCTGGGGCTCCATGCAAGATCTCACCTCGTGGAGTTGCAATGATCATGAGAACGGTGAGGAATCAGCCCAGAATTACACGGGAGGATCTTGTCAATGATCTCAAGGCAGCTGGGACCATAGTCACCAAGAAAACAATTGGTAACACACTACGCCGTGAAGGACTGAAATCCTGCAGCGCCCACAAGGTCCCCCTGCTCAAAAAAGCACATATACATGCCCGTCTGAAGTTGCCAATGAACATCTGAATGATTCAGAGGACAACTGAGTGAAAGTGTTGTGGTCAGATGAGACCAAAATGGAGCTCTTTGGCATCAACTCAACTCGCCGTTTGGAGGAGGAGGAATGCTGCCTATGGCCCAATTGTTACCTGTATAAAAGATGCGGTGACTTGTCTTTGTTTCACCATCCCCACCGTCAAACATGGAGGTGGAAACATTATGCTTTGGGGGTGTTTTTCTGCGAAGGGGACAGGACAACTTCACCGCACCAAAGGGACGATGGACGGGGCCATGTACCGTCAAAATCTTGGGTGAGAACCTCCTTCCCTCAGCCAGGGCATTGAAAATGGGTCGTGGATGGGTATTCCAGCATGACAATGACCCAAAACACACGGACAAGGCAACAAAGGAGTGGCTCAAGAAGAAGCACATTAAGGTCCTGGAGTGGCCTAGCCAGTCTCCAGACCTTAATCCCATAGAAAATCTGTGGAGTTAGCTGAAGGTTCGAGTTGCCAAAAGTCAGCCTGGAAAACTAAATGACTTGGAGAAGATCTGCAAAGAGGAGTGGGACAATATCCCTCCTGAGATGTGTGCAAACCTGGTGGCCAACTACAAGAAACGTCTGACCTCTGTGATTGCCAACAAGGGTTTTGCCACCAAGTACTAAGTCATGTTTTGCAGAGGGGTCAAATAGTTATTTCCCTCATTAAAATGCAAATCAATTGATAACATTTTTGACATGCGTTTTTCTGGATTTTTTTGTTGTTATTCTGTCTCTCACTGTTCAAATAAACCTACCATTAAAATTATAGACCGATCATTTCTTTGTCAGTGGGCAAACGTACAAAATCAGCAGGGGATCAAATACTTCTTTCCCCTCACTGTAACACTGCCATCTTAAAACCATGCCAAAAGATTGTGGGTGCCACAGTAGCAAGATGTCAACTACTTCGCCTGGTATACAAGAGATCGTGGATTCGAACCTGAACCCTGACGCCTGCTTGTCCCTCTCCCCGTGGTCGCGTCGATTTTTCCCCGGGTCCTCCGGTTTTCCCCTCCACATTGAGAATCAACATGCATTATGATCATTTGGCTGCGATACATTTCCACGTGATAAGCTATCATTTTAAGCCAGGTCGCTTCTGAAAAAGAGCTCTAAAGATCAGCGGGCCCGACTAAAATAAATAAATAAAGCTCCCATCGTTTTGTTTCCCCTCCTTGTCATCACTTCTGTCATCCCACCACTCCACCCATTTAAAGTCCAACATCGCCCGTATCAATGCCAACTTTCCCATTGCATCGGTGCTAAATTTCCTCTCCCTTATGTTGAACTTCCTTTGCGACGAAGATAGCCGACTGTGAACAAAAAGCAATTCTACAGAAATTAATTTCAATCCCGATGATTTAAAAGTGCATCACTCCAGTGGCTTCCTATGACGGCCGCAGAAAGCGCATCTGAAAGGCGCGCGATGCGGTGACTTGTCTTTGTTTCGATGGTTAGCCATAAGCCGCCGCTGCGAGGAAGACCGGAGTTCACGTGATGATGATGGCTTACGCTCCTTGACGAGATCAGCAAGGTGTCGTGTGTGGTTCATTTGTGCCAACCAAAATGGCCCCTACCGACAACAGTCGCCTCAGCAAAGCCCCCCACCACAGGATACTCCCAGCAATTTGATTCTGGCTCAAAAGGAGTCAGCGGCCCGAAAGGCAGACGGGCGCACGCAGAATAGACCGCCGGCACGGCCTTCCCTCGCGGGAGCCTTGCCGTAAATGCTCCGGGGAACCCAAAAATCCAGCAAGACTTTTGGAGTTGAGTTTTTAGGGGGGGGGGGGGGAGGGTTTTCCATCTTCCTGCGCTTGTCGCAATGACGCCGTGCAACGACCGGGTCCAGCGGTCGCCCCACGCCGCCTCGTTCGGCAAAAGCGGCTGCGCGGGCGAGCGAGCGATCGGCGAGCAGCGAGCGCTGCCACCGACGGAGCACGCACGCTGCCCCGTGGACCGATTAGGGCACTTTAGCGAAGCACAATTTAACGCCCGTTTACGCGGCGCAAAAAGGGGCACCCGTCTAAAGCGTCGCCCCCATTTAAGTTAATTTAGAATTGGCCCTCGAGTGTCCTCTTCCGGGGAAATTCGGTAATCCGATGTGATGCTCTGCTGACCGAAGGAGTTTCTCTCAAGGATAGGTTTTCACCTCACTCCTCCAACGGCACTGTTAGTATATAATTACTGACATAATAACAAGTAACATTCTACAAACGCATCCAAACAATTAACTACGATAGTAATGTCATTGGTAAGATGCCACACACGAACACATACCTCGACAGAACATCTTAACATTCCAATATTGTTTCAAAATGTTAAACACCAGTATCATTCTTGATTTGAAGCTTCCGTGACCGCAGGAATCCATGCCTCTTTGGTTCTTTCGGTAAAGTCACGAATCATCACGAGGTTAGGAGCAAGAGGATGCATACAGAGAGGCTTGGTCACCCTCCTCAAACCAGATAGAGAAACAATCAATATTCATGAACAATTTTTTCCATGGAGATGAGGGACTCATGGTTACACAGGTGCAATTGTTATTTGCGACTTAATGGCAGTTAACGCTCGTGTTTTGGATGACAGGCTGTAACAGTCACACAATGTTCCATTTTTGCTCACTTTTCCCCCCCACAAAATACGTTTTTAATTGTGCTATTAATGCCACATCATGAGATAGGAATCTTCCATTCAAAAACTCTCACAGCAACACGATACCTTGCATCAGAGAGCAGCCCGAAAGAACAACAAAAAAAACCAGAAGCACTTCTGAAATCACTTTAACCCTTTCCCATTCCAATGACGGATGTGCACGTCATCAGTTTCACTTCCGATTCCGGAAGCAAAAGGCCGTGCGGGAGGTTGTGTCGCACAGTTTGGCGCCAGCTATCGTAGAGCGCGGTCGTGTCGCTACAGTTCTCTGCGGTGAGTGCAATGTCTTTAAAAACAACGGCGCGACTACGCCTCGAAATAAAATTAACGCCGAGCCGCTTGCTTGTTCCGAGATTCGGCGGTGAACGGGACACCACCCACCCTGCAACGTGCAGACGTCTCGGGAACGGGGAAAAGGTTCATTAGATCTTATCCACTCGAGGTGGTTTATCTTTTTAAAGAGGGTTTTGTCACGTTGAAATAAAGCCGATCTTCTCCAGTCCTCACAGTTCAAGTATGATCTACTTTCACGTAATGGCAGTGAGGCATAATGGTGGTGGCAGATATTGCAGCATTAACTAAAAAAAAACTTCCATTCCAACTTTTTATTAAAAATTAATACCGAGGGGAAGATGTGAAGATTTAACCGAAACATTAATTAAAGAGCTCGATTGCTTGCACGGCCGAGGGTGTGTGTGTGTGTGTGCTGCATTTGGATAAATGAAACTGGCTCGGTAAAACCAAGCAAGTCTGTATAGGCCCGACGATTACAAAGATTGAGGCAATTTATTTTTGCATTTCGTTTGATTTTCCCTCGAGACGCCTCACCCAGTCTCAAAAAACTTTTGCGTGAGGGTCCTGGCAATTTTCGCAATGTGGGATGGGGAGGTGGGGGCACGGGGGGGGGGGCGGCGATGTTTTTACTTGTAATCCCCAATTGGGGCGATTTGTCAGGTACATTGCCAGCACTGGGATGTTTGTACAATACCGCTTACATTGTTATGGTTCTCGCCACGGGAGGAAACCCATGCTGAGCACAGGTGGGAGTGAGCGTGGAGACTCCACGCAGAAAGGTGCCCAGTTCGGAATTGAACCCAGGTTCCATCTTGCTTCGAGGCGCAGGCGTTCCCCCCCCCCCCCCCCACCGCTGTGCCATCATCATCCCCGGTGCGAAAGAAGTTCAACATACATGCGTACACACGTTCTGACACCCAAATAACTCATATCGTTAAAATGTCCTCTTGCTTGAGAGTAAATGCTCTAATTTGTGATTGGGGTCGTGCTGCTGGCCATCAAACTGCCAAGGTTGCTGCAGTCTATTTGATGCCAACTTTAATCAAGGCACAACCTTCAGTTAACCCAACTTGAGAGAATACGCAGCAGCAGCAGCCGCGGCAATGGAGCCTTTAAAAGGCCGTTGTGTAACTTGCCAAAGGAACTAAATGGTGTACTGCACAGACTGTCGTGCGCCATTCAGTTGAAATGAATTTCATAGATTTCAACACCGGTTCCAATGTTTACTTTGTTGTCTTTACCCCCACATCTCCGATTAGCACGGTAGGCTACATAGTGCGAAAGTTCAACATACATACATACATAATCAGTCCGTGACCCCTAGTGGCCACATGAAATACAAGAGAATGCATCCGTGCTGTGCATTTTTGCAGCCCAAGAGACAAATGGGCGCACAATATACTTACAAACTGCATTCATACAACAAGAGCGTTAACAAATGTGAATGGAGTATTTACTGCAACTGGCACACAAGCGAATATTAGTGGCTGGCTGCAAAAGGCCACTCGCTGGTAGTTAAGCGTGCTCATCATTGAGTGGGTAAGTAACCATGCTTTGTCATTCAGCCAGACAGTTCAACTGTTAACAGCCATATGGCCGCTACTACAGGAAATTATCAAAGCGTGCTATCTTGCCGGAGGACGGCCATTCAAAGTCCATTTGACACCCCGAACCAAATGTATGCCGACGGGTTGCTCTCCAAGCAGGCACGCCGGATTACAGATTCATAATCTTTATTTATCCGGGGGAAATTCGATGAGCTGTGAAGCTCTTTTTCAAAGATGTCCAGTAGAGGGCAAGGGAATAGAAAGTTACACGACTAGGCTCGTCCTGCGCAGAGTATTTGAACTCTGCTCTTACAGGCGTCAGATTCCTCTGCACTCTCGTTTCACCCCAAGGGACAAAAAAGTTTACTTGCGAAGGACTCATCCATTGAACCAAAATGCAACAACCCCTCATTAGAACAATGCTTTGACAATGCTTTGATATACAGTGAGCAATCATTGGAAAGATGTTATGAACTAAGTAAAATGTAACTGTTCATAGTTGGTCCATCTTATTTACCGGGTATTAGTCTATTTCACCGAGTTCATTGCATCCTCAGCGTTTACCAGTGTGGCTACTTTGCTTTGGATGCCATTATATATCTTGGCAACAATCATGTTGCCCTTTAACTCTCAGCGTCTCTGTTGTACTTGCAGTGTACGCACTCCTCACACACCCCCCCACCCTCCCCCTCTCTGACTTATTCAACTGATCTAACCCTGGTCTCTCTCCCACTTCAGTAAAAATTTCCTTGCTGTGGTTGTCACACCTGATGACGAATGCTTGTGCTGCAATCGAAACGTTGTGATTTATTTATTTCTATTTTTTTATTTTTATTCATTTAATCACCTACGTGACTTTACCGAAAGCACCAAAGAATATGGATCTTTGCAGTCACGAAAACTTCAAATCTAGAATGCTTTGACGACGTGGTGAGATTTTCCTTCATCGAAACTGTCAAACGACTCTCAGGTCCAGATGACACGAGAATGAAGTGGTGCTCACCAGGTTAAATAGCGAGATGCGTTTGTGCTTGTGTAGGACGGAGCGATATAGGAATCCCTCGGATGTTACCATAAGAAATATATAACTTTGCGCGACAAGATATTAAAAGTGCGAAAGTTAATTTGTGTGTAAAAAAAACAAACCTCATTAACGTGTGGCCGCTAAAACTTGGAGCAAATGTCGTGCTAAAAAAAAAAAGACACGGTACTCAAACGGGAGAATAGAATGGCAAAAAAAATGTCGAGTGCACTTGCAGCCACCTCTATAATGTGGCTCCTTTGACGACACCAATGCAGGATTACATAGACATTGTAATCTCTGAGGCTATCTAGAGGCCCAATCAAATAGGTGTCTGTGTAATTTAGGGTAGGACATTATTATTCCCGTTTGTAAATATACAACAGTGCTCGTAGGCAACATTATTGAAGCATAAACAACATGGGAGGCAAGCCGATTGAAAACCGGGAGAGAAGGACATTGGGTCGTAAATAAGGAAGTGATGTTGTCAGCTCTATAATTTACCGACAGTGACTGGGCCTTTGGCCAACGGGTGAAACCTGAAGGGTGAACAAAACAGGTTTAATTTTTACCGTCTTGTAAAAAATGTATCTACAATCCACAGCAAATGTTTAGTTTTCTACCCGAGGGCTTAAACTTTCAACGTATTGGAATCTGCAACTCGAGTACAGCTGAAGCTGATATTTGCAAATAAAATGTCATTCCTCGTCAATAATGTGAAAGCTGTGCAGGCTGAAAGGGGACTTCTATTCCTCTCGTCTTTAGAATTCTTGGCGGTCGACCCTCGGGTTTTTTTTCTACTCTCATTTGGATCACGGGGTGCTTCCACTGAATTGCAAAAACGTCTTTGGTTTGGGACCAGGCAGCATTTCTGTGGGCACTGCACGGCTCTCAAACGTACGAGCTGGGAATTAATTTCTCAATTTGTGATTGTATTTATTCGTGTGCCCACGTCACGGTGAACTCACACAACGCCACGCGCTGTGATTGTGAAAGCGAAGAGGCATTCTCACCATAAAGCGGTCGTTTGAGTGAATATTAAATACTTATTAAATAATCTTATGAAATGATATTAAAAACATCATTCCTGCGAGTGATGTCAATATCTGGGAGCACATCTGGACACTGCCGTCTGCTGTGTGCAGGACGCCGTCACGCAGCAAACACAAGAGGTGGCAACTCCAATGGGAGCTGTTGTCGCGGTAGTTGATTTATAAAATGCCAGTGTCAGGGTATTGTGCCTGCGGCGTGGATACTCCAGAGTTCCCAACCTGAGCGAGAAACAGCGACAAATCACTTTCCGCTCTGGTAAATTCGGAGGGCCAATTCAAAGTGATCAAATAACACGTGCAATTCCATTGCAGTGTGAAATCTGTTGTCGTCTCGGCTGTGCAAAGATTCCAAAGCCGACTAGAACGTTTACGTCCTGCAGGTGATCGCGTGTTCGTATTCTTCTTCTTTCCTATGGCATGTAAGCAACATTTTGTATCGATGTCATAGTTGAATATTAAGGTCCTTCGACCAATCCAAGGCGGCAGCAGATGCTGTACGGATTGCAGCAATACCACCAGGGTGTGCATGGACGACGCAACTTGTCGGTGATGTGTTTTGATGTTTTGGACTTTACCACAGCATCTCCCATGCCGCGTCCGGTCCAGCGTGGTCCACAGCCGACGTGTGAGAGAGAGAGAGAGAGAATCACGACACTTCCACGGGCGGGTCCTCAATGATGTTTTTACTTGCCACGTTCGTAGCCACCCCACCTTTCACACCATCGAGTGCCGGCGTCTTTATTTTCAGCTGCCAGAGCGGGGGCGCGTATCCAGAAAGGCTTCCTGGATTTAAGCTGCGGGCGTGGGAGTTCCTTTATGTCTTGGTGGAGCGGCATTAAATGGTGCAGAAGCACATTTTCATTTAAAGCTAACTACAGGCAACAGCCAGTGGAAATAGTCAACACCAATGTCAACATTCATGGCCGACCCTTTGTGAGGACTCAAAACTGGTACGACAGGTGTATAGTTATCGTAAGGTCAAAAATAACCCGGCCAATAATTATAGGGAAGGGCAAAATGAGAATCAATGCTCAGCCATTACACAGAGCAAGCACAGGTTTTATGGTCATTTAGATAGGACACTGATCCATGACACACGAGCTCCTGTCACTCGTTGCTCATGAGCTGCTGGGAAATCTCTTTTCGGCTAAATTTAATTTCAGGATCCCTTGGAGGCCTCACGGTCGATATGCGGGGGGGGAGGGGGGGGGGGCGAACGTTACGGACTGCACCCTTCCTGAGCAATGATACAACAAGAGGCGTGGCCGTCACGCTGCTAGGCTGTGTGACCACCACGGCCACGGGTGCCACACACACATTGCTAGGACCAAGGAAGGACAACGCCACGGTTTTAACAGCATCAGTGGTTGTCCAAACCCCACTCCATGATCGCCGCGTAAGAGACAGGATACGTGATTATTATTATTATTAAATGCCACGGTTATTCTACGCCTTATGACGTGAGCAGCAGCTAAAGGAAGGAACACGCCTAACTGGAGGCTGCCAGTTGGAAGATAGTCTACAAACGGGAGCAAATGCTTTAGACAATGGCCAAAAACTCAGCCAAATTCATTTACATTAAGTGTTTTTTTTATAACTCTCACCTATGCAACTCAGGTCTCAACTTTAAAAATCCTTGTCTCAATGAGCACTCACCTGGTTAAAATACCGAACTTAGAAACAAAAGCGTACAGGTGTGTTCTATATGTTGCTTCAGAGCCGAGTGAATTGCTTCGTGTTCATCTGCCAAACAAGTCGTCAAGCGAAAGAACACGATAAATTAAGCAACAAAGTAAACATTTCTTCGGTGGGGAAATGTGTTTCTTCATCCACTTAATGGCGAACGGGCTCAGACCGTAAACGTCACGACAGATTTAAACCTGGTGTAGGTAATCTGAAGCGGCCACCAGTGACAAAAAGCCAGGGCATCAGAGCCGTCGGCTCGGTGCTCCCATGCAGGCTGCACACGAACACCCGGGGGCCAACCGGTTAACGCAATCAACCTGCAAGCAACTAAGATCCTTCATATTCCCATGGTGTGTCAACCTGATCACAGCATATACACGGAGGTAAATAAAAATTATAGCAAGGCCATTATTGCTCTGCAGTACTTTGGTGGATGTTGAACGTGCGAGTAACGAACAGGGCCTGCCAACACGAAACAAAATAACAAGCAAACAAACCATGCATCACTCCCAGATAATTAAAGCAGGCAGAATCAGCGCCTCTGTTTCACAGAAAAGTTATTTAGACCGGTTCACACGACTGTCCAGTCCCAACAGGGGAAGAGGCTGGCAGATGTTTCTAAATTAACCTAAAAGGTTATTTTCAAATGATACATATGGAATATACTGGCATGTGCCAGGCATACACTCGGAAATGAAACTGTTATTTATAGCCAAGCGAGCGCTGACGGTGAAAATGCAACGGGCTTAGGCATCACATTCGCAGCAAGACGGCACCCTTGGGTGATTCCCCGCAGATCGTAGTGTGATCCATTGTCGGCATCTGCCCAGACGCCCTTCAGACAACTGGAAGGTCACGGGGTTGAAATCTCCTAAGGTGATAGACACCGTACATCATCCTTCCTGGGTCGATAAAATATGTAACATTTGTGTGGGAGGTCAACAGTCATGCCCGCCATAAAAAAACGTGACGTTTCCAAAACTGGCTCAGGTCTGCCAATGGACAATGGTCTCGTTGAGGAGAGCCGTCTGGAAAATAGTTTATATACAGCCACATGAGGAAACGTGAGCAATTTCTGCACAAATCCATGATGGGCGTTTTATCCAGTGACACAACCAATTATGTTTTGTCACTGGATAAGATAATTGTAAGCAGATTCCAGTTGGAATTGTTTCTGATTATATTCACGCTATATATTCCTCAGACACAGTCAGAGGCAGCTGTCAGCTCTCGAGTGCACAGGCCACACGCTGAAATGTGCTGCCCAGGCAAGCGAGGGTAAATGTGCAATTACAGCACGTGTGTTTCAATGCGCCTGCGTTGGGGCCTCCACCCACAAAAGACACCCCATCCACACCATGCTCACCACCCTCACCACCCGCAGCACCCGCAGCACCCTCACCACGCTCACCACCCACACCACTCACACCACCCTCACCACCCACACCACCCTCACCACCCTCGCCACCCACAGCCCTCACACCACCCTCACCACCCACACCACTCACACCACCCTCACCACCCACACCACTCACACCACTCACACCACCCTCACCACCCACAGCCTCACATCACCCTCACAACCCTCACCACCCACAGCCCTCACACCACCCTCACCACCCACAGCACCCTCACCACCCTCACCACCCACACCACCCTCACCACCCACACCACCCTCACCACCCACAGCCCTCACACCACCCACACCACCCACACCACCCACACCACCCACACCACCCTCACTACCCGCAGCACCCTCACCATCCGCACCACCCTCACCACCCTCACCACGAGCGACAGCAGCAGCAGAATAATCTTGGCACCAGCACTAAAATAGGCAACACGCTGCATGCAGAATTGGCAATCACATAGTGCACAGCGAGGCAGAAAGATAATCGTCAGAAGTGAATGTGTGTGTCTCTCAGGGAGATGAGGCTACCTCCTGAGTCGCACCCGATATCGTTGGTGTTCAACTGTGGCAAGCGGATGGGTCTCAGCACAACCACCAGGGACTATATGAAACATAACGGTGTGAGGGTTTGTTTTCACGTCCGAGGCGCAGAGACGAGAGTGAGGGATCATGGGTAGATGGCGGGGTAGGTCAGGTGGCGGCAGGGGGTGACTCACAGCTGCACGTCCGTGGCCCGTGCCAGGAATTGCCGATGGTAAGAGTTATAAAAAGATTTCTGAAGGCACTGACAAAGAAACAACGTAACAATTCACGAATTTGTTTTCTCGCGTTACTAAGCCGCCATTCTAGCTCCGACGCATAAAACGTAAAGCATTACTCTGAATATCCAAGGTGAGTGTTACATTTGCATAAGCCCTTTGCTTTGCCCATCTTTTACCGTCACTTAATTACAATGCAGCCTTTCAAATAAGACTTGTAAAGTGTCGCAGGATGTTACACACAGTGTGCATTCAAAGCGTCACACCTTCTCAAGGACTATTTTAAGCCTTGATACGACATCCACGATTAAAGCAGAGGTTCTTGCTAGAGGCAACAGAGCAAGAGGGTTTCTGTATGTCAATATGTTGAACTTCTTTTGCACCATATGTAGCCGACCATGCTTATCAGAGGCGCGGTGGGGGGGGGATCAACTAAACACAAACATAATTAATGAGTCATCATCATCATTAGACCTCCTTTGCCAGTACCAAAATATAATAATAGGGTTTTCCCCCTTTTTTCTGGCAACAATACTGAAACTTTTTTTACAAGGATTCATGTCGCTGCATCAACCACAATACCTGCGGTCAAAATGCAAACAAAAAACATACTATGATAATATGATGCATTGTCCTTGAAACTGACTGGTCCACACCAAGGGACGGCTTTCTTTTGAGTGCTCACACGTGGGAAGTCACCGCAGCACCCGGAGAAAACCCAGGCGCGAGAGGAGGAAACTCTCTATATTCCACGCAAGTGAAATAGGCAATGTCCACATTTTAGCTGAACTACCTTCTCCTGGCAGGCCAGGGAATGACAACTCAACGGCCACGAGAAGGGAGTTGGTCCCAAACCGTTGGACAATCCACCAAACCCCTCGCGCCTCCACAGTGCTGGGTTACTGCAGGCGTGCACCACGACTGCCCGTGAAACAAAGTTGGTTGACGACAAAGACAAAATATACACCCAAGGGTATAACTGAGAGGGGAGAAAATGTTACAAAATCGGGTGCCAATTGAGTTACAGACGCAAAGCACCCACGGTAATAGCGGCACCATATCAATGCCTATGGAAAGCAGTGGACAAATATAAATAAATAAAATACTGACGGTGAACCCCCCACATTTGATCTGAATCGCAATACGCAAACCGCACGTGCATGTAGACACGCGTCTCCATTCCACCTCAAAAGGACTCTCCGCAGAGCACACAAACCGAAACGTTTATCCGGCAACTGGATGGAACTGCACGTAAGCAGGGGGTTTAATGCCGCTTCGGGAACGTTTAACGGCGCTTCGAGCAGCCCTTCAGCACCACGGACAGCTCCCCCCGTAGATTGGCTCGCACGTGGAAGCCCAACGCGGAAGCGGAGGCTGCGAGCAAAGACTGCCGACTGCCGGCTGCCACCACCTAGCGGCAAGACAGGAAACGCGGTGCGGCGCACGGCGGCACCACCACAGCCACCCGCGCTCCGACTGCTCGTGGCCTTTTGAGGCAATGCGGCACGCAGCCTTCCTCACCATTATCTCATTACCGGGATTTCAATTTAAATCAGCCTGTTATAAAATAACATTAAACCTATCTAACGCGAAACACATGTTCACGTGGGGTAAATAAAGAGCGTAGGTTCATCTGGATGGAATATTTTGGACGACAAATTATTTTTTCGGAAATAATTAGGTATTCCCAGGAACAAACATAAAGCAGCTAATTAATAATGCACGAAAATAATTTACTTGCCCCATAACATATAAGCCTCCTGCAATGCCCATCTTCACTGGTGGATTTGAACCAGTACCAAGCATTCAACATTCTGCTTGCAGGGATCATGGTAACAGTGGTCTCACCAGCTGGTGATTATTTTACTGACCCTGGATGATGATGATGATAATAATAATGGAGTTGAGCAACCATGGCCAGGATTCGACTAATTTTCTCACACTGCGCACTGCGGCTCTAGCAACTGAACCCTATCCTGCCCTAACCATAACAGAGAAGTTGGCCTCTAAGATCAGTCTCCTTCACTAATTTTCAGGGGGGGGGGGGGGGGGGCACTTTTGCCGATGAGACATCATCAGTGTGAGGGTCCGCCACACATTTGAAACCATTGGGGTTTAACAGCACGATGACGATGGGGGTGGGGGGTGTTTTCACATTCCTATATTGTCGGGGGCCGCACTAAAGGCCACCAGGGGAAACCAGTGGCCCGCAGGCCTTGCAATTGAGAACACGGTCTTAGGTGAACAAAATACCCCAATAAATACGGTAACAGAGTGGACCACTAAAATGTGGCCAGCCAGTTGCAAACCAAAGCCATTGTGAGTGCAGTTTAAAGCATCCTTAATGATCAGTCCTGCATACCATTGTGAGTGCAGTCTAAAGCATCCTTACTGATCAGTCCTGCATACCCACAGGCAAGAGATTACGAAATGACGCATGAATGAAAGAGCTCTAGAGTGTGCATGGGAAATTGAAGCACTGTGCTGAATAGACCCCAAATTAGTTGAGGATGGAGACTTGCAAGGCCCAAGAGAGCAAACGATGTCGGAGAGATAGCTGCCACAAGCACTGGCGGAGCCAGTGGGGGGGGTGGCACGATAGAAATCCCTAATTTCGATCAGATGATTGGGGTTTACTAGTAATACATCGGCATTTTGCGACCCCCACTGCCACTGTGTAGCATATTATTACATGCCAGGGACTCTATGAGATGATATGACAATAGTCTGAGTCCATAATTGGCAATAAGTAACGGCAAAGCAGTTATACAAGTGACTCATAGTTGCGTATACAGGACACGACTTCCCTGAAGGCATCAACACCTTCAGCGAGCGCGATGCCGATCACACAACGCGGTTCGAATTCGACCCTCGATCGATGGCTGCGCCATCGCCGTACATGCGTCGAATAAAAAGCAAGGGACAACTCCTTACTTACTAACAACTCCTTACTAACAACTCCTTACTTACTAACAACTCCTCTATCCTTTTTCATTGCTGGAGGGGTTGCCCCCCCCCCCCACCTGAAAATCCTGGCTCCGCCATTGGCCACAAGGCACAAGGATAACGACAAACAGGCAGCCTGTCTGGTGCACCTCGAACACGGAGAATAGTCAACCACGACAAAGTAACTGTGAGACAATACAAATTATTCTTGCATAACCAAGGCTACCCAGCTTTCGTTACCGCACGGTATCATAAGTCAAAGGGCTTTTGCCTGGCTAAGTAACGGACACGGATAGGCATTCTATTACGTGGAATATTATTTCCAAGCTGGGCCATATTCAGTCCTTGGGCCAGACCACATATCGGTACCACCCGAGGTGGCAACACCTCAATGGTGCCATTTTATGTTACACCAACAGAAGTAAACTAATACACGATAACCTCTCCAAATGAACAGCTGTTTAATTTTTCTCGCAGGAAACCTGTTTTTGCACCTATCGCAATCACGCTTATTTGCCTGGACGTTAGAAATGCAACATTCCAACACCTCTACTGTTAATTAAGACAATAAATAATTTATAGAATGGACGTTTGTCCCCGAGGCATGTATTTCATACATATTCTTACATTCATGCACGCCCGTTCTTCAATGTCAGTGACTTAGTTAAGTCTGCAATAAATTTGCGCTAGCTGTTTTCCTTCTGTTTCTCGCACAACTGTGAGATCCGGATCTCGACACAACCTCGCCTCTCAGCTGTGGCCGCCCGCATTGCTGTTGTATGTCTCTCAGTATTATCTCAACAAGTTAATCTGAGTAACTCTGCTCTGCAACACTGCTGCATTATCCTCCGTCGCTTCATCCGCCACCTGTGACCGTGGCGTCTGACAGTCCCGTGCGGCCGTCAACGACCATAGATCAACGACAAATGAGCAGCCGAAGGCAATGTGGAATCGGGAGGACGGTCGCTGCTTACTAATGTCAGGATGTTTAACATTTTTAATTCCCTACGCGACCCCATCACGCGCCTACGTCAACATCCCACGTGCAGGCTGGGGGTGTGAGCCTCCAGTCAACCGCGCGTCATCACTACGCTCAACCAAATAAACCAGCATAGCCTTAACTCTACGGCGAAGGAAATCCTAGAACTTACCACAGCACTGATCTCCATCTCGGTGATATATATCATATGATATATATATCACTGACATTAAAATGCACACTCTCAGTTGGTAGTTGACATTCCAAGTGGACTGCGACCCTCGAATGAATGGCGCCGCTCCCGTAGTCACCACCACATCCCCCCTCCCCCCACCCCCGTGTCCACCACCCCCCCCCGCCCCGTGATCCGTGGATAAAAAAATAAATCAATGTAGCCACACCGGTAGCCAAGAGCAGTTCATGCGAACGCCGTCGCAAGAGATCACACACGTTTGGCACCAAAGGTCCTTCGCTGACTGATGACCAAAAGAATAACGTTGAAGATTATCCCCTTGCACTCGGGTCATAGCCGTGATCTTGCCCAAGCATTACAGGTATCCTTAACAAGAAAGGTTAGACACACAGTTCAGACATGAACCCCGAATGCTAATCTTATACCTTACACGCATATTAACCGTTAAAAAAGAAACGCTAATATCTGTGTGACAAAGTGACTGTGTAGAAGGTGATCGTGTATAAAAGTATAATTCACCAGAATGAGAAGACAACCACTACAAGAACAATGAAATCGTTAGAAAGGTGCGGATTAAACGAATTGTAATTCTGGGTGCTGTTCGTAACGAGCAAAACGCTCATGATGAAACCACGTGCACTTAGCATGCTGTATGCTACCTTGATGTATGGTTACCTTGTGTATGGTACCTTGCTATAATGTACCTTGTGCATGGTTACCTTGTTGTAATGTAGCTTTGCTGTAATGAGCTGTGATGTTGACCCCTCACTCTTTACAAGTACTCAGTGGTTTGCAAAAACCTGCCTCTCAATAGCCCCGTCAATATTCACAAGGCATTTCACTAGACGTACACCTCACAGACTTACAACACAGGCAAACTGCTTTCACGGCTCAGGATTCTTTCGAGCCTCTCTCACTCTCCAACCTCACGCACTCTGACCCCATCTCGCCACTGCAGCCCGCACGCTCCGCTAAGTACTGCATTCTCCAATGAACCTGCGTGGACCTTCTCATCAAGGGAGGTCACCTCTTGCCTTCTTGCTGCTCTGAAAGACTGAGACCAGCTCTCTGGCTTGCCGCCAGACCTGCATATGGTTTCCCATGGTTTACTGTATGATAGTTGGGTAGTTGCAGCCCTTTAGCGTCCATATACTAAATGCCTCTGTTGATATGACTTTAACATAGCTATTTCTGTGACCAGTCACAAGCTAATCCCTCAGCTATTTCAATGCTAAATTCTCCTGTTTGATATGTAAACCCCTTTGTCAACGCGATTTACTTCTCTCACCTAGCTTAAAAGACGCTGCGAATCTTAGCAGCGTTCATTGAAGTGCTGTCGTCCCGACAGTTCTGTTCCTTCACCTGAAGAAGGCTACTTGTGTTGTGGCCGAAACGTCGTGAGAATTTTATTTTATTATGTTTTATTTTTATTACTTTATTGTTTCCATTCTACGTGACTTACCGAAAGAACCAAGAAGATGAATCCCTGCAGTCACGAAAGCTTTAAATCGAAAAGCTGTATAATTTGTTTTGAAATGGGCACCTTAACAGCCCATAGTAAATTATACCGCTATAAACTACATTCGACCAAAAATTACATTTTGAAACACAAGCTATGACACCACCAAAATAATTTATTTTTCTTGCGAATTGTGTTATCTGTACAGTATAGGATGTGTTTGGTCATTCCCTGTGGAAATAATTCCACATGTGCTTAAATGAAAAGTGTGCTTTTATCAGAACTTGCGCTTTCTCCCACCCCCCCCCCGCCACCAGTGTTATGTAAGTATGTTGCTGAAGTTGAGAACTGTTCTGACATAAGGTGTGCTTATACCCAGACTCCACTGCACGAGCAGATGGGGTCATTTCATTATGTATTTGAACCTCATGGCGGGACCCCGGGGTCCCATAAGCCCCCGGCTCTCGCATAAACCTTATATTGTAATGTAAACATTATATTATAAACATTATATTGTAATGTAAACAAAAACTTTTCTCTTTATCACCAATGGGTTTGAAGGATGGTGGCAAGTGTTGTCTTGTTAAACTATGCCCTTAAAACTGAAAACTACTCACCTGCAGTACCTCTATTTAAATACACTATCGAAAAAATCATTTACACCCCTCTATCAAGCATCGTGTTTCTCAGTGTGGATTTGTGAACACACTTTGTATACAGTACATAAAACAGTACGCGTATTCAATGTGCTGTTCATATGGTAACAAGCGTTTATACCAATGTTACTCTACAGAGTAGTGGGTCGCCGCTCCTCTTATCCGCATTGATAACGAGCGGTATGTGCGGACTATGGCTTAACCGTAAAAAACAACCTATCTGCACAGATGCAACGGACAAGAGAAGTATTATCAAACAGGAGGAATTAACGGTGCAACGCATCTCATCTGTTAAATATCTGCAGGTAATAGGATTGTCATCGATTGATCCTGGCTGCAGACATTGGTAGGTCACAAATAATAATGAAGATAAGAGAGCAGTTTCACTGTATTATGCATTCCGTTATGACAAATAAAGGACTTAAGTCTTGTAGGCAGTTTGAGCAGCTTTGGATAAGACTTGTTATGATCCTGCCCATACCCGAGCATGGAGTGCATTCGCTTGTTCAGCTCTTCTGCGCGTTCGTCCTCGCTATGCTTGCACGACACGACGACAGAATGATCCGCGCCAGGTGGGTCGCGGCGTTTGTGTGCGCGGTGGGACGGAGTAGCCAAAAATATATTATTGTATAAACTACGTTATTAAAAGTGTGGCGGAAATGGCATTCAAAATATTGTGTACATCCACACACACACACACACACTCTCGCATGTCATCCAACGCAGAACCTGAGCTGTCAAGCAGAAGGGGTTTCCGTTTGTGAAGTCTCACTCAGCCGCTCACAACACTCACAGACGTGCTTCCTCAACAGCTCGTAGACTTACCTAGAACGACAAAAACACAGAGAGGACCAGGGTGAGTGATGCACACGGTCAACCCTTTACCGTTCCGTGACATATGCAAGTTGCGGGGTGGAGTACCGTTCACCGCTGAATCTCGGAACGCGCAAGCAGTTAGCATTTATTTCATTTACACTTTACATCATTTTTAGAAATATATTATATCCGATCACCGCTAATTAACCCTTTCCCATTCCGAGACATCTGCAAGTTGCAGGGTGGGTCCCGTTCACAGCTGAATCTCGGAATACGCAAGCGGTTCTCGTAAATTTTATTGAGAAATGCAGAGAACCGTAGCGACACGACCGCACTCGATGACAGCTGGCGCCAAACTGTGCCATACGCCCTCCCACACGACCTTGTGGGAGCCTCAGTACCGATAAAGTTATTACATTTTTTCTTCCGATTCCGTTCCGATTGACGTACAAATGCTGATATCGGAACAAACCGGAAGAAAAACGTACACGTTGGGGAAGGGTTAACAATAACAACACACCAGCACTGCCTAACATCGGTGAGATTGTACTACTGTCTAAAACTCGCGATTCAAGGAATTGTCACCATTCAGGGTCATCATGAAACTTAAGAATCAATTTCGTTTTGAACAGTCTACTCGCTTCTCGCCTGAGCCGATACACATTCAGGAGATAAATGCCAATGTCGACGAGGCCTGCGTGCCACGAGAGGGCTTCAAGAGAGAGTTTGCGTCGTTTTACTATTTCCTCCTTCGTCGAAGATTTGGTTGGGAGATGGTAGCCTTCTGGTGACCCACCCGTTACAGTGGCGAGAGGGAGACACGGTGGCGAGATGTTAACTCCCTCGCCTGGCATGCAGGTCATGGGCTCGATCCCGACCCTGACGCCTGCTGTATATTTGGAATTTGCATGCCTCTCTCTCCGTGGTTGCGTGGATTTTTCTCCAGGTCCTACAGTTTTCCGCTCCGCATTTAGAAACGTGCATTTAAAGTATTTGGCTGCGAGAAATTTACACATGATCAGCCACTACATTGAGGTACCATTTGTGGCCAGGTTGCTTCTGAAAAAGAGCTATATAGCTCAGTGAGCCTTACCAGGTAAAATAGAAATAGTTTCGTTTAAAATAGTTTAAATCGTTACATGCAATTATGTCGCCTTAAACACAACTAATACTGTAATCGAGGCAGAAGGGACGTGATTAATTCAAATTATTTAACATTGTGGTGAATGTAGTGCCTATAGAGGCTGTGAGGGTTATTCGAAACCGTTCCATGGACGATGCTGTACGCCAAAAGAAATGAACGAAAACTCACATGCATGGCAATGCATGAATAACAACTGATTGTAATTTATTCATCCTATACATTCTTACATGCCTAAAATGTGGGTTATTTCATGTCAGGTCACTTAAATTCATGAATTTCTGTCACAGTCGTACGTACCAGAGAAGACGTGGTCAAATTCCAGATCGGATGTCAGTAGGTCAAACTGCGTCCGAGTTAAGGGTCACACAGAAAGTTTCCCCTTTGTCTTGCGCGCACTGGCACTGAATTTTATTCCAGATGCAGTTTTTGCTAAATCAAAACATTCATCAACTCGGGTTGCCTTTCTAATTTTATCAGAGGAAATTAACAGCAGGGGCGAGGGGAGTTGTCAAATACATAAAGCAAAGTCTAAATACAAAAATAAAACAACTGCAGCAGACTTTTTCATTAAAAGCGCTTCTTTAGTGTGCTCGTGTGCACACACATTGCGCCTTGGCAGTTGGTAAGAGAGGTTTTTTAGAGAAGCTTCAAATCTAGAAGAGAGGTTTTGTTTGCGGGTGTGGTCGCAACTCGGATCGTTGTCAGATCACATTCTCAGTGCCCGAGCTGCACACCGTCTACCACCTGACGCTCACTCCTGCATATTCTCCCCAGCCCTCACCGCAGCCATACACGACTGCTAGTCTTGTTTACTATTAACGTTTGACACGAACTGCCCACAACCCCCCCCGCGCCCCCATTTCTGTCTCTCCAGATGCCAGTAAAATATGTGTTGGGTTACTGGCCGGGTTGGCTCTCCTGACCAAAATCACCCAGCAGCATTTGGTTAGACAAGCAAACTATAGACCGGTTTCAACCCTCTCGTCTCATCAGCAGCAAGGCTTGTTATACAAATGCAGATATTATTGGACATGGCCATTTTTATAATTTTTTTAACAAGCCTGACTAAATTAATTTGCTGCAACCATTGAAGGCCCACCTCAGTTAGTCCTCTAAATCCATCTATTATGCAAAATAATACAACCATGATCATTAACCACATTAACTCATGACCAAAACTAACATGTAGAGGTTACGGGACCTCCTTTGCCAGTACCAAAATATGAGACTAGGTGTTCCCCTTTTTTCTGGCAACAAAACAGGTGTTAAGATTTTGATTTAAAGCTTTCGTGACTGCAGGGATTCATATTCTTGGTTGTTTCGGTCAAGTCACGTAGAAGGGAAACAATAATAAAAATATAAAACAAACTTCTCTCGACGTTTCGACTGCAACACAAGCAATCATCATCAGGTGTGAAAACCACAGCAATAAAAATTTGCTGTGGTTTTCACACCTGATGATGATTGCTTGTGCTGCAGTCGAAACATCGTGAGAATTTTATTGTTTTATATTTTTATCATTTTATTGTTTCCCTTCTACGTGACTTTACAGAAAGAACCAAGGATATAGGTGTTAAGATGTTTAAACATGATTCCTTCTAAAAGGTTTCAGTTTGGTGTTTTAACACCTTAACACAACTGTTATGTTGCCAAAAAAAGGGGGGGAAACGTAATTCTCTCATGTAGAGGGTCACATTTAGAAAAAACATATCCACTTAATTTCCGCCTCAAGAGTGCTCGCTCGGTTGCATTCAGCACCGACCACCTCTTTCGCTTCAGCACCCGCCCTGGTAGTCTATCCGCGAACGCGCCGTGGGAAACATTTTAAATTTCCCACCGCGCGGACTTCGGGGGTGCCGAGCATGCCAACAAAAACACCGCACCCATAAAGGAGGTCTCTCAAGACGCGGGGGCTGCAGCTTGTGTGTGTGGTCACCGCTTTCCCTTGTGTTTTTCAGCATTTCCCCAAAATGTGTTGCTGTTGTTGTTTTCAGCCACTGGGGCCTCCTCCCAGCAGACTGCACACACGCGTCTCTTGCAGGTCAGGCGCAGGTTTTGTGGGTCGTGGGCGCATCCAGCAGCGGATTGACGTAACGGATGTCTGCAAATGTGTAGGCCAAGGCTTGCACTGCACTCACGAAACTAAACTTTTTTTATTTTACCAGGTAAGGCCCACTCTGAGCTGTATAGCTCTTTTTCGGAAGCAACCTGGCCACAAATAAAATTGCTCAACAAAGTGGCTTATCACGTGGAAATTTATAGCAGGCAAAGACTGGAATCAGTCGTTTCTAAATGTGGAGGGAAAAACGAGGGGACCCGGAGAAAAATCCACACGACCACATGGAGAGACACGCAAACGTCGTCAGGGTCGGGATCGAAGCCACGACTTCATGTATACCAGGCGAGGTATTTAACATCTCGCCACGGTGGTGCCCGTCAAATTACACACACACACACTGTCGATGCTCTCAAGCATTAAGAGCCCACTGAGATACCATGTGTTTTGCCAGGGGGACGTGGGATAAGGGTCGTAAAGAATGTATCCACCAGTAAAGGTTGCAATGTCTCAGAAGCTGATACATACTCTTTGGTTCTTTCGGTAAAGTCACGTAGGTATAAAATAAAATAAATCACGACGTTTCGGGTGCAACACAAGCATGCTTTCCCACCTGATGACGGACGCTTGTGTTGTGCCCGAAACGTCGAGATTTATTTTATTTTATACCTAAGTGACTTTACCGAAAGAACCAAAGAGTAAGGATTCCTGCAGTCACGAAAGCTTCAAATCAAGCTGATAGATTATTTGTTTTAACCGTCTAACATCCCATCTTTGCATCTTCATACAGACATGATTCATGCAGATTTAAAAATATCTTCCCTTGCTTACCTCCTTGAATGCACCAAGTGCTGCTGTTTGATCGGACGGATCTAAGAGCCCAAATGTGCAACAGCTTGGTGGGATAACACTAAAAGAGATTTTTTTACCGATTTTACCGACATATCAACTGCAAAATACGTCTCAATACCTCTGTAATCATTAAGGACAATAGTAACAATCCTTTATTTATCCAGGCAAGTTCTCACTGAGTCTCAACAGTGGGTTTTTGATATTCTGTAAATTCCGTTTTTTCTCTGCTATCGACGCAATATTATCCTTTCAATTAGATTGTTGGAGAAAGAAAAACCTCCGTGCCTATTTTATATGGCTGTGTTGTGGTGCACGTATACTTTTACTTCTAACCACGGGTTGCCAACCTGAAATGTTTGGCTAGTACAAACATAGACTATCATGGCATGTGCTGTTGGCGAGCACCCATTATAAGGACAGCCAGGAGCCGTTGAGAGGACGGTGGGGCCAGTACCCGGCGCTGTTGCTTACGAAAGGCAGCGGGTGCTAATTTTAGGCGTACACTATCCAGCCGCCAAATTACCAATTGTGTGGGTGGCCAAGGATCGGCGAACAAGACCGATGGCATCGCAACGCGGTGCCATTAGCCACACGGTACCCACCGATGGTGGCGAGGCGTTAACTACCTCGCTTGGTTTGCAGGAGGCCGTGGGTTCGACCCCGACCCCGAAGTCTGTTGCATATTTGGAGTTTGCATTTGTCTCTCCCTCCGTGGTCACGTGGATTTTTCTCCGGGCCCTCCGGGTCTTGCCCTCCACATTTAGAATCAACGTCACGCGTTTATATATAGAGAGCATTTGGCCGCTATAAAATTCCATGTAATAAACCACTTTGTTGGGCTATCATTTGTGATGGCGAGGTCGCTTCTGAAAAAGCGGGCCTTACCCGGTAAGATAAAAAGTTTAGTCGAGTCATTTTAGTTTCGTAGCGGCCTCATATCGGCCACAAGGTACAAGAACCCAAAGAATGCACCGAGCACGCGACTGAACTTTGCTCTCGAGGTTCAGGTCACGTCTTACAATTGCACATCAATACAACGGATCCCCTGTGGGTGTGGCCAGCACCATAATCGGCCACCTTTGCCTCTCCGGGGGTGCTGATGATGACACCACCGAGGCAGATACTCGCGTCGCGTAGTGGCGAGCGCGCACTGCGCTAGTAGGCGGTCTACCCGCGTTAAGATTCCGGGCGCACGGCTGACATCAGTGGCGAGTGATAGCTGAATCACTCCCAAGTCTCCCCCCCCCCGCGGTCAATTCGGCGTATGGTATATATTTTCAAAAGCACACAGACATTGGTAAGCACATTCCATCGCAGGTGATCATGAGGGCCAGTCGCCGGTAAAGGGGGCTGGCGATAAAACAATCGCTGCCATATGATGGAACACGCCGCTCACTGCACATGGGCAAGCATGCAAAACGCCTCGGGCTTGTAAAACAACCAGTTTACACAGCACAGGACCGTCACACACTCACTTTGAACAACCTTGCATCAGCAAAAGCCTTTTGCTTTTAGCGCACTACGTTTGCGGGGTGTGTGCATGCGTATATATACACGCTGCCCCGTACCGTGCTATACACAGACGCGTTACGGCTAAAAAAAAAAGAGACCCCCCCCCCCCCCCTAATCTTTTAGTAGAGCCCTTGCATAAACAAAGCACAACGCAAAAAAAGCAAACGGATTATGATGGAAGGGCCGTCGTATCGGAGAACAAATTGTAAATAATAAATACCGCAGCCGGGGGTGGTGGTGGGGGGGGAGCAAACTGCGTCAAGTCTCGCTTTCACGACACAGCGCGCCTCTCGCTATTCGAGCGCGCACAACGTGATCCAATTACATTCCACAACAATTCAATCAACCGGGGGTTAAAGCAGACTTGTTTGATTACATCTTACACACACTCCCGAAAGCACGCTACGCGCGCCTCGTGCGTGAGACTGTCCACGCGGAAATATACACCACCCATCACGTCGCCGCCGGTGACTGTGTGTACGTATTGGATTATAGTACCGTTCACACATTTCAATTATAAACATATATATCTGAATGCAAAACATCACTGTGCAAACAAGCACACGTTGCATAAGCACACAAGCACACGCACACACAGATACCTACACACGAGTAACATTTTTTTCCCCCACGGATGACAGGAGACGTGACCGGCCCAACGAAATCATCAATAACTTCTCCCTCTTTCCTCCTCCCTCCCTCGCGGCCGCCACGCAACTCGGCGCACCCTCGACCCCCAACATCCGAGCGCCCCCCACCCCACCCCACCCCCACGGGCCCCCCGCCACCCGAGCACGCGAGCCCCCCCGCCGTCCCGCTCTCACCGCCGGCAGCATCGCCGTGCAGCAGCCCCCCCAGCGTCCGGCGGGAGCCAACCCCGACGGACACCGCCCTGCCGCCCGCACCTTGGCTGAAGCAGAGCGGCGAGAACGACGTGCCCGCGGCGGACTTGAGCACGGCCGAGAAGTGGCAAAGGAAACACTCCATGCCTGCGCGGGCAGGGGGGGACGGCGGAGCTCCGCGGGGGGCCGCGGGACGGACGATCGCCCCCCGCCGCTCATTCCCGGTCGACGGGGCGCGTCGGCCGGCTCCCCGCGGCGCCGTTAATTCGCGCCGACCGCGTCGGCGCCGTCGGCTCGGCACAAAGGGAGGCGCGGGCCAACATCGGCGCGCGAGGAGGGCGGAGGGCGGGGGGGGGCGAGAGGCGCGGCGGCGCACGTGTGGCCGGTACAGTGCATGCAGCGGAAGGGGGAGTGTGTGGAAAAAAAAATTCTCCGCATAACGCAGCAGCGGCGGCGGCGGCGGCGGCAGACGCCCTGGCAGCCTTTTGCTGCAGTGTTGCACTGTACCCGCTCGCTCCATTAGGGGAACTGCAGGCCCCCCCCCCCCCCCCGATCAAATCGACGAGAACCGCGGTGACGCCGAGCGCCACTGCGGCACTGGCGGCCGGGGAGGCGTGCGGCCCGCGGACAGGGCGAGACCGCCATACCGTGTGCGTCAACGACGCCGACCGGCGTATGCGCGACGGGATCAACAGCGCCGCGTGGGCAACGACAAGACGGCTTAAAGCGGCGCGGGGCTGTTTCGATGCGCAACCTGTTCCGGGGTGTTCGTTCCACAGCGCCGTTAAGCCGACCGGTGCGTGCGACGCATTTTCGCAGTGAGCGACGCACATCCGAAGAGCGCCCCGCGTGGATGTGAATGGGCGCGGGGGCGGGGGGCAGGGGGGCAGGGGGGGGGTGAGAATGACAAAACAAACTACCCGCGTGTCCCTGCGCGAGCAGAGCGAGAGACTCGTTCGGATCCCTGCCGAGACTGTCGGGGCGCTATCGTGCCGCCCGGACTTGCACGCGACGCCACGTCGCTCTCGGACGGGGTTTCCCAAAACTTCACGCGGACATCACCAAACTGCGAAAGGAAGTTGGATTGTGGTAACACGCCCCCAGGGGCTGCGAGCTTGTAGTTTATGGTTGTGTCCCGAGTGATGTTGCTTCGGCGATCTATCAAAGAGGCCTCTTCACGGTCCCGCTGGGGGTATAAAAACCCACGCTGTTCTGGCAGTTCAAGTTCAGATTTTAATCAATTAACCCGCATTTTCGGGGGAACACCCCACCCATCGCGCCGATGAATTTGCTAAGGACATGCCAGCGGCAAACGCCAAAGAGAAACGCCACAAATGAACCGCACGGCAATTTAAAGATTTCAAAGAGGAGTTCGCCTTCTGCGAACGCAACATTCCGTGGGGGGGGGGGGGGGGAATTAAAAGGTGAATTCAATGTAAAACGACTCACGTTTGAGTTTACGGCTATGACCAACTGTGCCTTACTTGTGGAGCGCGCTAGTATTGGGGCACTTTTTGCGTTTTAAAAAAACAATTCAAAGCCAAACATAAGCACCCAGCAAGATTAGGCATTGAGGAGCACACTGTTATTGTAAGAGAGCAAACAGTTTGTTTGGCAGCGTTATCGTTATCGTCAGCGTTAAAGAACTAAAAATGTAAAAAAAGAATCAAAGGTACTTTATTGTATAATGTAAGCAAACCAAATTAGTTTATTGGAAAACAATCCATCAGTGTCCTTATATTTAACCAGATGGCAACTCATTTACATTAATTACCTCTGAATAGGAACAGGGACCATCGTTGCCTAATGAAAACAATATAGACGTGGGCGCAATTTACAACTTTGCCACACTGGGCTATGAACCCAGCGACCCAAGTTCGATCCCCGACCACAGCTAACATCAGAAGCGAGTGACATACAACAAACCAGTCCTGGGACCTTCCTTCACCAACCCACAGTGGCCAGCATTTGTGAAATACGGTCAAACAAGCCCCGACGGCCGACAGATATGGGGAGGCCTTCATCCAGCAGTGGATTAACCAAGAGCTCTAATTTCACACCGTACATTGCCAACCATGTCAATCAGACGTGCAAGGGAAGCACAAACTAAATACAAAAAAACAGACATACAATGTCTTAATCTTAAAGACAATATTGCAAGGCATTTATTATCATCCAGAGCAAAGGGCATGATTCAGCAATGCCGTATTCTCACTGTTAAGTGTTAAAACTGGCTCTGGGAACAAGCGTTACGACCACCGGTCTAACAATCTTCCTAAGATTCAGGCTTAGTAACCACTGGAAAGATGTTTTAAATCATTTCTGTTCTTAATTAATTGTATTTTTACGATGACCTTCAGACCGCAGCTCTTTCGTCAGCATTGCCTCTTAATACCTCTCACACCACGGTTAATAGTATAGTTTTACAACATGGAGCATACTAGGGCCTCGCAGCTGTCTCTCTCCCCCTCCTCTGTTCCGACCATGGACGAACTCGTCCGTCTGAACGGGGCCCGTAGCTATCCGTGGTGCTGAAATTTGAGGGTAAGAATCCACCCATTTTTTCGCCATATAGCATTGTGATATATAACGACTTATTGTTGGTAGCTTAGCTGATTGGAGATTATAGAGTTTATTGATAACATGAAGGTAATTTATATTTTAGTTTTTATTGGTTCACTATATAGTACTGTGAATAGCTCAGATGTGTAGTCATTTCTGTGACCAGTCACTAGCTAATCACTCAGTTGTTTCAATGCTGGATTCGCCTAGTTATTTCAATGCTAAATTCTCCTGTTTGATTTGTACTAAGGGCCTCGGTGAATGTGTATGCTCTGACTTTAACGTAGCTATTTCTGCAGCAGGTACAAGCTCTATTTCTGCAGCAGGTACAAGCTAATCACTCAGCTATCTCAATGCTAAATTCTATGCTAATTCCATTGTCAAGGGGTGCCTCTGCGGATGTGTATGCCTTAACTTAGCTATTTCAATGCTAAATTCTATGCTAATTCCTTTAACAATGGGTGCCTCTGCGGGTGTGTATGCTTTAACTTTTAACATAGCTATTTCTGTGACCAGTCACAAGCTAATCATTCAGCCATTTCAATGCTAAATTATATGCTAATTCCTTTGTCAAGGCGCTTTGTTCCTCTCACACAGCTTAAAGGCCGTATCTGAACGTGGCACTTTCACTCCAGCGCTGTCCTACCAGACAGTCTCGCCCCCTTCACCTGATGAAGGCTGCTTGTGTTGTGGCCGAAACGTCGTGAGAATATTATTGTGTTATTTTATTTTATCAATTTATTATTTTATTCTCATTCTACGTGACTTTACCGAAAGAACCAAAGAAGATTAATCATTGCAGTCACGAAAGCTTTAAATCTAAATCTTCCTAAGATATATTTTAATGCAAAGTATTTTGTGCCACAGTCAACAAAACCAACAACCAAAAATGCCATTGACTCCGTCTGAACGCAACCAAACTTGGCCTACATAAAATAACATCCATGAACCAATGCTCGAGTAGTGAACGAATTGTAATCATATGACCAGGCTACCTCTTCCGGTGAAGATTATTTAGTTTTTGGCAGAATATAAGTGACGGTGTCAATGAGCTGCGTGTACTTAAGATTTATTTTATTTGTAAATTGAAAAATGGTACAGTAATGTATCCAGTGACCAAGATAAGACAGACATTAGGCAGACATTTTGCAGTAAAGAGCAGCTGTACTCCTATTGGCTGTGAGATGGTGACATGACCTAATGTCATGCCCCCCTGCTGCAGAGGTTACTTTTGATGCAGCTCGGGCAATGCGTGCCGCCTGCAGCCACACTATTCACGAGTGTTTAAGTTTTTACGACCGTTGAATATCTCGTTCGTTAGCTGTGCAATATTCCTTGAATGACCCTATTCTCATTGTCCGCAAAATGTATGTTTTTGTCTTTTTTTTTGCTTTTGCTGCTGCTGCTCACGTAGAACCCACCACGGGTGCCCCCTGTAAAACAGCAGGGTAACTGGCTGCACGAGATCGTCCGTGTAACAAATAAAATATTTTAAAAAAATGCACCCAGTGTCGATAGCCTGTCACAACCACACATCGCCACAAGTATAACAGGATATGACGTCACGCGCTTCACATAGTGTTGTGACACTATTATCTCCCCTAGGCACAATAAAAAAAACAATTGTTCCCGCAAGTTAGTTTGTATTCTACACGCGATTCATACTTAATGTAAGCTTTAGGGCCATACGATTTCATTTTCATCAGCACTTTTCCTCTTTTCTACATCATAAAGTAATGCTCCGAAGTAGCAGATCTGACCAAAAATGGCAATTTGAAGAGAAGTAAATATATAAAGGGCTAGTTAAACAGACACCTGGGATACGTGTCACCTCTCACAATTATTTTTAGTCAGCTCCATTAACCTACGCATCGCTCACGCATCACTTCGCCTTGCTACAACCTTCAAAAGGAAGTCTGGATGCTGCAGACACAATAAAGCTGCCGTTTTATTAAAAAAAAATACGTTTGCTTCCATACCACAGCGATGACATCACCTTTATCGCCTCTATTTAGGACCAAAACAGGAGGAATTCACCACAACTCTGGCTGTCGCCTGATGAGGCTGGTTGTTGTAATCACCGGCAAAACATCACCGTACTCGAATTGTAAATGTTGTGGCTTTACTCTCCAACGCACCGGTGTGCTGAACTAGTAACGAATTGGCACGTTTTGTTTACGTGACAAACTTAACTAATTGGCTGTGTTGGGTGGTTGGGTGGCTTAACGACACATTTATATTTATGCGATCTAACCAAAAAACCTCTATTATGGATTTGTGGGATTTCAGCAGTCTCACTCTAAATCCTGTGATCGGCCGAAATAATCTGGCCGAGCCGGCTTCCGCTACAGGGAATTTGTTTTGTCATGTTGGTGACCCAGGGCTAACTTTTGCAAATGAGACTCCCATCCTGTTCTCTCAAGTTCTCACCAGGTTACATGGAAAATAAACTTCCGTTGACACTCACGTGTGCATGCGACAGCGCATGCTGCACATGTGTCATCCGTGTTTGTGTCCATGTGTGTGGAGTGGTAGGTAGTGTACCGGTTAGCGTGCTCCGCTACGAACCCGGTAGCCCGAGTTCGATTCACGCTCACGACTAACACCAGTAACGATTTTCTGAACCAGTCCTGGAACTCCCCTAGGTCGACTCAGACTTAAATGAGTACCTCGTGTGGTGTGTAAAAATCATCACTGGGGAGACAAAGGCGGCCTGGCGTGGTGTTGACCACCCACACCCTCATGTGCTGTGCCGGCCTTCATAGGTGCTCGCTACTAGCACTTGCCCCAACAGTCTGTTCAGGCTATATGGGGGATCTTTGTCTGTGTGTGCATTCTGCGCGTGATTGTGCGAGTGGATATATTTGTGCATAGGCACTGGCCTAGCCAGGCCAAATGAGACGGCAAAGCACACAGTGGTGGAACTCGCAGCTCAACCAGGCCCGGGTCTCCACAACTCAACCTAAACTTGTCACCGAACATGCTGGGTAACAAATCAATTTGTCTCCTTGTGTTGGATTACTTTAAAGAAAGAAAAACCTCTTCGGTTTGTACATTTTTGCATGCTTCGTTAGCATAAATAAAACACGCGAATTATTATTTGCATAAATCATATTCTTTTTACACGCGATTTGATGTACGTGTATAATCCCGCGTAAATAAACCAAATAATAAATTGTAATTTTGCCTAATGTACAGTAAACAGACGCAGGTACCAGCACATACGTTGTACACAACATAGACAATGAATGCACCACATTGCGACAATTCATGCAGTGATGACGACTCCAAAGAACCCACGCCAAATACATGAGCATCCATTCAGCGGGGCTGAATGAGCTCTACGAAACGGTTGAAAATAATTAATTCCCCAGCGGGCACGCAGTCAAAGGCGCGGGTGGGCACGCGGGCGGACAGGCGGGCGGGCGGACGGGTGGGTGGGCGGGCGGGCGGGCTGTGCACGCTCGCCCGAATTGGAATTGGACGATCGTCGCGTGAATCAATGCGACCGCGTCGCGCACGCGCAGTGCTGGGTGAGGATCCAAGCGGCACCAGGGCAGGGCACGAGGGGGCAGGGGCACCCCGCGCATTGCCAACACCGCCTCAACACGCGCACAAAGACAAAGACCCCCCCCCGTATAGCCTTCGCAGACTGTTGGGGCAAGTGCTGTTGGCGAGTAGCAGCGCCTGTGAAGGCCGGCACTGTGGAACACGCAGGGGGCGGGCGGCCAGCACCACGCCCCGCCGCCAATGGCTCCCTAGTGGCGACGTTCACACACCGCAGCAGGCACTCGTTTGAGGCTGGGTCGACCTAGGGGAAGCCCATAAGCGGTTCAGATCATCGTCGCTGGTGGTGGCGGTGAGCGGGAATCGAGCTCGGGTCGCCGGGTTCGGAGCGAAGCGCACTAACCGCTGCACTACCCGCTACGCCACCGCTCCCCATTGAACACAGACAAATACAAAGGTACAGACACAGCCCCCTGTGTCAATTACAGCGTGCGGTGTCGTGGGAGTTATTTAACCTTACTGCGCCATGCTCGTCACTGCTGGTGGATGATGGCTGGCAGCATATGCAGTGTGTGGGTGCACAGAGGACCAGCACGAAAATCGGAGTTCTTTTGCACTGCCCTCTGCTGCTCACGATGCAGCACTGCGAGTGATCTCATCAGGCAACGTGCACCTCCGTAATACAGATGTTTTTTGGGGTGAGATCACGAAAATATCTCAATGTGTCGTTAAACCCGCCACGGCCAATTATTAAGGTTTGTCACGCAAACAGAACGTGGCCAATTCGTTACTAGTACAGCACACCGGTGTGTTGGAGAGCAAAGCCACAACATTTACAACGTTTCGCCAGTAATTACAACTCGCTTCGAGCTTCATCAGGCGACAGCTAGATTTGTGGGGAAATCCTCCTGTTTCGTTCCTGAAATAGAGAGGTAGATATGGATGATACTGGTCGCAAAAGCCTACGTGTTAAACCGACGTGTACCTACATTTAGATCTGAAGTTTTCGTGACTGCAGGGATCCATACTCTTTAGGTTCTTTCGGTAAAGTCACGTAGGTAGAAAATAAAATAAATTAAACCACGACGTTTCGATCGCAACACCGTCATCAGGTGGGACAGACACCGCAGGAGAACTGAGAACTGTGTTGTGATCGAAACGTCGTGATTTAATTTATTTTATTTTATACCTACGTGAGTTTACCGAAAGAACCAAAGAGTATGTGTACCTACATCTTTATTCTCAATTGTTTGGGGGGGGGGTTACTCGGTATAGAAAGAAAAGTGGTTTGTCATGCTATAAACAATACACTAAATGTTATGACGTGACTGTAAATAATACTGACATTTGATGCTGTCTTTAAACCTCTTATGGCAAACGATTTTTTTGTTAATAGAAATAAGCTGGTCATTAAAAAATATATATTTGCTGATTTGCTATACTGTACTCCTGAATGAGAAAGGTGTCGAAAAATATGACTGGAGTGGATTTTTTTTCATTGGATGCCCACCTCAAAAGGGGGCGCTCAAAACGCCAGGTATGACCATGACATGACACACAACCCATGTAACGGTGCATCGTGTGTGTCATGAAACCATCACGTGCGCGTGCTTCTCAACCGCGCGACAGGCACTCATTTAGTTTAAATAACATTAAGACCAAGAATCTCTGCGCTTCTCTGCATCGGCGTGACCGACGCTGCGCTGACACTTCAACCAAGTCACGTATTCATTACTGCAGGTCCCTTGATGCAACGTTAGATTTGGGTCCCGCGTCAATTCTCACATTATCACAAAGTGCTCACTGCAATGGCGTCACTCGCAAAACTTTGTATTAAATTAATCGAACAGAATTATAAACGGCCAAGTGGCTGACGGTGGTTTATGCCCCGTGTCGGAGTGATAAACGACGACTACTGAGCTCACAGTCCGATCAATCTCAGCGGTACTCTATGCAGTGAACGCGTACACGGTTTGTTAATCCCACGGATTGCAAGTCCAAATTCATTGCTCATTTCCAGTGGCGCGAGCCCTGTGCACTGCAGTACTCTTAGAATCTTTACATTCAGATATGGATCGCAGGAACTGTGTTGACAGGTCTTGGCGTGCAAACTCGGCAGCTTCCCGCTTATATGTGCAATGTGGGGCCCACCAGCTGCCCAAATCTGGGGGGGCTCACGCCTCTCAACAAGACATCCGCTGTTCAGTCAGACGGTCCCTGCATGGCGCGCTTTCAGGTGGGCTTCTGCGGCCGTCTGGAACACTCTTCCTTACGATATTAGGAAGCCACTGCAGCTATGCACTTTTCAATCTAAATTGAAAACTAATTTCTTCAAAACTGCTTTTTGTGCTTAGCTTGTTGTCCTTCACCCACACCTCCGATAGCACGGTTGGCTATGTACGGCGAGAAAGCAGTTAAACATATGTATACGAACTTACAATGGACAGCCCAGAGCACATTTGCAGAGAGAGAGAGAGAGAGGAAGAGCCAATTAGCCACCCCGATGGTGGTCGGTCGGCGCGGCACGACATGGAACCCACTTAGCGCCGCTGTTGTGCACCACAGCCAAAACACAAACATTTGCTGGGACACGCCGCATGTGACAGAGGGAGAAACACTTCTTGCTAATTAGCAAGGTCCATTATTAAGACACAGCTGCAGCTGTGTCTAAATTAAGATTAAAATGTAAATTAGAGTACACGAACTGAAAGCGCTCAAATTCGCACCCAAACGTTATGCACGCCTTACACCTTTTGTATTTTCTTATACCGGCATAACTTTGTCAATGCAACCTCTATCACCAAAAAAAGGTTGAGAGGTCAAATTCAATGTCTAATTGTACGTATTTATGGGCACGACTTGCGTGCATTTCCGCATGGATTGTTACATCGCAGGATCGCAAGGGATGATGGGAGGCCCTAATCCAGCAGTGGAATGACCAGGACTGATGATGATGATAATAATTAAACAACTCGCGGTCAGCAACGTTGAATTGTGTCCTACAGCAACATTTACATACAGCTATTTCACACGTGGTATGCATAGTTGCTGTGATTTCTCAAAGTAATCAACTTGCAAGCGACTCTTGCGAAGAGTTGAATTTACTATAAATAAATTCAGACTGTATCCTGCGGGTGCTCGTTTGTCGGTCAATCACTGGAGGGGCATTTTTCAAACGCCTCAATAATGACAGGACAACGGAAGCAAATCCAGAGAAACTGAAATAAAATCTCGTATCGCACGGCGGACGCTATTAGCAAACCATTAGGGGGCGTCAGTCCCCACGGAGTGGACGGACCGCGCAGGGGTTCCCCCTGCCGCCCCCGCCGTGTGCCTCGTGGCAAGCGGTGTCGTCGGCTGTGCACAGCTTGTGGCGGGTGCTCTGCTCAGGCCAGGGTGTCGGCGACCCGCGGGTCCCGAGCCCGCACGCGGCTTTTCAAGGAGCCGCCGCTTCGCATCGTCAATTTATTCAGGACCGCCGTGTCTCGTGTTCACCGCGGCGCACTGCGGGCTCTTACAACATTCCATTTCTGTTACCGAATTTGAGGAGAAGGAGGAGGAGGAGGAGGAGAAGGAGGAGGAGGAGGAGAAGGAGGAGGAGGAGGAGAAGGAGGAGGAGGAGAAGGAGGAGAAGGAGGAGGAGGAGGAGAAGGAGGAGAAGGAGGAGGAGGAGGAGAAGGAGGAGGAGAAGGAGGAGAAGGAGGAGGAGGAGAAGGAGGAGGAGGAGAAGGAGGAGAAGGAGGAGGAGAAGGAGGAGAAGGAGGAGGAGGAGGAGGAGAAGGAGAAGGAGGAGAAGGAGGAGAAGGAGGAGAAGGAGAAGGAGGAGAAGGAGAAGGAGGAGAAGGAGAAGAAGGAGGAGAAGGAGGAGGAGAAGGAGAAGAAGGAGAAGAAGAAGAAGAGGTGGCTCTTTTCGTTATTTTAGCTTGGCGACCCCTGGCTCAGACCGTTCTATACAATAACCCCTGTAGTAAACCTTCCCTTCCCACGTGACATGCACGCTACCACATCAGTCGTTTTGGCTGGGTCGCCATTGAACGTGCGCTTCGGAAGAGAATAAGCCTCGCCCGAAATAGACTCGCGTTGAGTGGGACATTGACACTTTAAGTGCAAATGAAGACTAAGGCATTACATTTACGTTCATACATACGACTAATGATGTTGGGCACTATGAAGAAGAAAACATGTTCATTCTCATATGAAAATCCAGTTCTCACATACGATTATGACGGTATGGCCTCATGCCAGTTTTGAACTCAATATATTTGGCGGACGGGCATATAGGGAACAGCTCACTCGCATGTACATATACGTAAAGCATGCAACGTTGTTTTTGTTAAGAGAGACCTTTCAAAAACAGGCAAAATAACTTAGGGGCCATCCGTACATACGCATGGAGGGGGGAGGGGGGGTTAACCCAAATGCGTACGCTTGCGTATGGGGGTCTACTGACAATATACGTACACGCATAGGAAACGGGGGGGGGGGAGGGGGGTGAAGCCTCGATAATAATTTGTCTACATTGGCCTTCAAATTAGTTAGATAGTCCAGCGGTGGACTATCTGTTTGCTTAAACACGTTAATATTATTAATCCTGCGTGGATTAAATATCGGCCGTTCTGTAGGATTGGGGGGGGGGGCGTCAGGCGTACGTACGCAGCTGGGGGGTGGTGTAAACAGTCCGCGTGCGTACAGGGAGGGGGGGGGATGGCCCTTATGGTGTGTCCCGCATTAGATTTATAGCAATGGAAGAAGTAATGGCTTTGCTGGTCCTAAGTGATAAAATTGCAACAACTAAATTCTTTAACCACAACAAAGGGTTTTTGCGTGTTAGCTCGCGTAAATGTGTCGTTAACCCACCACCACCCGACACAGCCAATTAGTAAGGTTTGTCACGTAAACAAAACGTCGTAAATAGTTACTACTTCAGCGCACTGTTATTGGAGAGTTAACACACAACATTTACAACGTTTCGCTGTTGATTACAACCAAACTTCATCAGCCGATGTGTCGTAACTGTGAATAAGTCTTCTAAACTAAACGCTTCGAGAAAAACGCAAACACAATACCTAATAACAGGTATTTGTGTTGGGAGGTTCAACTACAAGCAGCACCTACCCCCTGAGGGAACCTTCTGCACACAGTACAGATTGTCTATTGTTCGTTGTTGTTGTAAACAAAACTTTTCATTTTACCAGTTAAGGCCCACTAAGCTATATAGCTTTTTTCAAAAACGACTTGGCCATCATAAATGACAGCTCAACGAAGTGGCTTTTCATCACGTGGAAATTTATAGCAGCCAAATACTCTAAACGCGTGACGTTGATTCTAAACGTGGAGGGATAAATCAGGGGCCCTGGAGAAAAATCCACGCGACCACGGGGAGAGAGAGAGACACGCAAACTCCAAATGTAACGCAGGCATCAGGGTCGGGATCAAACCCACGACCTCCTGTTCTTGTAACTTTTTGACCCGCACTTACTGGACATCTATTAAAAAGCTCCATAGCTCATCGGATTTCTCCAGGATAAATAAAGATTCCGATTCAAATATTTACAACTAGCCTTTTGCCCGTCCAAGGACGGGTGTATTGCAGCAAATCTGAAACTTGCAAGCAAAAAGCAGACCGCGACGTGACATATTCACTGCATCAATTCGTGTGCAATTTGCAAGGCCGCGGTGACACAGACCTATTTCATTTAAAGGTTATAATCCCTTTGTTCATCGTGACGTCCTTTTTACTTTGATGCCTCAATAGCGTTACGGAGATCACGTGACGTGATGAGGGTTCTGCCTTTGTAGTGAGGGTTGTAAGTTGACGCTGAGGAGGGGGGGGGAGGCACCTCGCCCCCCCCCCCCCCATGTGGAGTGACGTCAGCCGCTAATTATTATTAATGGGAGGGGGTGTCCATTTAGGGAACGTCACCTGTTCATGATTATTAATGAGGGGGGGGGGGGGTGCTCCATGTGGAGTGACGTCACCGGCTCATGATTATTAATAAGGGAGGGGGGGTCCATGCGGAGGACGTCACCTGTTCATGATTATTAATGAGGGGGGCTGGTCGACGTGGAGTGACGTCACGCGCGGGACACACATTCTTGGCTTATTATAGCAGTAATGTCCCTCCTTGTGTACGTATCTACGTTGAACTTCTTTCGCACCGTACGTAGCAAACCGTGCAAATCGGAGAGAAGACCAACGTGCTCACTTCTGTTGGCAGCCTTGAAAGAGTAGTGGCTATTCTACATTCCTATGGCCAGTGTCTCTATAATACAACCACCGTTAACGTCCCACGATAACGTTCTGGAATGTATTTAATCTCCAAACAAGTTCAAGGGTCACGTGAGTGCACCCCTGAGTGGAACTTACATCCTTCCCATTGTGTCTTGAACGGGTCACAATACTACCAAGCTGGGTATGTAACACAGCACGAATTTTTGTTAAAAAATTACTTGCATTTTTACGCAAAACAGCCTCATGTAAACGTCCTCATTGCACTTGTTGGAAAGAAAGTATTAAAGGATTGCTTTCGCCTACTTTATACCCCCATAATGCGCACAAAACCTCGGCTTAAGATTCATCTCGGATTGGTCACTGCTGCACCTTGGGGATCGACAGAATCTGTCAAGAAATTAGCACAGAAAGGCTCCATAATAAATGGATTTTTTTAAATATATATAAGTTTGGTCACGTAAACCAAAACGTGCCAATTAGTTACTAGTTCAGCACACGGGAGAGTAAACCCGCAACATTTACAATTCGAGTACAGTAGAACCTCGGAGATGGAACGCCCCAGAACTCGAACAATTCGGTGATTGAACAAAAATTTTCGACCATTTTTTGCCCGGACATCGAACAAAAATTCGGAGGTCGAACAAATTGAAAAAACCGGTTTGGGCCGAGACACGTAACAGGGCGACCAAGACAAAGGCGAATGACCCAGTATACGCGTAGCTCTCGCCCAGTGCAGACCCGCAAAACATCGTTCCGTTAACTTTTTCCTTACCACCTTCCACTCAAGCCATCCACTCTCCTTACTACAGGTAAAGGTGAAGTTCAATGTTCATTTATTCTATTAATTATAACTGTGTTTCCTGTTTTTTGTATGCTTTTATGTACTGTACTGTATTTTAATATTGTAAACTTTGTGTAAAAATGGCCCATAATAGGAGCATCCTTGGGTGGGGAACCAATTAATGCTATTTCCATTCATTCTTATGCGGAAAATTGATTCGGTGTTCGAACAAATCGGTGTTCGAACACGGTTTTGGAACGAATTAAGTTCGCTCTCCGAGGTACCACTGTACTCTTCAACACACCGGTGTGCCCAACAAGTAACGAATTGGCATTTTTCGTTTATCTGACAAACCTTAATAATTGGCTGTGTCGGGTGGTGGCATGGTGGAACGGAGATATTTATATTTACGTGATCTAACAAAAAAAAAAACCTTTATTATGGATATTGGTCGCGAAAGCCTACGTGTTACACTGGAAAGGCTCCAGTTTCCTTAAAATGGGTCTCTGAAGCAAAGCATGAGTGCACTCCGACAAATCCACTCCTGACAACATCATCGTTACGTAAGCATGCGTTAACAGCTGCACACCAAGCTCATGCGTTCACGGGATTATGCTTGTTTACCCCCACTGCAAACAACGTTTGCACACAAAACAGTATAAAGACCGGTTTCTGGAGCTCATCGTTTAAAAATTCACCGTCACAATGAACTGCCCAGTCCAAACAAAGCTCACAAAACACAAATTAGCAACCGGTGACGTGCAAGTTTGAAGTACACGCGCACCCTCTTGAGATATTATAACTTGCGCTGTAATTCAGAGCTTTGCGAGCCAAGCGCTGTTGGCTTTTCAGTCACATCTGCCCCGTATTATGTTTTAACTTCGTGAAGTGCTGTTTCTCCATGCACAACACTGGAGCCAACTTCCTCGTGCATCAGTTTGACAAATATTAGCAACTAGCGGGAAGTACCCGGCGTTGCCCAGATGAAAATGTTTTTTCAAACCTACTCTTAAAAATCTAACAGCAGTGCATACTGACTGTGGTGGTACCTGCTATCACTACAGTAGTACATGCCGACTCTATAGAGGTATTTATCGACTCTATAGCACAAAGTACTCACCTCACAGAGTGGCGTGGTGAGGCCTAGTCCCGTGCAAAGCCTCCTGCCTCACCTAGATTGTCCAGCCGGCTCGAGGTGGTACCTTGGCAGGCTGGGGCTGGGCTGCTACCCCTGACCCCCCCCAAGCCACGATCTCCCCCGGCCGCTCTGCAGTAATATATCTACGGCCTATAGTGGTAGCATCTACAGACTGTATAGTAGTAACTGCACGCATCGGGGTGGGGGGACATCACACAGTGAAGAATTTACCTGAGCGATTTGTGTATTTTTATAGCATTTTTAACGCGAAAGAAAATGTCCCCCTCACTCCCACCGAAGGCGTGCGACTTGGCATGGGCCGTCCTCCCCACCAAAGGCGCGTGAGTTGGTATGGGCGTGCACAAGTAATAAATAAATAAAAAGCGCACATAAATCGCACTAAATCGCTAATTAAAAGTTGACGGATTTGAAAAAGGAAAAGCGCTTGCTCACGGCGGGACTTACGGCATGGTACCTGGCTATTTTTATTTAACTTAAACCCCACCGTTGGAGAGCCAAATCCTTCGCAAGCGCGCGAACACACAAACCCACACACAAACCCACAGACAAATTTTGACTTTTTTTATATATAGAAGATATTCCAGGTTTTTTGGGTTGGATCGCTGAAGTATAAATCTGTCGTTACCACGCCACCACCCGACAGCCAACCAGCAAGGTTAGCCACGTAAACAAAACGTGCCAATTAGTGGCTACTTCAGCCCACCGGTGTGTTGCAGAGTAAATCTACAACATGTACAATTTGAGTACTGTGACGTTTCGCTGGTAATTACATCCAGCATCATCGAGGAAATTTTCCAGAATTGTTGACATGACAAACCTTACGAATTGGCTGTGTCGGGTGGTGGGTTAATGACAAATTTCTACGACGCGATCCTTTCTATGTCCACATAGGCCACCACCACAACAGGAAGGGCCAGAAGCAGGGGCTGCACTGCGGCCTCAATACGAACCGTGCATCTTTGCTAAATGCATGGAAGCTGAATGCGTCGTGTTCAAAGGAAGAAGACGAGAAAAAAACCTAGCAACATGGCTCCATTATAGCTCTTGGGTTATAGTGGCAAGGGTCAAGCAAATTGTGTGATAGGGCCTTTACTGCCCAGCTCACAGAATGGGGCACACTTAACAAGCCTGAGTGGCATTATCAGGGATCGAGCAGAAGTTCAGCTCTTGCCTTCCTCCTTATGAACTGGCTCAGGTGACAGGCACCGGCTTTGCATGCTAGCCCGAGCTTCACATGAGCTAAGCGATACACACTCGCTTGCCAGTGAGAACAATTTTTATCCTGTTTGAGAAAAAAACGCTCTGAAAAAGGCTTACTCATCATAATTTGAGCATGTTAAAGGAGCAACGTTGTAATTTCTCAATGAAATCACTGCACGCTATGTTATGATCACCAGCTACCTGACAACGGGGACATGGGGGTTTTATCTTACGGAATCAGACGAAACAAACAGCAACATCTTTAAAAAAAACACTAATTTGCACTCTAAATATTATACAAAAATAAGCGACTACTTATGATACAAAACATTGAGGAAAACCCCCCAGAATAATTATTTTATAGAGAGAGCAGGGAGACTAGAGTAGGAGACATTCTTCACTTGGCTTCTCCGCCGAGTGCCAATGAGGATTTGTGCATCCTGCCTCCAATTACGGGTGAGGGGGGGGGCTAGAAGCTCCGCTTCGGGTCTTCCAGTGTCCGGTGATGCATGCAAGGTGGGATTGATGATTGAAATGCAAAGGTAGCATAGCACACGCAATAACGCACCAGCGCTGGTCTCCCACCGGACCAGTTCTGCTGGGAAGCAGTATGTGCTGTGTTGCAACCCCTCTGGTGGAGAAAGCGATGGTGGTGATGATGATAATAATAATACATGATGACAAATGATGAAGCTGCGGCCAGAAACATTTCAAGTTCTCAATTTATCCGCCTGCGTGCTTCACCTGTGTCTGGGAAAATCTGAAATGGGAGTTAGTCGTACCTCCAACCATCCTGCCCCGAACTGGAGTCATGAGCCACTAATTTAAGTGAGCCCCTTTTTTGGGATGGTTCATAGTCGCAAAAGGGGGAGTCGGAATTATAATTTGCGAATTACTCAAATGAGAAAACGCAGAAACCATCACGCCACTTGTGCTGCCAAACGTGTTGCTACTCGGTGAGCTTTTCCTGGGCAAATAAGTGTGATTATAGAGGGTGGCCCAAAAGTGAGGGCACATTATTTTAAAACTTTGCATGAAGACATTTTCATTGTTTATTCTTTAAGTTAATGTGTTATCTATTTTCATTATTGCCTATTTTCCTTCTTCCCCTTCAGATTACATTAACAAATTTAAAGAAAATTTACCATACATACTAATAATACCAAATTCAATTAGAAGGCAGCTGTAATCGTTTTTAAAAAGTCCTGAATTCCTTTGGAAAGAGAATTCATGCATGCAATGTTTATCAAAGTCATTTTGAACATTTGTTAAAATAAATATAACCCTATGTGTCCTGACTTTAGGGCCACCCTGTATAATAATAACCCGAGAGCCTTCGATCTAGAGTAAGCTCTATCGACAGTTAAAATACGTGCTGTGATCTGTCTGTGATAATTTAAGAGAGATGGAAAAAAACAGTTCTGGTCTCTATAACTCAACCAAAAAAAGCATCACTACATTCATGAAAACGTCCCGAGTGGTCCCACGTAATAACTTTCACATCATGATAAGATGCCCCGCCATGGCACTCCATCTGGTGGCATCACCGCACTGTCACGATATTAAACTGTACGGGTAGTGGCATCACAGTGCAGTCACTATCACGGTGTAACGGCACGCCTCGCCGTATCATCAATAATGTCTTATTGCCTCACTAACGGAAGTTCACGACTTGTGACTGACAACGTGGATTTACAGAGCATTAAAATACGAATTGCGTCTCAATACACCCGTACGAAACAATGGGCAAGGTTCCTGTGTATGTAGCGAGAGCAATAGACAGCGAGTGATAGACGGGGAAAATTAAGGTTTTGAGCCTTGGCAGTATGGATGGCTGGGGGAGTCTGAGACTGAGGAGGGAGTTTGAGACCACGAGGGGAAGTTTGAGACCACGAGGGGGAGTTTGAGACCACGAGGGGGAGTTTGAGACCACGAGGGGGTTGTTTGAGACCACGAGGGGTTATTTGAGACCACGAGGGGTTATTTGAGACCACGAGGGGGTTGTTTGAGACCACGAGGGGGTGTTTGAGACCACGAGGGGGAGTTTGAGTCCACGAGGGGGAGTTTGAGTCCACGAGGGGGTGTTTGAGACCACGAGGGGGGTGTTTGAGACCGCGAGGGGGGGTGTTTGAGACCACGAGGGGTTGTTTGAGACCACGAGGGGGGTGTTTGAGACCACGAGGGGGGAGTTTGAGACCACGAGGGGGTGTTTGAGACCACGAGGGGTTGTTTGAGACCACGAGGGGGTTGTTTGAGACCACGAGGGGGGAGTTTGAGACCACGAGGGGGGTGTTTGAGACCACGAGGGGGGTGTTTGAGACCACGAGGGGGAGTTTGAGACCACGAGGGGGGAGTTTGAGACCACGAGGGGGGTGTTTGAGACCGCGAGGGCAGCAGAAACGAACAAGGACACTCACTGAGCTGATGGTTGATTGTGGACTTCGATAGAAGGGCCTTGCTGAGATGGAGAGTGTGCGGCGGGCAGTCGAGTGAGACGAGAGCCTACGTACACTTCTACTTAGAGCCGTGCGGTCTTTTGTGATGGTCATTCGGCAACAGAAACTGTGCTGCAACACAGCAGCAAGGCTGCAGTGCCAAATATTGAGCACTGCGCAATGCAGTAAGAATAAGCCAGCAGCTTGCACTGAAAAAATCCATGTCAAACGCATTTAAACGCTCCGTCGACGAAGTGAATGTTACACCATTGTCTTCCATCAGCAAGGACAACAGCCTTGCTTTGTACTCTGCATTTGGTTTCAAGGAATCGTAAAGTTGCAGAAAAAAACACACAAGCCGAGTGCAAAGGTTACAAACACAGCAGGAAGCAGTGGGGAGTTTGATAAGCACGAGGGGGGAAGGGGGGTTCAGTTTTCCTTATCACTTTCACCAGGGGAGGTTCTTTGGCTGGCCATGACAATTAACAACCTCCCACACGTGCTCTGCTGCTGCATTCAGAGATGCAGTGCTAACCGTTGCCCTAGCATGGACTTTAACCTCCCACAATTTACAGTTGTCCGTGGCGATCAATGGCCATAGGCCTCGCGAGCGATACAATTGATTTCAACCCATTTCAATTAACTTTATTAAACAAAGCACACGACGACTGCGATTTCTTTTTCACTTTTGCAGGGAAGGCTTAAAGAGACCCTACGTAGTTAATATATAAAATTGCACGCATCTTTGTTGTGGTAAAATAAATTCAGTGTAGTATTGTGACACCAACGACATGACTGATATTGAAAAAGATTGTTCAATGCCCATTTGTATGTCCCCTGCGTTGGCCGAGTGTACTATGAACCTGATCTCCATGTGGGTCTAAGACAGAAGTGAAAAGCTCCTTAGAATTAGCAATCTGTTCCCTTTCGGGAACATTGCTGGTTTCTTTAACCGACCTTGTTGCTCTTTTCTAAATTGTGAGGAGTCGTCAAAAGACGTTTTAAAAAATGCCAGGGCCAAGAGTTTTACAACTTTGAATTCTTCTACCACAAGGGCCCGTTGGGAATCCAACTACCAATTCAGTGGTTCTCACTTCCTCGTTGAGCCGATGCAAGCCTGTAATCCATCAAAAACAGTGCAAACATCCAAAGGTTCTCAAAGGACCTCCCTCGATGCAAAAAACTGACCCACGAATTTGGGTGGTAGATTGTCCAAACCTTAACAAAAAAACTTTCTAAGAGAGGCCACATATGCTTGGGATGGAGGAAGCTAACAAAGCCTCTGACCAATACGAAGATCTTTGTTTTCTGGGTAACTTCCAATCCCGTTGTATCGTGCAAATAATGCGGTTGTCCGCGGCAAATAAGCGCCCTCTCTGCCAACGACCTCTATACAGTTTTCTTTGAACTTGCCCTGATCAGGAGGTCATCCAGGTACAGAAGACCACTGCTCCACACTGCTACCGGGACCTTGGAAAAAAAAACTCTTCAGGAAGGCCGAGAGATCGAGAGGAAGCACCTGAACTATCCAGTGCTTTTCCCCATGACATTGAACTGTAAGAATATTCGGCCGGCCTTGTTCACCGGGACATGCAGATAAGCATCCTTGAGGTCA